>NC_069501.1:153854763-154454763 GCF_027579735.1 Bombina bombina
CCACTGCATATATTTTATCCGGTCCTACTAAAAGAATGGAGTAGGTATTATCTTCAGAAAAGAGGTATCTTTCCATCATTACAATCAGAAAGGGATTCAGAGGGAAGGTTCCTCATTATGATACAGAATCTCACATTTTTGTAAATATTTTATTATATCTCTTCATGTGATAACACTGAAGAAATGACACTTTGCTACAATGTAAAGTAGTGAGTGTACAGCCTGTATAACAGTGTAAATTTGCTTTCTCCTCAAAATAACTCAACACACAGCCATTAATGTCTAAACTGTTGGCAACAAAAGAGAATACACCCTTAAGTGGAAATGTCCAAATTGGGTCCGATTAGCCATTTTCCTTCCCCGGTGTCATGTGACTTATTAGTGTTACAAGGTCTCAAGGTCACGTGACCATGGGGAGCAGATGTGGTTTTATAGCTCTCACACTCTCATACTGGTCACAGGAAGTTCAACATGGCACCTCAAGGCAAAGAACTCTCTGAGGATCTGAAAAAAATAATTGTTGCTCTACATAAAGATGGCCTAGACTATAAGAATATTGCCAATGACCCTGAAACTGAGCTGCAGCACAGTGGGCAAGACCATTTAGACGGTTTCACAGGACAGGTTCCACCTCAGAACATGGCCTCGCCCTGGTCAACCAAAGAAGTTGAGTGCACATGCTCAGCGTTATATCCAGAGGTTGTCTTTGGAAATAGATGTATGAGTGCTGCCGCATTGCTGCAGAGTTTGAAGGGGTGGGCGGGTCAGCCTGTCAGTGCTCAGACTAACGCCGCCACCACTGCATCAAATTGGTCTGCATGGCTGTCACCCAGAATGAAGCCTCTTTTAAAGATGAGGCACAAGAAAGCCCGCAAACAGTTTGCTGAAGACAAGCAGACTAAGGACATGGATTACTGGAACCATGTCCTGTGGTCCGATGAGACCAAGATAAACTTATTTGGTTCAGATGGTGTCAAGCGTGTGTGGGCGGGGCAACCAGGTGAGGAGTACAAAGACAAGTGTGTCTTGCCTACAGTAAAGCATGGTGGTGGGAGTGTCATGGTCTGGGCCTGCATGAGTGCTGCCGGCACTGGGGAGCTACAGTTCATTGAGGGAACCATGAATGCCAACATGTACTGTGACATACTGAAGCATAATCCCCTCCCTTCAGAGGACTGGGCCGCAGGGCAGTATTCCAACATGATAATGACCCCAAACACACCTCCAAGGTGACCCATTGCCTTGCTAAAGAAGCTGAGGGTAAAGGTGATGGACTGGCCAAGCATGTCTCCAGATCTAAACCCTAATGAGCATCTGTGGGGCATTCTCAAATGGAAGGTGGGGGGGGCGCAAGGTCATCTACCAGCTCTGTGATGTTGTCATGGAGTAGTGGTAGAGGACTCCAGTGGCAACCTGTGAAGTTCTGGTGAACTCCATGCCCAAGAGGGTTAAGGCAGTGTTGGAAAATAATGGTGGCCACACAAAATATTCACACTTTGGGCCCAATTTGGACATTTCCACTTTTGTTGCCAATGGTTTAGACATTAATGGCTGTGTGTTGAGTTATTTTGAGGGGACAGAAAATGTTACACTGTGATACAGACTGTACACTCACCACTTTACATTGTAGCAAAGTGTCATTTATTCAGTGTTGTCACATAAAAAGATAAAAATAAAATGTATACACAAATGTGAGGGGTGTACTCACTTTTGTGAGATACTGTAGGTCTGCTGTATGGATGCCCTGTAACAATTGTAAATACATAGTTCCCGTACAAAGTGCAAAATTTGTTCATGTGTACAGTAACAAACTGCATATTATAATAAAAAGGGCACTTTATTAGTTGAGGGGAATTTTAATATCCCCTTAAATCCTGAAATAGATGCCTCTGGGGGCTCCACCACAGTTACTAAATGAGATATTAAAAATATTAATAGCTAGCTCAGATCACTTGCTCAACATGATGTATCGTGTACCTTCCACCCTACCAGAGATTATACTTTCTACTCAAATCCTCAACATACAAACTCCCATATCTACTATTTACTGACTGACTCTATAGGTCTAGCTCTCATTAAAAAATTAAAATAATGCCCATTACTTGGTCAGACCACACACCCATCCTTTGCTCCTTTGAATGGCTAGATAACCAGTTAATCCCATTCCAGTGGAAATGTGATGATAGTCTTCTTGACAACTTACTAGTTAAATAAGATGTTGAAAAATCATTAATAGAATACTTTCAATTAAATAGCTCAGATGATATGTGCAATACAACTGTATGGGAGGCACACAAATGCGTCATAAGTGGGAGAACTCCCTAGACAGAAAGCCACCCTACTAAAACAAAATAGAAGTAGATATGAATCTCTCCTAAAAGAAGTTAACAAACTTGAACATTTCCATAAGCAAAGCACTAAAAAATACTGAGTATCTAGCCCGACTCACACAAGCCAGAAAAGAGTTAAAGGGACATAATACTCATATGCTAAATCACTTGAAACTGATGTAGCATAACTGTAAAAAAGCTGACAGGAAAATATCACCTAAGCATCTCTATGTAAGAAAAAAGAAGATATTTTACCTCACAATTTCCTCAGCTCAGTAGAGTAAGTTCTGTGAAAAAGTTACACTTCAGCTGTTGCTCAGCTGCAAGTAAAAAATAAAATAAGAAATGAAGAAATGAACAGCAGCTAATCAGCATCAACAGTGCTGAGGTCATGAACTCTTTTACTGTGATCTCATGAGATTTCACTTAACTCTCATGAGATTTCATAGTAAACTTCCTTAAACTGAATAGGGAAATAATATGAGTGTGCACGTAAGCTCACTCCCTTAGCTGTCCCAGGAAAGACATACTGATTTGCTGCTTAGAAGTCCTTTACAATAGGATGTGGCTACTGAGGAACTTTTGAGGTAAAATATCTTTCTTTTTTACATAGAGATGTTTAGGTGATATTTTCTAGTCAGCTTTTTACAGTTATGCTGTATCACTTTCAAGTGTTTCAACATTTGGGTATCATGGCCCTTTAAATGATTTTCCTACAGCATGAACAACAGAAATAAGCATTGCTCTTACAGCAACATTATTATGAACAGGGAAACAAAACTGGCATACTTTTAGCCAGAGCTCTTCACCATTAACAACTAAAAACTTATATCCTTAACTTGCAAAACAAAAAAGAAGTAAAAAAAAGAAAGCTTCTTTATTGCTGAGATTTTCCATACATACTTCTCCTCACTATATAACATCAATAGTTATCCTCCAACTAACCCATAGATAACACTAAAAAACAAACATATCTTAATACATAACCGACTTAGATTTGTCCAAATTAAATGACGAACAGTCTCAGGCACTAGATTTACCTATCAGCATTGAAAAAAATAGTGTAAGCTATTAAAAATCTCCCTTCAGGAAAAAGCCCAGGCCTGGATGGATACAGAGTTAAATACTATAAACAATACTCACATATACTAACCCCTCAACTAGTCCTGTTGTTAAATAGGTCTAGTTGATGGAGGCTTCACTAAAACAATGCTTGCAGCATACTTCACGGTAATACCAAAACCCAGAAAACCACCAACCAAGTCTGAACATTTCTGCCAAGTTTCCCTTCTCAACACAGACATTACGTTATCTACAAAAATTTTAACAGATACAATCAACCCCCTCATTCCCCACTGGGTTGCACCTGACCAGGTAGGATTTATCCCTTTTAGAGAAGCTAGGGTCCACACTCTCATAATTCTACAATTAGTGATGTACGCTCACAACACTATCACAACCCTTATCATTATTATTGATGAATGCTGAGAAAGCCTTCAACAGGGTGGACTAGGACTTCCTCAAGTCTACCCTGTTAGGAATGAGTGTTGGCTAGACATTTCTAGACAAGATATTCTCACTCTACTCTACTCCGACAGCAAGAGTTAAATCCAATTCTATCCTCTCTGAACCCTTTGACATCATGAACGGCACCCATCAAGAGTGTCCTCTATCACCAATCTTATTTGCATTATCCATAGAAGTCTTAGCACACAAAATCAGAAACAACCCCCAAATCAAAGGAGTAAATATGCAAGGTACAGAGTATAATTGTCGATGCGTACCAACAATATCCTTTTGACACTGACAGATGTCAAAACATCCTTGCCCGCATTACTTACAGAAATGTCAGAATATGGTAAACTCTCAAATTTTCATTTGAACCTCTCAAAATCAGAACTACTTAACATATCAATCCCTATTTATACAATATAAAAAGTCTGCCCTCTTACTATCCAACCCAAACAGTTGAAATACTTAAGAATTTATTTAAAACAAGACCCACAAGACATGTTTGTAGCCAACTATCATCTTTTACAAAAAAAATCACAAAGGATCTCTTTAGTTGAAAAACTAAGGTACTCTCATGAATTGGTATGATCCATGTGGTTAAAATGAACATTCTACCATGTATCTTATTCCTCCAACCTTACCTATCCCTCTCCCAAGACAATACTTTATAAAGCTACAAGGCAACCTAGAAGAGTTCATATGGAATAAAACCAAGCCCAGGATCCCCAAAAATACCTTATACCTGAGAAGAGACAAAGTCCTTGGAGTCCCCGACCTGTCTCAATGTAGATTTGCCATACTACTACAGAGACTTGTAGATTGGTGCTCCAACTCTATTAATAAATAATCGGTCCATTTAGAAAAAAAAAATATTGAAGGTAGAAAATATATTGAAGGTAGAAAATGTGCTAACACTACAACATAGGCAAATAGAAATTAAAAACTGCTCCCTCTTAATAGAGTTTTTTCTCTCAATGGCGCAACAGTAACCCCAAAATTCTGATTCATACACAAGCAAAAACGTTACTATAACAACAGTGCCACATAAATGATTATATACTGAAAAGTATCTTCTCCGAAGGGAAACTCCTTCCACAACAAGAGTTATTCCTTTTTCCTCTTGGTACACTTACACACAAATAGCACACTAAATCAACACACATAAACATAAAGAGAATATTATTTGGGCTCCCACAGCATTTGAAAATCTATAAACATTACAACATCCCCCCAACATACAATCTCACTAATCTATAAACTATTACCACCATATGGAGAGTGTTCTCTCCCTTCATATACCTTAAAATGGAGAACTGATCTTGGAATATATAAATATGAAAGATTGGACTAAGAATTTCCAAAATCAGAAAAAAATCAGCTAGAATCCAAAAAATGAACTATAAGTTTCTATCAAGGTGGTACCTGGCTCCTACAAGGCTTCAGCACATTTATAAGAATTCAAATGGCATTGGCAAATGCTGGAGAGGATGTGGGAGTGAGGCAGATATCCTGCATATATGGTGGACTTGTGAAAAATTAGGATCTTTTTGGCAGAATATTATAACATATAAAAACAAAATCTTATCAACTAAACTCCCCCTCAAACCATATGTCTTACTTTTTCCCAAACTCTCAAACTTCAAAGATGAAGTTAAAACCTTGCTACTCTCTATCATACTTAACAGCGCTACAATTCTAGTTCTGCAGAGGTGGAAGTCCCCGGAGGTACCATCAATGAACCTCTGGAAACACCAATTTGAGACTTTACTTCAACTAGATAGGTACCATTACCTCAAAACTGGAAGAGTTGAAGAAACTCATGAACTAATAACATTTAGATGGAACTCAGCTAAAGAAAGCTAAAGGATGGGTCTCCCCTCACAGTCTTCTAATATCCCTAGCACTCCACCCCCCCCTCCCTTTTTTATCCCCCCTTACTTCTCTCAATTATTTTTCTTTTTTTTTCTCTCTGGGTAATACTCCTTGGTTTTTATTGATACATACTCTGATTCTATTTCTGGACTGAAGCTTTATAAATATTTTACCTTTATAGCTTAAATAACCACTAGGATATTATTTTGTCTTTTATTGTTCTAAAATCTTAGTTTCTGTAATTATACAAACTAACAATGTATAGTTTGAACTCTCTAAATGTATAAAGAAAGTATTTAATGTTTTATTAATTGACTTTATTAGATTAATACATTAAATGATTTACATGTTATGCTTATAAACTTTTTGAGCAAACTTTACTACAACTTCCTTGGACTTCTTGACAGAAACATATACAATAATGTACTATATTGAAATCAAGATACCAGGATCGCTTCCACTTCCCATAAACAGTATTTTTTTTTTTTTTATTCTCTGACGCACATTGATACGTACCTTATTGATTTATACTGTTGATACACAAATAAAGCTTGGTTAAAAAAAAAAAGTAGTCTCAATGCATAGTGTATACAGGTTTTAGCAGTGCAAAGTGAAAACAACGATATAATGCAACGGAAAAAACATGGTTTTCTTATGCATTGGAATGGTGTATAATATAAAATACTACAAAGAACCCTTTAGAATGGCACTTCTAATGGATTGGAATAGACCCTTGTGATACCTATTAATGAAAGCAAAGAAATTGAATATTGGATAAACGGATTCTCATTATCGTACATCAAATAAACATTAGGGCCTCGATCCGATATGCAGCGTCGCCCGCAAAAGCCGGCGACGCCGAATTTTGCACGGGTTTGGTATCCTATATACGGCATAACCTAGAAGTTACGCTCGTATATTTCTGCCTTCGGCCGTAGTTTTTTGGGCCATAGACAGGATATACCAATCCCGCTCAGTTTGGTATCCAATATACAGCGAGAAATCTTACTCCCATTTTCACCTCGCCACAAAATGCAGTCGTAGTAAGCCTTACGCTGTGTATTGGAGCCCCGTAACTCCCTAAACTACCTGCCAAATAAAACCTAACACCTAACGCATGCGCAATGTCTATACCTGTCAACCGTGATCCCCGCTGCAATCCCTAATAAAGTATTTAACCCCTAAACCGCCACTCCCGGACCCCGCCGCCACCTACATTAAAAGTATAACCCCCTAATGTGATCCCCCTACACCGTCGCCAGCTACATTACATACCCCCTAATGTGAGCCCCCTTACACCGCCGCCATCTACATTAGATGAAAGAAATCAGCTCTTTTGCCTGTAAAAAAAAACACAATACCACCCCCCAATATTACAACCCACCACCCCACATACCCCTACTCTAACCCAAACCCCCCTTAAATAAACCTAACACTACCCCTCTGAAGATCTCCCTACCTGGTCTTCACCCAGCCGGGCAGAACTCTTCATCCGATCCGGGCGATGTCTTCAATCAAGCGGCAGAGAAGAAGTCTTCCATCTGGCAATGTCTTCATCCAAGCGGCAAAGAAGAAGTCTTCCATCCGGCGATGTCTTCAATCAAGCGGCAGAGAAGAGGTCCTCCATCGGGGCAAAGTTTTCTTCCAAGCGGCATCTTCAATCTTCTTTCTTCGCTCCTCCGACGCGGAACATCCGTCTGGCACGACGACTTCCCAACGAATGAGGTTTCTTTAAATGACGTCATCCAAGATGGCGTCTGTCAAATTCCGATTGGCTGATAGGATTCTATCAGCCAATCGGAATTAAGGTAGAAAAATCTGATTGGCTGATTGAATCAACCAATCAGATTCAAGTTCAATCCGATTGGCTGATTGGTTCAGCCAATCGGATTGAACTTGAATATGATTGGCTGATTCAATCAGCCAATCTAAGGGGGCTTAGAATAGGTGTAATTAGCTTAAAAATCTTGTAATCTTTTTTTATTTTTTGTAATTTAGTTTAGTTTATTTTATTGTATTTTAGTTTAGATATTTGTAGTTTATTTAATTTATTGATAGTGTAGGTGTATTTGTAACTTAGGTTAGCATTTATTTTACAGGTAAATTGGTAGGTAATGTAGGTGGCGGCGGTGTAAGGGGCTCACATTAGGGGGTAGTTAATGTAGGTGGCGGCGGGGTCCGGGAGCGGCGGTTTAGGGGTTAATACATTTTTTATTGTTAGGATAGTGAGGGGGGATAGCGGATAGAGGGGTATACGTGTCAGGCTATGTTTGGGAGGCGTGTTAGACAGTATGGGAGATTTAATAATTTAGTCAGGTTTTGTAGGCGCCGGCAGTTTCTAAAGTGCCGTAAGTCACTGGCGACTCCAGAAATTTGTACTTACGCAGATTTCTGGACATCGCTGGTTTATCCGGTTTACGGCACTTTAGCATCTGACGGCGCCGTATATAGGATAGCTCGAGTTGCGAGCTGAAACTATGGGCGGCGGGGGTTCCCTCGCTTGCGCCGCAAACTACGATCTTTATCGGATCGCGCCCCAGGTTTTTCTGAATTTTTTAAATAATTATTAAGAGACCTTTCACTCATCTCTACTGCTCATTCCTAAATTACAAACTAAAGACGTAATGTAAAGGTACTGTAAGTGCTTACAAATGAGCATAGTATTAATTCAAAATTAATTTAGGATTAAAACAAATTAATTATGAAAAATAAGACAAAATATTTATAAAATGTTTACACAAAAAAACAGCACTTTCAAAAATGAGAACAGGTATGTAAGAACAGAACATTTCCATTATGCTTTTATTATCTGGCCTCAATAGTTAAGAATTATTCAATCAGTTAAAAAGACCAAGCATAGCTTCAGGAGACATCAGGTTGTGTGCATTATCAACTGTAAAAATACAGGGTCTGGCATTCATTTGTTATTTAAAAGCTTTATTAGAACATTTTATTTAATGTGTACATTTTTTTTTTAAATTAGTCAGAAAGCTGAAATGTAAAGGCTAATGGATGTAATCCTTTCTTGACCTTGCATACAAAAGAATAAATCCTGTAGTTTGCAATAAACAAAATAAAGAAGGTGAAGTGTTAATATTATGTTTTGGGGCCATGAGGAAGGTGACTTGAGGGCAAATTTTTTACTGAAGGAAACCAATGTTTATATCAGAAAGACAACATCCAGTAAGAACTAAAAAAGAAAAAACAAGAGAACTGATATAGAAAGATAAAATAATAATTTCTCTTTTGAGAACTGAAAAATGTTAATCCAAATAACCTCAAATTATCTCTCTGTTAACAGAACATTTTTGAAAGTTCTGAAAAATAGAGATTTGAAAAGCTTTATCACAATTCTCACTTTTTCCCTATATTATAGAATTTAAAAATCTCTATATACAATTGAAGGATGGGTTAAAATAAAAGCTGTTCCTTCTATCAACTCAAGACTTCTTTGTTCTACCAAAATAAATGGAGTTTGAGTGATGCTAGTACACAATATAATGCTAAATAACTAGTAACTCTTCTTTTATTTGGAATTTAAATTTTACAAATCAGTCCAAAAGTGCGTTTGCATTAAAATTTTTGCAAAAATATCCCTTTAAAAGAATGGTTTTATCAATATCCCAAAATACTGGTCAAAACATTTCTGCACCCACTTTCACGCCACTGCAGCCGCTAAAAAAAGAGGAGTTTCAATCCTTATACATTCCTCTATTGACTTTACCCTCGAAAGCATCTCTGCAGACCCGGAGGGCCGATACCTAATAGTCAGAGGAAAGATGCTAGATACTGAGGTTACATTATGTAACATTTACGCTCCCAACGAAAACCAACATGATTTCTTCAGACACGTTTCCAATCTCTTAACCCAATGGTCCCAAACTAAAATTATACTAGCGGGGGATTTTAATATCTCTATGGCCCCACTAGTGGGAACTAAACACATTCCCTTATCCAACAAACAACACAGACACAATAGATTAGTTAAATCGATACAGGACTCTCTTACACCACACTCCCTGATGGACTCTTGGCACACGCTATACGGAGCAACAAATGACACCACTTTTTTCTCCACGGCTCATAAAACCTATACAAGATTGGATTACATCTATGTTAGTCAGGCGCTCCACCCGTTGCTGCAGAGCTCAACTATTCACTCGTGTGTTTGGTCAGACCACTCTATTCTATTATTAGAGTTAAGTGGGATGATAGATAGCAATAGAAAAAGATTGTGGACTTTTGATCCGACTCTTATGAAACACCCGCAGGGATATGACAGGGTTCTGCAGTCGCTGGTGGAGTACTGGGGATTAAATATAGACACCACAAATAACCCTATAAACACATGGGCAGCACACAAGGCAGTGGTCAGGGGACTACTGATACAAGAGAAAGCCAGAATAAATCACCAAAATAGGCATCTATTAGAACAATTACAAAAGGAGATAGAAACTTTGGAGAGACAACATAAATTAACAGGGAAGAAGACAACATTGCAGACCCTCCAAACCAAGAAACCATGTTAGCAAAAATTTTAAATTCCCAAGCTGCAAGAGCAATCCAAAAATTGAAGGCACATTATTTCATCTATGCCAACAAACCAGATAAATTTATGGCACACAAGATTAGGGAAAGAGGCAAAGCTACATTCATTCCTACGATAGAAACGGAACAGGGAACATTGACTTCGAACCCACAAGAAATAGTTGACACATTCGCCACCTTCTATAGCAAATTGTATGATGGGAAAAAAGTCTTACATAACACGGAGACAGATAAACATACTGACGCATTCTTAGCAAACTGCCCATTAAAAGTTCTTACTAAAGAGCGAAAGGATACCCTAAATGCCCCAATAACTGCCTTAGAAGTGGTGAAAGCAATAATAGACCTTAAGCCTGGTAAAGCGGCAGGCCCCGATGGTTTCACGGGGGAATATTATAAATTGTTCCGCGGCACTCTAATACCACACCTAACCAAAGTCTGTAACTATATTTTAGAAGGGAATTCTATCCCGAATGAGCTGCTCCTAGCCAAAATAGTGGTGATCCCCAAACCCGAAAGAGATCACAAAAGATGTAAGAACTACCACCCAATCTCGTTGATAAATCAGGATCTGAAACTATTTACTAAGATATTAGCGAATCGCCTTAAGGAGATTCTCCCCAATTTGGTCCACCCAGACCAGGTGGGATTCGTGAAAGATAGGGAAGCCCCAGATAACCTACGCAGAATTACTAATATTATTTACCATCTAGAAAGACAGAGGACGCCTTCTCTGCTATTATCGCTGGATGCGGAGAAGGCGTTCGACAGGATTGACTGGCAGTATATGACCAAGGTTTTACTGAGAATGGGCTTTGAGGGCACATTCATGACAGCTATCCAGGCTATCTACTCGCAACCCCAAGCCCAGGTGACTGCGGGAGGGTACAGATCTGCTATATTCCCCATACTTAATGGCACGAGACAGGGGTGCCCCCTGTCACCCCTGCTTTTCGCGCTCTGTATTGAACCTCTGGCAGCAAGTATTAGAGCACACCCAGACATAGAAGGAGTTAAGATAGCACAATCAGAATACAAACTGACCCTATTCGCAGACGACATCCTATTGACCATTACAAAACCCCTCATCTCCTTACCCAACCTATATGCAGTTTTAACATCCTTTTCGACTATCTCAGGTTACAAAATTAATTCGGACAAGTGTGAGGTCCTCCCTATTGCTATTCCTCACCAGACTAAGAAGCTACTGGAGCTAAACTTTGATTTTCGATGGGTTAAGCACACACTTAAGTACTTAGGGATTTATCTTTCACAACAAACACAACACCTATATAAACACAACTACCTACCTCTGTTTCAAAAAATCAGACAAGATATAGCAAAATGGCGTAAATATAACTTCTCTTGGATGGGAAGACTGGCTGCTGTCAAAATGACCATATTACCCCGAGTGCTCTACCTATTTAGAGCGCTACCAATAAAGATTGTCAAAGCAGACATCGAAAGACTACAGACAGATCTCTCAGCCTTCATAAGAGGTACTAAAATGGCAAGAATTTCTAGACACCTAATACATAGGCATAGTTCACTAGGAGGGGTCGGGGGACCTAATCTAATGGACTACTATAGAGCAGCGAGATTAGCACAAGATGCAATGATACTGAAAAGAGAGGGAGAAGCTGTTTGGATTAAACTAGAAGCGGAACTAGAGGGGAGACCATACCCAGACTCCATTCTGTGGGCCACACAACAGAATAAGGTTGATAGCTACCATTCAGACTCACATACAAGAAACCTTACCATTAAGGTTTGGTCAACAACTAGGAAAAGAGAGGACATCTTCCCTAAAAACTCATTGCTAATGCCAATTAGATACCTATTGCAGGGAGATACACATAAACATCTAGAAAATGGGAAAACAAAGGTCTCTACAGGGTAGCGGACATTATAGAGAAGAACACACTGATACCTTTCTCTCACCTACAAGAGAAGATCGCCCCCCTCAAGCTACAATGGTTCATTTATTTACAACTGCAATCTTCTCTCCAAGAATTCCTCAAAAATGCACCTAGTAAGGTATCCACTCCGTTAGAAATCTCTAGTGTCTGCCCACATAGACTCAAACGCTCAATATCCAAGCTATATGTATCTATCCAATCCCCCCCCTCTGAACCAAAAACACAAGTAATGCTAGCATGGGAGAAGGAGCTGGATATAGTAAAACATAAACAGGAGTGGGAGTTAATTTTTCAATCGGGAGATAAGGGGTTACTAAGCGTTGACTTAAAAGAGAACACACTAAAAACAGCCTTCAGGTGGTATTTGACCCCAGTTAGGTCGGCACACTTCAAGCCCCAAGGGAGTAACTTGTGTTACAGAAGATGTGGACAAAAAGGCACATACAGACACATGTGGTGGGATTGCATATCTGTGCAAGAAATATGGAATAAATTATCTTCGTTTATAGGCCAGTTGATAGATGAGGAGGTGACCCTCACCATACAACAAGCACTACTACATGAACCCATAGAGACTTATCACAGACACCTGAACACCTTCATTAGAATTCTATGCACAATCACAAGAATATGTATCGCAAGATACTGGAAAGTAGGAGTACCAACATGGACAGAAATATATAATAAAATACAATTTACCTACAACATGTACGAGGAAGCAGCAGGAATTCTAAACAATAGGGAAACAGTACAAAAAGTATGGCTATATTGGATAGGTAGACAGGAACAGAGGTCTAAGGTCTGAAACTCACATGAGCTGATATGGGGTTGACGGGAGTGCGCCATGGGAAGAAGTGTCTCCAACCCTCAAGTACTATACTATTCTTAGAAAGAGACACTGTTTTATATATGAATGGAGGGAGAAATTGTTTGAATTGTTTGGTTTGTTTACAACTAGTACTTTACTAATTGACTTTACTATGTTTACAATGAATACTACTCATCCCACAATTACGTGACCCATCTTTTTGGTTATATAAGATGGGTTAAGATCAAAGGGAAAATTTACTAAGGAATGTTAGCCCAAGCTAGAGATTTGCACTCTGTTTAGTGGTAAGGTATACAGGTGGGCACAAAGACAGTTGATTGGCCCCAAATACATATATACCAGTAGGGATGAGAATGTCATGATAAAAGTACTTGTTTCTTTGTATGTTTCTAACAAAAATGTTCAATAAAAAGTATTTTAAAATAAAAGAATGGTTTTATAAAGTATATAAACTATTATATTATATCAACACAACATCTATCCTAACCAATATCCTCTTTTTTCTTTAACTTATATTTGATTAATCTATATAAACAGTAGAATATTATATGTAGAGTTAACATTTAAAGTGATTTTGATATGTTTATTATGAGACATAAAAAGGGTAATCCTTGATATCTACATTCATTCTTCAACAGCCAACAATTTACTGTTGAATTCATCAGCAGGTATTTAGAAGGAATTAAAGATCAAGGATTAAAACGTATTTTGGTCATTGAAAATCCTGTGAATTAACAATTTTCTTATAAACCATTCTGTATTTACCTATAGAAAAGAATATGAATTGTATTGATGTATGTAATAGCAGATACACACCTGAGTAATCTGCATCCTAATGACGTCTTGAAGGGAATTGACCTGATCTATGTAACAGATCAAAATGCATTGCAAATGGAGAAAATTGATCAAACCAATTATAAGTTTGACCTTGGAATGCCAAAAATAATGATTGTGTTGCTATCTCTGCTCAATATTTGTTGAATGGAATAATGATTTTGTGCAAAAAACAACAACTATCTTCTCATATATCATTAAGCATAATAAAACATTCTGGATAAACCTCACAAAACCCGCTGGAATGATCATAAGGCAGGGTAGGCAACTGACTAGTAGTATTTCTCCCAATATTATTCTTGGACCTCTTGCTTTACCATAGTGCGTGATTGTTACTGAGGCAGTTAAAAATTTCCCATTACTGTCTATTTAAATTGTTATGGCATACTATCCACTTTAGTAAAGAAATGAATTAAGAATCTCATCTCTATCTTTCACTGCATAAAAAACAGAAATAATCTAATCTGCCCTCTTTTTGACCTTACTGGGAACCACATCACAAAAGACATTTAACAATCTGCTTTTTTACAAGTCTTTATTAATAGAGCCAGAACTTTGCATTTTGTGCTAATGATACTATGCTTCCCAAAATGTTTATGTTTCAGTATTAAGCAACTGCTAAATCAGACTTCCCAACTGTCAGATATTATTGTTCCAGTTTAGAAGCTCTTTCTTGCTGCCTTCTGTTGTTTGCCTATCCCATTAATATCCCGGTTCCACAGTGACAAAAAGTGGACAATTACATCCATCCAGAAATACTCTTGCTTCACCTAAAATGTCTACTCACTATATCCTGACTTTGCAATGTATAACGGTGGACAATTAAACCTAACCCATTAATACCCTTACTCCACCTAAAAGCCCACTGACCCTTGATGTCATTCTCTAGACTGCCCCCACCATATGCCATAAAGTCGCCCCCCCCAACCAGGGATAGGCAAGGTGTCTGTACACAGACACTGGTGTCCGTGACTAGCCCTTGCCGTGTCCGCCACAACCTTAGTATATATTTTCTTTCTGATTAAATAAAAGAAATAAAAAAAAAATACATAATGTGAATAAAGTTAGTGGACTGCTAGCGATCTTGGGTGATAAGTTATGGAATAAATAAAGCCTGAGTGAAATACTGGATGTGTATCTGCATCTGCATAATAACACCCAGCTCTATACCAAGACACAGTACTGACACTGGCACATGGGTATAGCCAGACAAGGGCTGGTTATAGGGTCAGTGGTATCTGCATCAGTATAATAACACTCAGCGCTATATAATGACACAATATTGACACTGGCACATGGGTATAGCCAGAGGAGGGCTGGTTATAGGATCAGTGGTATCTGCATCAGTATAATAACACCAAGCACTATATAATGACACAGTAGTGACACTGGCTCATGGGTATAGCCAGAGGAGGGCTGGTTATAGGATCAGTGGTATCTGCATCAGTATAATAACACCCAGCACTATGTAATGAGACAGTAGTGATACTGGCTCATGGGTATAGCCAGAGGAGGGCTGGTTATAGGATCAGTGGTATCTGCATCAGTATAATAACACCCAGCACTATATAATGACACAGTAGTGACACTGGCTCATGGGTATAGCCAGAGGAGGGCTCATTATAGGATCAGTGGTATCTGCATCAGTATAATAACACCAAGCACTATAAAATAATGTTTTTAATTTCAAATGTACCTTGGTGTCCTTCACTAAGGTCTGTACTTCGGAAAATATCCGCCACAGCCTTTGTCTGTGCCTATCCCTGCCCCCAACTGCCCTATGTGCTAAGCCAGAACTCTTGATCACCACGACTTTGCCTTGTACTAGTCAGCCACCCCCTGATTAGCCCTGATCCCTCCTTCCATGCAAATAATTTTATTTAAAACATAAGTTTATGTTTAAACTCTGTATCATAAAAAGCTGTGTAATATATATATATATATATATATATATATATATATATTATTTTTTTTTACTAACTATAGTATTTTCCTAGCAAAAAAAACAATATTTGCTGCTAATGATCCTTAGCAATTACACTTAGCTTGTAACACTATGCAACATCACATGTATGCTGTTCTATACTGTCATGCAAACATTATTTATATGACCTGAGTAGTATAAAATGATGAAAACAAAAATCAATGCAAAGATTATAGCTGTTCACCGAATGGAGACGAGAAACAAATAGTAAATATTGAAAGACAGACTTATATTACACACATCATTTACATCATATTCTAATTTAGGGTAGATAAATGGTAACTACAGCTAAGAAATATGCAGCAACTCTTTACAGCAAGATTTTATTGTTAATGAAAATTGAATTGCTTCAGAAGTAAATTAGTCAAAAACATATTGGCAAAAGCAGAGAAGCTCTGAACATTTAATCTTGCTGATAGTGTTTATAGCGCAGGTATCATCATTAAATCAAACACTGTCATGCAACCTTATTGCTTCTGCTAAGAATTAAAGACGCAGAATAATGCTGGCTTGCATTTTATTTGATGAATGGCACGTACTCACTTGACTCATAATGTGACGTGCCCTTTATCATAGCATTTTTTTTAAAATCTCACTGAATATAGCAGAAGTTGAATTTCGACGAGACTGCAAATGAAAAATATAATAAAAAGAAAATAAGGAATTTGTCAGAAGTATCAATGTATGGGCATGTTATAAGCCAGTTTTTTAATGTAAACTATTATTGCACTTGAACTGTATAAACATGTCAGTGATTGCTTTGCAGGCTCAAAATGATTTAATCCATTTCAGCAATTACACAGAATGGTGGGGTTTATTATTTTTTCTAGCTGGTTTTAAACATACTGTAGTTACTTCAGAATGACAGTCTAATAAAAAAAATCAATTGCTTAAAATTTTAGGACTAGAGGGGAAAGGCAAAAGTGGTCTAAAAGAAGCTGCATCGTCCCACACAGTAACCTACTAATCCCCTATCTGTTCCCAACTGCAGGACCGCCACTAGAAATGTTGTGGCCCATGACTTAACCATTTATCACCCCCCCACACCTTTGACATGTCTGTCAGTTGTACTTTATATGGTCTTGGTGGAACCATAAGCTGTGGTACTCAGTCTCATACCATTAGATCTGGTTAAATGCAGGATTTAGACTTGTTTGTATGTATTTCAAAATTAAGTCAGCTGTAGTGTAAATTAAACATTGTTAAGTTAACCTTTCTCATTTCAAACATTGAGCAATCTTAGTCTGAGAGTATAACATTTTATGCAGATGTAAAAATCTTAGATTAAAAGCCTCCTTGCATCTGGAAAGTCCTTGCATAAAGGGACAGTAAACTGGAATGTATTTAAAAAAAACACCCATATATATATATATATATATATATATATATATATATATATATATTTATTATTAATAAAAAAAATCATATCTGTTAAAAGGGCTTCTACCATTTGTGTATTGAGGAGGAAACATTTCTGCATGGCTTTAAATATAGAATTTCTACAGCATTGTCAAATAATCATAAATACACTGCTGCATATTGCTAAAAAAAAAAAATGAACCCCTGGACCCACCATACAACTACTACCACACTGAAGTTACAATCCGAAATTGCAAAAAAAAAAAAAAAAATACTAAGTAAGTCCTACCTCCTTTGCAAATGAAAGTGATCTGCCGTCTGACTGTGCATAGTGGTTTAGTGCACACTCAGAAATCCTCTCAAATGCTAATGCTTTACTCCTTGTAATAAAATTTCCCCAGCTCAATAGCACTCTTCTGTAGTACCCTCTGGTGGCTGCCAAAATTATTTTATTTTAAATAAGTTGTTCTTGCCTCATGGGGCCCCCTGGCCCATTGGGCCCCTGACAGGAGTCACATCTGTCACCCCCTGATGGTGGCCCTGCCCAACTGAACACTTATCCTAGTCTTGCACGCAAATTATTCTTGGGAATTTTGCTTTCTTAAATGCATAGTTGCCAACATTTTAATTTTTTTTTTACCTGGGACACTTTGCAGCAGAGCCACACCCATGTATTTTTGCATAGCCCCGTCCACTCCAATCCACCCCAAAATAAGCACATAAAATACTAGTAGTTTTATTTAGCCATACTTATTGCTAAAAGGGATAGGAAAGTTAATTTCATGATTCGGATAGAGCATGTCCTTTTTAAATTCACTTCTACTTTGTTCTTTTGGGTATCTTTGTTGAAAAGGATATGTACATATTCTAAGAAGCAGCAATTGAGGACTGGGAGCTAGCTATTGATTGGTGGCTAAACATATTTTTCCGTCATCATTGGCTCACCAGATGTGTTTAGATAGTTCCCTGCTCTGGAACTGACTTTAATTATGTGTTTAATCACTTTGCAAACACACGGCTATATGCAAGCAATAGTGCAATAATAAAGTTTCTCTAGCATTCATTTTCTTTATTCACTATAGCTCTACAGGTTAAAAAGCTCCTCATCACCTTCCTTACTGTCAAGCATACAATTGGCACATAAATTATACCTTTACAGCAAGTACCAAAATAAGCAAGCAAAGATTTAATTATTAACCCTTCAGCATCTGTATAGCAGGACATCACAAAGCCCTCATTTCTATAGATCAGTGTTTCCCAAGCCCAATCCTCAGGACCCTTACTCAGTCCAGATATTAATTATATCTTAACTAGAGCACAGGTGAAACTATCAGCTCGCCCATCAGCTGATTATTTCACCTGTGGTGGGAAACACTGATATAGATGTTAGACAGTGATATTACCTCAACATGTTTAACCTGCTAACTGCTGTCTTAGGGCTGCAGAGAACAATATATGTAGATATGTTAAGGACTTATTGTTATGTTTTACTTTTGCTAAGGCAGTATAGAAAGTTTCACAATTAGATGGCATTTTATGAAGTATCTATTCATGGTTTTATTGATGCTGCTCCAGTGATTGCTGGCAGACCCAGAAATGCCCAAGTAAATCTGTATATTTGTTATGTTCTGTGAATTCCAGTCCCAGTACATGAAGAGTCTGATGTCTTAACTTACAGGGACATGAAACCCACATTTTTTATTTCATTATTCATATAGAGAATAGAATTTTTAAAAACTTCAAAATGTACTTCTATTATCAAATTTCCTTCATTTTTATGTTATTCTTTATTGAAGAGCTACCTAGGTAGTTAATGGTCTTGCTAATGTATAATATTGTTGCAAAACTACTGCCATATAATGCTGCAGACACATGCACACTCCTGAGCTTACATTACTGCTTTTCAACAAAGGATAACAATAAAACAAAGAAAATTTGATAATAGAAGGCATGATTTAAAAAAAATATATATATATATTTTGACTGTGTGGCTTTCACGTGACCCGCTTTTTGCCGAGGTCACGTGACGTTTTCGGATTGCCGCCCATCTTTCTGTCTGTTGACATGCCGCACATGGATAGAGGGAGTTACATGCGGGATCTCCCAGGTGGCCAGGCAGTGAGAAGAACTCTTAGAGTTAGAAGAAGTGGCGTCGATGAGTGGGATCGGTGGAGCGGCAGAGCGGAGCCTGAGAGGAGGGAGCTGACCCGGCTGAGTCTCACTACTTAAAGGGACACTGAACCCAATTTTTTTCTTTCGTAATTCAGATAGAGCATGAAATTTTAAGCAACTTTCTAATTTACTCCTGTTATCAAATTTTCTTTATTCTCTTGGTATCTTTATTTGAAATGCAAGAATGTAAGTTTAGATGCTGGACCATTTTTGGTAAACAACCTGGATTGTCCTTGCTGATTGGTGTATAAATTCATACACTAATAAAAAAAGTGCTGTCCAAAGTACTGAACAAAAAAAAGCTTAGATTCCTTCTTTTTCAAATAAAGATAGCAAGAGAACGAAGAAAAAATGATAATAGGAGTAAATTTGAAAGTTACTTAAAATTGCATGCTCTATCTGAATCACTAAAGAAAAAATCTGGGTCCAGTGTTTCTTTAACTCAGGTAGGGCAGCCGCAGGGCATGCCACAGCTCTAAAGTTTAATAATGGGGGTTAACCATTACAATTAGGGTTGCCACCCACCCCGGTATGACCGGGGCAGCCCCAGAATCTGGAGGTATATCCCGTATCCTGGGTAATGCTCTGAATGTCCCGGACTCCTCCCTGTATGCATGAGGGTCTAGCATGCCAGTCCTGCATAAATTATGATCAAGCCAACACTTCATCCTAATAAAAGCAGAACTTTATTGTAACATGACCTATCATTTTGATTTTACTAATGTGACAATAGATTTCTGCTTTTGATAGGAAGAAGTGTCTGCTTGATCATAATTTATACAAGCCTTGTTAATTTAGCAAATTTCTGGCCAGCATATTCCCTAGTTATGGGGGGGGGGGCTTGATCCACATGGTCTCTGGAGCAGTAGAGACCCTGGACTTTTACTACTTCATACCTCTATGCTAAGGCTGCTAATCTCATTGTCAATGGGCTGCAGCAAGTACTCAGCACCTGCAATTAAGGAAATAGCTATTTCAGTAGAAATAACTCGATAG
Organism: Bombina bombina; assembly: GCF_027579735.1. Classification (NCBI taxonomy): domain Eukaryota; kingdom Metazoa; phylum Chordata; class Amphibia; order Anura; family Bombinatoridae; genus Bombina; species Bombina bombina. Next base: position 153,875,119 of record NC_069501.1, read on the forward strand.
GGGGCGCTTAGGAGCAATAACTAAATAGAGCATAACATACAGAAAATATTATTATCAAAATAAAAATAAATAATAATAATAATAATAATAGTAATGGAAAAACAATAAAAGACAATATGTGAGTGTATTGAGAAATGCCTCAATTGGCAATGATAGCCAAAAAAGGAAGATCAAGTCACTTATTTGAAAAAGTCCCACAGGGTATCAGCTAGGTGGAAATCATAGGGAGTATTCAAGGAATATAGGACGGCAGCAGCACTCTCCTCACATCACAAATGGCAGACGTCTGTGCAAGAAGAAGGAAGAAAAGAGAGAGGCGCTATGCGTGTACTAATATAAACAGATGAGTGAGAAAAAAAGGCCCACAACAGGGTACTCACATTGTGTAGGAGCACTCAGACAGTGCTATTAGGCGCGTACTGGGTACTCAACAGCAATCCAGCTTGCTGAAACTTCCGGCGTGTCTCCAGGGACAATCCAAAGGCCCTCTTCTGGAACTAGAAAGATGAGTGGTCTGGGTGATGAGCTCCAGCAAGTCAGGTGGTACGTGCAGGTAATAACAGAGGTCCCCACAGCAGGCAAGAGCAATCCCAATATTGGGAATAGGGGTGCTGTGTTAGGTAGAAATGATCAGTAGCAGTCCCAGGTTAAAATATAACAAAAGATAGATTTACTAAAACCAATTAAAAAGCTGGAACAGTAAAACAGGGCAAACAAGTCCCCCCTGTAATCATGTGATGCGTTTCTCAGCTATAGTGCTGTTTCATCAGGCATATCATAGATACACACATACATACATATACACAGTACTTCATACCAAGGCAGATTTTTGAGTGCCTAGGGCAGCACAAAACCTAAATATGCCACTGTACTGTAGTGTACCGGTTTTACTATTGTGAGCCGTGCCACTATCTGCCAATATAGAAGTGGGAGATCTGCTTATCAGCCAGCGAGCAGTCAGTCTTTAAAGTCTCAGTTGTACACAGATATGCTTCAAAATAAAATAAACAGTGTTAACATGAAAAAAAATGTTTTTAAACAATATTGTTCCCATATGTATAACAGATTTGTTTTTAGAGTTTCCTTTACTCTAAAGTTTGTTTTTTGAAGACAGTACATTTCTATTCTTTTCCATTATCAAAATTAAAGAGCTCTCTTTATAGCACTATATAATGTTGGCCAGAAAAGATTAAGAAATGCTTTAAAACTGAAGAGGAGAATTATTATGGTCATTCCAAACACGATATAGTTAGCTGAGGCATGCAGTTAGTGTTTGCTAGCTGTAAACTACAGTAAGCTTTAAAATGAATAAAGTAGACTCCATTTACAGAAGTAAATTGCCAGCTACAGTTTGTTAAAAGCTTGAAATTTAATAAATCATGAGTCTTTTGTTCATCCCTTGAGATATTCCAAATGTTGCAAAACTGACAACTGCTAAGATTCTAAAGGATATGTGTTTCAGTATCTTGCCATAATTGTATTTTAAGCACAGGTCGCTTGGTTTAATTACTAATTGGAGTCAGCAGTAACTAATTAGTCTTAACTAACCGGGCAGATAGGAGCAGTTGGCTATTTTCTCTCTACTCAATTTACTGAATTGCTTTTACCGCTGAATGTTTTTTTCCATTACTTGATTCAGCTGCTTGACATCACTTAATACATACAGAAAAAGAAAGATTCATTGTCACTGTTGAAGTAAGTGCATAATAATCACGATAATGACGGTGATTTCAATCTGTTTCTTTTTTACAGACATGCAGCATTTTTATCTGTGGATTTTCAGTTCATTTTATATGAATAACTTTCTAATAGGTTTTCTTATCTATGGGAAAATCTCAGGTCCCTACTGAAGTTATTTGCTGAAATTATTCATTTTTCTTACTCGAGAGATCAGCAGTTATCAGAAAAAGGAAAATCATAGAAACATAGTGGCAGCTGAACAAAATATAATGGTTTAGATAAAACAACAATATATTATTTGATATTAAAAAAAAAACAAATGAGAAAGATACCCCCCCAGAAATTTTAACATGTTAATATATTTTAAGATCATTTTCTGTCTGCCATAGAAAATCTAGCAATGTCTTTAACACATAATAAACACGGTGTGTGTTGATTGATCAGTCTTTTAAATTTACAACAAGAAATCACAGGGATTATCCAAAATCAATGTTTTGTGCTTTGATTGCCTCAAAATGCACTAGACCAATATTTTCTACTGGCTATATTTACACTTCATTAAACTAACTGGAGAAAAATAGCAATCTCCCTAACCAGTAGTTCTATGGCTGTAATGTTTTTTTTTTGTCTTGTATTATTGTCCATTACTTATTTATTTATTTTTGTGAAAAAAAATAATATATAAATTGCAAAATAATAAATACAGAAACCAAAAGGCCCGTCAAGGCATCTCATTTTACAAATTACTGTTTTTTAGGATAGCCTTATGCATGTCCCAGGTATTTTTTAATTATTTTGCAGTCCCTGTGAATCCACCGCCCTTTCTGTAAAAAAATGCTTTCTCACGTTTCTCGTGAATCTGCTACCCTCTAACTTAAGGTTGTGACCTGTTGTTTTTAACTTTCCCTTTATTAATTCCTTTCATATATTTGATGTGAATACAAAATATGATGTATAAAATAAAATGAAAAAATAAAAAATCTGGAAAAATAAATGCAAATCTGGAAAATCAATTAAAGCTAATCAGTATGTACTGTATATACAAATGCAAGGATATGTCCACCATAATATATATCTGTCACAGATTTATCGTAAGGTGTCCCTACATGGAATAGACCAAATAACATATTTTATACTTACCTGATAAATTAATTTCTTTCATGGTGGTGAGAGTCCATGAACCATTACTCCTGGTGTTCAAATCCTAGCCACTAGGAGAAGGCAAAGATAACCAATATTCCATAAGATTTGAATCCCTCTCACCTATCTGGTATTTCCGTCTAACATATAGCCGAAAAAAGAGAAAAATAGAGAAGTAAGAAGGGCAAAGCAGGGTAAATGAGGTGCATACTAAAACTGACGCCAACTGGGAACTATAAAAGGGCGGGTCTCGTGGACTCTCTCCACCATGAAAGAAATTAATTTATCAGGTAAGCATACATTTTGTTCCTTTCATTAGGTGTTGAGAGTCCACAAGTCATTACTTCTGGGATCTAATACCCAAGCTGTGAAGTCCATAAGTAAATGAGTGGGATTAAGGGAAATTAGTCAGGCATCTATTTACCAGCCAAAAGAAAAGTGAGTAAAGAAGATCAAGTTGTTGTGCAATCTACTTAACAGAAGCCTCATTTAAAAAAAGGGCCCCTAAAGTGGAACTAATCTAGTAAAAAAAAAATAATGAAAAAAAAAAATCTAAATTTATTTTTGCACGTGTCGGATTGTGCTTGTATTACAAGTTGAATGTAAAAAGCTTGCGCAAGAAGGTAAACCCAACTCGTGCAAAAAATATTGCATTTGTGTTATCTTTTTCTCTCATAGATGTCAATGGAGAGTGAAAAAAAAAAAACTAGCGCCAATACTCATGCACTAACCCGACCACGTATTTTCAAAAGCGCTAAACCCAACATGAAATATTATTTCACAATGTTCTGCACATAGCAGAATATGTTCTAAGCATTTATAAATAGATACCTGTATATATCTAAACATATACTGTATATACAGAGGTTGAAAAAGTTACCCAAGAGCTAGTGGTCCCATGAAATTTCTTAGTGGACCCACTTTTTCAACTCCAAATTTTCACAATGTCATACGTAAACTTGTATTACGCCGTTATACGCTTCTAATATACATTTGTATTAAGAATAAAACACTCTTTGTATACAATTATATAATAATAAATATTTTAAACTTATTCTGAGGCAGATATAATTGCACACATACATATATATATATATATATAGCCAGGGATATACACACACTCAGATATATACGCACGCACACACACACACACACAATGACAGACAGACACAAACACTCTCACACAAGCTCTCTCTTACACTCTCACACAAACTAACTCTCACACACTCTTACAAATAAGACTCACACACACTTTTTTTTTTATTAAATAATTTTTTTATTGAGGTAATGCGCAATAATATAAGAGCATAACATATGTCCAGGTACATAATAGGACTGCAAATGAAAACGTAAACTATACAAAACAACCTAACCACAGGTCTTACAAGGAGAGAATACATTCTGGCCAAGAGTACGAGAGTATGTCTAGGATGCAGATTATAAAATGCATAGTATACAGGGATGAGAGTAAAAAGAAAAGCCTTGCGTGCAGCATAGATGGTTAACTGGAGCATATGGTAGAGAGACCTCATTTTACAACCTTTGACTTATTAAAGGTTAGAAAGGTCCCCAGCTTACTGTGAAAACCTTAGAGTAATGTATCTATTCAGAGTAACTTGTGGTAAGATGGGGTTAGCAAAAATGGTTTTATTTTGGGGGGAGTCAGCGGACCAGAGCCGCTCTGGTTAAAAAAAAGGGGAAACAGAGGGGGGGGGGGGGGGTGCATCCGGGTGTGTGAGAGGTATAGCATTGATGTTATGGATTAGTAGGAATTCTAGTTCTATGGAGCTCGTTACAAATTTAATTGTCCTCCTAAAACATCAAGAGCTACTCTGAAGCCCTACCAAAATTATGAACTAAATGAAGGGAGATTAACGTATTTAGAGATCATTGTATGGGCTAGGGAGAGATTGATTGGAGATTAGCTGCTGATACAATAATAAAGAAAAGATGGAGTGGGTAGTGTATAATGTTTAGAAACCAGATACTGATATACATTCATTATTATATAAATTGGCAAATATATGGAGCTCGCGACTAGGCAGTAATAACCACGGGTATATTATATACATGGTACCTTATTTTATGAAGCTATGATGGCTGCATGTGTGGTATGCTAACTGTAAACTGATCTAAGGGAAGGGCCAAGGGACTGTAGAGGAGGCTTAAAACTGTTTCGGCGAATGGCTGTATCTCTGATCCCTTGGGAAACCTTAAAAATGTTAGTCTGTTGACTCAAGTTAACCATTAGAGGATTGCTCAGGACCAATCATGTATTGAGATTGTGGGACTAAATATCCTTCCTTAGAGATCCTATCATGGGGACTCAGGGGGCATAATTTTGCGTTTAAAAAGCTTTACAGTGTAATAAAGATAAGGGGAGTAGTTGTCAAATACTAGAAGATAAATATAGAGCTCAGACGAAATACTAGGCTATATCAAAATTGAGGAAGTAGTATGATTTGCTTCAGGAATAGTTGAGGCTTATTAAGGGTATGAAAGTGGTAATGGGAGAGGAGTATAAGAGCTATAGATATGTATAAAGGTAGTCAGTATGTGTATATGTGGCTTTATATGGACTGGCTAGGAAGGGAACAGGGTCATGACCATGTAATATGTAAAATTAAGGATTAAGCAATGATGTCTAATAACTCCACCAGCTAGGATGAGCATAATATGGAGAAAGTATACTGACGGGTAAAATTGGGGTTATAACATATGTCCTCAGTGGTATTATATATAGATACAGAGCGCACTAGTATGGGTAAATAGAGAGAAGAGATATGCAAATATTTCACATAAACCTACATTCATTTGAAACACATTGGTAGTTCTGTATATGCAGTTAAACCCATTTAAAGTAAAAGGCAGTGTCATTACAGCAAATAACAGATCTATATAGTATGAGTTTGGATGTAAGATATAGGTAATATAAAAGATAAGGATCTTGTAAGAACACACATCAGATAAACCTTAACATTAGAACATGATAAGTCCTCTCGATGAATGTAACATATATACAAGTTAGCATATAACCAAGATGGGGGTATATCTCAGGCTGTCAGCCGTCATCACAGGGTAAGAATGTCCTCTTTAGAATGTTCATAGAGGAGTATGCCAAGTCTTTCAGAACTATGGGTACTTGAGGGCAAAGCATCACATATTACATCTATATCACATCTAGCCGACTCCAACTCTGCTATTACCGCTATAGGGAAGTCTCATGAATGTGATTTTCCCAAACCCCATATGTGGACAATAATTAGGCCTGCAGACAAGGAATGTAGTGTTCGTTACCATAATCAGGAGATTGAGGCCTGTGTCAGAGGGGAGTTCGTTACGTGTGATCCAGGAGTTAGGTTCTAACGTTTGAGATTGTTCCCCGTTGAGGAGTCTCATCATTATGTCCGGAGTCTTGGGGGTTAACAGAAGCTTCCTGAGGTTAGGAGCCCTTGGGTACCTTGTGTATCTGAGGGCGTCAATGTGGGTCCCTGCAATTACCATGGAAGGCGGCCTTTGGAATATCGCAGCGCCGCTGTTTGAGGGCTGAGAGAGTCTGGGCTGGTGCACAGACTCCACTTCATCCGGACCTATGGCTGATGCAGGTAGGCCTCCGGTGTGCTCGTTATGGTATTCGCTTATTCCAGCAGCGTCCTGACCGTAGGACTGAGGTAGGCAGGCAGCGGTTCCTTCAATATTATGGTCCGGCAGCTGATTCTCTAGTAGTTGAAGCAGAAGTCCTTTCATGCTGCAGTAGTGGTGGTCCAAAGATCGCTGAACACAGGCCTCCCATTTATCCAACATAGCCACAGGGTGTAGGGCAGCCGAGTCTTGCATTTCGTGATTCAGAGACACGCTGAGTCGTTACATGAGCCAAATCTGTTGAGCCCTGGAGAACGATTATTGCAGCTTGCTCAGTTGCTGTTCCGTTGCCCAATATACCAGAGGGAAAGTATAGGAGTGTAGCACGTTGGGCCCATGCCGTGTTATTACCCGTCTGTTCCAGGTCACTCGCAGTGAATAGATTTAAAAAAAAAAAAAGTGATTATGTTCAGTATCCTCTCATCTGCAAAAATAAGTACATTTCAGGCACTGATGATAAGAAAATCTGGCAATATTTGATATATATCCTCTGCGGCTTGAAGAGCTACTGAAAATTCAGACCATCATGGCCGCCATCCGGACACGCCCCCCGACTCACACACACTTTTAAACACACAGTTTCTCTCACATATACTCTCACTTTGTCACACACACATCCTATTTCTCATTCTCTCATATTCTCACTAACACACACAAACTCTCTTACACACAATTGTTTTGCAGTTACTATGGGGGTAGCACATTTATTATTATAGCACCCCTACTTCTTAAAGGCACTAACAGCCATACCTTTACAAGTTAGTTTTTTACATATCCTTTACTACAAGGAGAATGATAAATAAGAGAAGTAGGAATTAGTAAATATGATACCTTCTGCCATCTCCACTGTGCAGCCTCTCAGCTAGATTATGAGTTTTGAGTACTATAGGGAAATTAATGACCGCCACAAAAGTGTCGTTATTTCACCTCCCTATAGCGCTGCTATTACAAGTTTTAAAAAAGCAGGCTTATGTGGGTGATATGGTTGCATTGAGCTCAATACCGCACCAAAATCAAGCGCTGCTTTGACGTGCTCGTGCACGATTTCCCCATAGACATCAATAGGGAGAGCCAGCAAAAAAAAGCCTAACACCTGAGATCGCGGAAACAAAAGCTCAATAACGCAGCCCCATTGATGTCTATGAAAAAAAAAGTTACGTTTAAACCTAACACCCTAACATAAAACTCAAGTCTAAACACCCCTAATCTGCTGCCACTAACATTGCCGCCACCTACATTACAGTAATTAACCCTTAATCTGCTGTCCCTAACATCGCCACAACCCACATTAAAGTTATTAACCCCTAATCTGCAGCCCCCGATATCGCCGTCACCTACATACAGTTATTAACCCCTAATCTACTGCCCCTAACATCGCCGCCACCTACATTACAGTTATTAACCCCTAATCTGCTGCCCCCGATATCGCCGTCATCTACATACAGTTATTAACCCCTAATCTGCTGCCCCTAACATCGCTGCCACCTACATTACAGTTATTAACCCCTAATCTGCCGCCCCTAGGAGCGTATTCGCATAGCACTGAAATAAAACAGCCGATGTGCGCTAAATAAATATGTGAGCACATAAAAACAATTAAATCACAAAAAGTCCTTTTCAAATAAGATAAAAATCTCCCATATAAAACATATACATGTATACTAGACTAATATGATATGTAGTCTAGAAAGGTGTTAATGTCTGTGTATGAGAAATGTGTCCACTGGCTATGATGTACCTCAAAATTTGTGTACCTGCTAATAGCCTGTGGGCTATGTGAGTGCATAAAATGGCAGAACGTATCTCTGATGCACCCACTCTACTGTGCTTGAACTGCAGAAAAGACTGCTACCAGTAGAGATCCCATCCAGTATTGTGCCAGCAACAGCAGAGAATATCACAAAGAGTACAATGAGGAGGATAAGGGATAAGTCCCTGTAACACCTGTGGCCGATTAATCCAACAGGAGGAGGCTAAGGTACCAGTTACAGCGGCACCCTTGGTAGACTAGTAATACATTCTAATAGGAGAATTACATTCACTGTCTAAGTACTCTAATATTCCCCTCTATGTAAATCCAGGGTTCCTGACGGACAGAAAGGGTCTCACAGAGGTCAGAGAACCCCTAAATAAAAGTGATTTAAAACCGTAATTTAAATGGATATGGTATGAAAAAGTGTTGGAGTGGGAATAGATCAAAGGCGTTGGTATATGTCTGTGTGTACATACAAATTGTTAATAGCCAAACAATGAAACAGACTCTGTGCTGAACATGTTAAACCAATTCCAAACCAATACTTTTAAAGGGATATGAAACTCAAAAAAATATCATTTTAAAAAAAGTTTCTAATTTACTTCTATTATCAAATTTGCTTTGTTCCCATTGTGTTCTTTGTTGAAGAGATACCTAGCATTTTTATAGTGTTCCAGACATGTGCACGAGCCTGAGCTTACAGTTACAGACTAGTGATAAACTCTCACAGGAGAATTACATTCACTGCCTAAGTACTCTAATATTCCCCTCTATGTAAATCCAGGGTTCATGAGGGGGAGAAAGGCCTCACATAGGTCTGAGAACCCCTTATTAAAAGTGATTTAAAACAGTCATTTAGATGGATATGTTATGAAAGGTGTTGGACTGGAAAGGGATCAAAGGTGCTGGTTATGTGTATGTGTGCACAAATGTATTGTTATTTTATTTATATATAGCTTAATACTTTTGTGAAGAACTCCTCTATTTCTTCTTTTTTTTAGTGCACCTTGGAGACTTGAGTTTTGTAGCACACCTTAGAGAAGTCTATTAGGTGAGGAAATTTAGTGTTGCCAAGCTATATAACCTCTATATAATATAACCATAGTGTGCCCTAGGGGGGTAGTTATCAACGTGTCAACTCTCCTGCCTTCGCCGGCCCAATACGCCCGCCTAAGCTCACCTACCTTCGCCGCCCGGACCTGAAAAAATACGCCTAAGTTATCAAAAAAAGCTGTCAAAAAGCCACGGGGTGATGAGCAGCGGACTGTGAGAGTTATCACTCATCCGATCTCGCTGCTCTTCGGCTGTTTGACAGCTTTCTTGCTAGCCTGTCACTAAGCACTCACACTAAACTACACTGTTCTACCCCCTATACCGGTGCCCCCGGAGCCCACCGCAACTAAATAAAGTTACTAACCCCTAAACCGCCGCTCCTAGACCCTGCGGCAAGTCTTATAAATGTATTAACCCCTAAACCGCCGCTCCTAGACCCTGCCGCAAGTCTTATAAATGTATTAACCCATAAACCGCCGCTCCTAGACCCCACCGCAAGTCTTATAAATGTATTAACCCCTAAACCGCTGCTCCCGGACACCGCTGCCACCTACATTATACCTAGTAACCCCTATCCTGCCCCCCCTATATCCTGCTGATCAGGCACCTCGCCGCAAATAAAAAAAAAGTTTAACCCCTAAACCGCCGCTCCCTGAACCCGCCGCAACCTATATTACATTTATTAACCCCTATCCTGCCCCCCTACACCGTTGCCACCTATAATAAATTTATTAACCCCTATCCTGCCCCCCCTACACCGTCGCCACCTATAATAAACTTATTAACCCCTATCCTGCCCCCCCTACACCGTCGCCACCTATAATAAATGTATTAACCCCTATCCTGCCCCCCACTACACCGCCGCCACTGTAATAAAATTATTAACCCCTAAACCTAAGTCTAACACTAACCCTAACACCCCCCTAACTTAAATATTAATTAAATAAATCTAAATCATATTTCTATTATTAACTAAGTTAATCCTATTTAAAACTAAATACTTACCTATAAAATAAACCCTAATATAGCTACAATATAAATAATAATTATATTGTAGCTATTTTAGGATTTATTTTTATTTTACAGGTACCTTTCAATTTATTTTAACCAGGTACAATAGCTATTAAATAGTTATTAACTATTTAATAGCTTACCTAGCTAAAATAAAGAGAAATTTACCTGTAAAATAAATCCTAACCTAAGTTACAATTAAACCTAACACTACACTATCATTAAATAAATTAAATAAACAACCTACAAATAACTACAATTAAATACAATTACATAAACTAACTAAAGTACAAAAAATAAAAAAAGCTAAGTTACAAAAAATAAAAAAAATAAGTTACAAACATTTTAAAACATATTACAACAATTTTAAGCTACTTACACCTAATCTAAGCCCCCTAATAAAATAACAAACCCCCCCAAAATAAAAAAATGCCCTACCCTATTCTACATTAAAAAAGTTCAAAGCTCTTTTACCTTACCAGCCCTTATAAGGGCCTTTTGTGGGGGCATGCCCCAAAGAGTTCAGCTCTTTTGCCTGTAAAAGAAAAATACAACCCCCCCAACATTAAAACCCACCACTCACATACCCCTAATCTAACCCAAACCCCCCTTAAAATAACCTAACACTAATCCCCTGAAGATCATCCTACCTTTAATTGTCTTCACTCAGCCGAGCCACCGATGGAACTGAAGAGGACATCCGGACCGGCAGAAGTTATCCTCCAAGGGGCGCTGAAGAAATCTTCCATCCGATGAAGTGATCCTCCAAGTGGCGCTGAAGAAATCTTCCATCCGGGCGAGGTCATCTTCCAAGAGGCGCTGAAGAAGTCTTCTATCCGGGCGAGGTCATCGTCGAAGCCGGGTCGTGAATCTTCATCCCGCCGACGCGGAACATCCTTCTTTCCCGACGAACTACCAACGAATGAAGGCTCCTTTAAGGGACGTCATCCAAGATGGCGTCCCTTCAATTCCGATTGGCTGATAGGATTCTATCAGCCAATCAGATTGAGCTTGCATTCTATTGGCTGTTCCGATCAGCCAATAGAATGCGAGCTCAATCTGATTGGCTGATTGGATCAGCCAATCGGATTGAACTTGAATCTGATTGGCTGATTCCATCAGCCAATCAGATTTTTCCTACCTTAATTCCGATTCAAGTTCAATCCGATTGGCTGATCCAATCAGCCAATCAGATTGAGCTCGCATTCTATTGGCTGTTCCGATCAGCCAATAGAATGCGAGCTCAATCTGATTGGCTGATTAGATCAGCCAATCGGATTGAACTTGAATCTGATTGGCTGATTCCATCAGCCAATCAGATTTTTCTACCTTAATTCCGATTGGCTGATAGAATCCTATCAGCCAATCGGAATTGAAGGGACGCCATCTTGGATGACGTCCCTTAAAGGAGCCTTCATTCGTCGGTAGTTTGTCGGGAAAGAAGGATGTTCCACGTCGGTGGGATGAAGATTCAAGACCCGGCTTCGATGATGACCTTGCCCGGATAGAAGACTTCTTCAGCGCCTCTTGGAAGATGACCTCGCCCGGATGGAAGATTTCTTCAGTGCCGCTTGGAGGATCACTTCATCGGATGGAAGATTTCTTCAGCGCCCCTTGGAGGATAACTTCTGCCGGTCCGGATGTCCTCTTCAGTTCCATTGGTGACTCGGCTGAGTGAAGACAACTAAAGGTAGGATGATCTTCAGGGGATTAGTGTTAGGTTATTTTAAGGGGGGTTTGGGTTAGATTAGGGGTATGTGGGTGGTGGGTTTTTATGTTGGGGGGGGGGTTGTATTTTTCTTTTACAGGCAAAAGAGCTGAACTCTTTGGGGCATGCCCCCACAAAAGGCCCTTTTAAGGGCTGGTAAGGTAAAAGAGCTTTGAACTTTTTTTAATGTAGAATAGGGTAGGGCATTTTTTTTTATTTTGGGGGGGTTTGTTATTTTATTAGGGGGCTTAGATTAGGTGTAAGTAGCTTAAAATTGTTGTAATATGTTTTAAAATGTTTGTAACTTATTTTTTTTATTTTTTGTAATTTAGCTTTTTTTATTTTTTGTACTTTAGTTAGTTTATGTAATTGTATTTAATTGTAGTTATTTGTAGGTAGTTTATTTAATTTATTTAATGATAGTGTAGTGTTAGGTTTAATTGTAACTTAGGTTAGGATTTATTTTACAGGTAATTTTGTATTTCTTTTAGCTAGGTAGTTATTAAATAGTTAATAACTATTTAATAACTATTCTAACTAGCTAAAATAAATACAAAGTTACCTGTAAAATAAATATAAATCCTAAGATAGCTACAATGTAATTATTAATTATATTGTAGCTATATTAGGGTTTATTTTACATATAAGTATTTAGTTTTAAATAGGAATAAGTTATTAAAGTATAGTGTAGTGTTTGGTGTAATTGTAACTTAGGTTAGTTTTTATTTTACAGGTAAATTTCTCTTTATTTTAGCTAGGTAAGCTATTAAATAGTTAATAACTATTTAATAGCTATTGTACCTAGTTAAAATAAATTGAAAGGTACCTGTAAAATAAAAATAAATCCTAAGATAGCTACAATATAATTATTATTTATATTGTAGCTATATTAGGGTTTATTTTAAAGGTAAGTATTTAGTTTTAAATAGGATTCATTTAGTTCATAATAGAAATATGATTTAGATTTATTTAATTAATATTTAAGTTAGGGGGTGGTAGGGTTAGTGTTAGACTTAGGTTTAGGGGTTAATAATTTTATTACAGTGGCGGCGGTGTAGTGGGGGGCAGGATAGGGGTTAATAAATTTATTATAGGTGGCGACGGTGTAGGGGGGCAGATTAGGGGTTAATAAATTTATTATAGGTGGCGACGGTGTAGAAGGGGGCAGGATAGGGGTTAATAAATTTATTATAGGTGGCGACAGTGTAGAAGGGGGCAGGATAGCGGTTAATAAATTTATTATAGGTGGCGACGGTGTAGAAGGGGGCAGGATAGGGGTTAATAAATTTATTATAGGTGGCAACGGTGTAGAAGGGGGCAGGATAGGGGTTAATAAATTTATTATAGGTGGCGACGGTGTAGGGGGGAAGGATAGGGGTTAATAAATTTAATATAGGTTGCGGGGGTCCGGGAGCGGGGTTAAACTATTTATTTAGGGGTTAAACTATTTATTTAGTTGCGGCGAGGTGTGGGATCGGCAGGATAGGGGTTAATAAATTTATTATAGATGGCGGCGGTATAGGGGGGGCAGGATAGGGGTTACTAGGTATAATGTAGTTGGCGGTGGGCTCCGGGAGCGGCGGTTTAGGGGTTAATATGTATAGAGTAGCTTGCGGTGGGCTCCGGGAGCGGCGGTTTAGGGGGTAATAACTTTATTTAGTTGCGGCGGTGTAGGGGGGACATATTAGTGGTGTTTAGACTCGGGGTACATGTTAGGGTGTTAGGTGTAGACAGCTCCCATAGGAATGAATGGGATGTCTGTCAGCAGCGAACTTGTACTTTCGCCATGGTCAGACTCCCATTGATTCCTATGGGATCCGCCGCCTCCAGGCTGGCGGTTTGAAAACCAGGTACGCTGGGCCGTAAAAGTGCCGAGCGTACCTGCTAGTTTTTTGATAACTAGCAAAAGTAGTGAGATTGTGCCGTACTTGTGTGCGGAACATCTGGAGTGACGTAAGAATCGATCTGTGTCGGACTGAGTACGGCGGATCGAAGTTTACGTCACAAAATTCTACTTTTGCCAGTCTGTAGCTTTTGATAACTAAGGCGAATCAGCCTCGCCACAAATACGCTGCGGAATTCCAGCGTATTTGAGGTTGACGACTTGATAACTACCCCCCCTAGGCTTTTACTAGAGTGCTAACATTTTACTAACAATATGGAAGTAAAAATGGGAGTGCTATGAATTGCTCTATGCTCCACTTGTAATTTAGACCTTTGTTTTTATACATAGGGGCCGATTTAACAATGTGAGGACGGACATGATCTGCTGTAGCGGATCATGTCTGCCGCACATCGATAAATGCAGACAGCATACGCTGTCGGCATTTATCATTGCACAAGCATTTCTAGTGACACCAAATATCTATAGCAGATCTATGTTGACATATCAAATCTATATTACAAAATTTTGACAAATATATTGTGAATTTACAATGAACAATAGACCGGCAATAGCAGATTTTCATAACAAGATAAATGCCTTATGTTTTCAACAGCGACATGTTATGAACAAATAAATTTGCAAATATAAATTAAAAAAAAATATATAAAAATAAAAGGACATTAGCAAATTTGTATTGTCAAAATACACATTAATAGTGACGTAAACATTAAAATACATGCAGAATAGAAATTAAAATTAGAAGATGTAAAAACTTTTGGGAAAGTGAATAGTGATGTGTGTTATTAAAGTGTTAAGACAATATAACCTCACAAAATATTTAAGGCTACATTTAAGGGTTATATAAAAAAATCTTTATTTGAAATGACTTTGTGATGAAAGATATTCGTGTGTTGTGACTTACCTGACCTAATTTTGTAGAAAAGATGCTACTAAATATTTCAATGTGAAGAATAAATAAATAGATGTTCTAAAGTATTGCAGCTATCATGACCTGTTATTATAGGAAAGAAGCTGCTAGATATTACAATGTGAAGAAGAGTTATGTTACTAAGTGACAAATAAATAAATTAATATTCCTAAGTATTGCAACCTTCATAATCTGATATTAAAAGAAGAAAACTGCTAAAAATTACAATGTGAAAAAAAAACACATTACACAGTGAAAAAACGAACATTTCTAAGGGAAAAACTATGAATTCTTTTACATCTTTCTCATTCCAATATAAACAGATGGAATGGAATAAATCAAAGTAAACAAAATTAAAATAAACATAAAAAATGAACAGAGCAGGAAACTAATAACAAAGTGGATTAATCATTTAAAAAACTATTTTTTATCAAAATCAATATTTAAACCTTTTGGTTGAAGAGTTTTTAACTGAAAAATCCACTTTCCTTCTTTTCGAAGGCGTTCTCTATGTGTGTTATAACCCCTCCAGTGTCCTTTATGTTTGTCTATTCCCATATAAGAGAAATGTGTCATGTTGGCATTATTGTATAATGCAAAATGTTTCGGGACTGGCAGATCTTTGTTTCATTCTATAGTGTGGTTCTCTATATGCTCTTGAATCCTATCCCTTAGGGGTCTCTTCGATTCTCCCACATACTGTTTTCCACATTTGCATTGCACCCTCTCTCTCTCTCTCTCTCTCTCTCTCTCTCTCTCTCTCTCTCTCTCTCTCTCTCTCTCTCTCTCTCTCTCTATATATATATATATATATATATATATATATATATATAAAACACGGAAGAGGACTGCACTCTCATACCGGACTGGGTACACATCCCATGACCCTGTAACATGCTCAGCCCTGGGTGCTCATGGACACTCACAGGAAGCTGTGCTGTCCCCAGAGTCACAGGCAGTTAACCCCAGACAGGTCTGGGTGCAAGAACCATAGGGAAATTACAAAACAAATTAATACAACACACAGAAAAGTCCAGCACTCACTTACAAGCTCTCAGCTAAGATTTAAAAGCAAAAATGGAAAGGTTAGTTACCGCATTTGGCCAAATGGGACAAGCCCAGGTACCACATCAAGGTCCTTTCTAATACCTGGGACCCTAAAACAGCCACATAATGCAAGCTCTCAAATCCAAACAAACTGGGAACAATGGAAGGGTGCACAGGCTTATGTAATCACCCTAGACATATACAAAACACGGAAGAGGACTGCTCTCTCATACTGGACTAGGTACACATCCCATGACCCTGTAACATGCTCCGCCCTGGGTGCTCACGGCACTCACAGGAAGCTGTGCTGTCCCCAGAGTCACAGGCAGTTAATCCCAGATAGATCTGGGTGCAAGAACCATAGGGAAATTACAAAACAAATTAATACAACACAGAGAAAGTTCAGCACTCACTTACAAGCTCTCAGCTAAGATTTAAAAGCAAAAATGGAAAGGTTAGTTACCGCATTTGGCCAAATGGGACAAGCCCAGGTACCACATCAAGGTCCTTTCTAATACCTGGGACCCTAAAACAGCCACACAATGCAAGCTCTCAAATCCAAACAAACTGAGAACAAGGGAAGGGTGCGCAGGCTTATGTAATCACCCTAGACATATACAAAACATGAAAGAGGACTGCACTCTCATACCGGACTGGGTACACATCCCATGACCCTGTAACATGCTCATCCCTGGGTGTTCAAGGGCACTCACAGGGAGCTGTGCTGTCCCCAGAGTCACAGGCAGTTAACCCCAACAGGTCTGGGTGCAAGAACCATAGGGAAATTACAAAACAAATGAATACAACACACAAAGAAAGTCCAGCACTCACTTACAAGCTCTCAGCTAAGATTTAAAAGCAAAAATGGAAAGGTTAGTTACCGCATTTGGCCAAATGGGACAAGCCCAGGTACCACATCAAGGTCCTTTCCAATACCTGGGACCCTAAAACAGGCACACAATGCAAGCTCTCAAATCCAAGCAAACTGCGAACAAGGGAAGGGTGCACAGGCTTATGTAATCACCCTAGACATATACAAAACACAGAAGAGGACTGCAGTCTCATACCGGACTGGGTACACATCCCTTGACCCTGTAACATGCTCAGCACTGGGTGCTCATGGGCACTCACAGGAAGCTGTGCTGTCCCCAGAGTCACAGGCAGTTAACCCCAGACAGGTCTGGGTGCAAGAACCATAGGAAAATTACAAAACAAATTAATACAACACACTTGCGGCTAGATTTAGAGTTTTGTCGGTAACGACCCGCGTAGCTAACGCTGGCTTTTTTCTGGCCGCACCTTTAAAATAACTCTGGTATTGAGAGTCCACAGAATGGCTGCGTTAGGCTCCAAAAAAGGAGCGTACAGCATATTTAACGCCACTGCAACTCTCGATACCAGAGTTGCTTACGGAAGTGGCCAGCTTCAAAAACGTGCTCGTGCACGATTCCCCCATAGGAAACAATGGGGCTGTTTGAGCTGAAAAAAAACCTAACACCTGCAAAAAAGCCGCGTTCAGCTCCTAACGCAGCCCCATTGTTTGCTATGGGGAAACACTTCCTACGTCTGCACCTAACACTCTAACATGTACCCCGAGTCTAAACACCCCTAACCTTACACTTATTAACCCCTATTCTGCTGCCCCCGCTATCGCTGACCCCTGTATATTATTTTTAACCCCTAACCTGCCGCTCCGTAAAACGCCGCTACTTACATTATCCCTATGTACCCCTAATCTGCTGCCCCTAACACCGACGACCCCTATATTATATTTATTAACCCCTAATCTGCCCCCCCACAACGTCGCCTCCACCTGCCTACACTTATTGACCTCTAATCTGCCGAGCGGACCGCACCGCTATTATTATAAAGTTATTAACTTCTAATCCGCCTCACTAACCCTATAATAAATAGTATTAACCCCTAATCTGCCCTCCCTAACATCGCCGACACCTAACTTCAAACATTAACCCCTAATCTGTCGACTGGAGCTCACCGCTATTCTAATAAATGTATTAACCCCTAAAGCTAAGTCTAACCCTAACACTAACACCCCCCTAAATTAAATATAATTTACATCTAACTAAATTAATTAACTCTTCTTAAATAAATTATTCCTATTTAAAGCTAAATACTTACCTGTAAAATAAATCCTAATATAGCTACAATATAAATTATAATTATATTATAGATATTTTAGGTTTAATATTTATTTTACAGGTAACTTTGTATTTATTTTAACCAGGTACAATAGCTATTAAATAGTTAAGAGAAACCATGTTAAAGCAGCACTCTTAGGGATAGGATTTATCTCATATTTATTATATGAATAACAATATGACATGTCCACAATATCCAGCAAAATAGGAATTCAGCTCATCTGTATTATGATCTTAATGTAAATAAATTTGTGTAATTTTGTAATCTCTTCCTTATTGAGGTGCTTAGGGTCAATAATACTGATGTGTTGAATGTTTATTCCCATGTCTAATTTTGGTAGACTTTGGATTGTGCAATTTAATTCATTTATCTGCTTTAACCCTATGCTTATACCTCTGAATTATTGATTTTTTCTGTGTAGTGTAATTGAAACACTGTTCACTGTTTTTAATGTTTAAATGAGTGGCACTGCTCCATCCCTTTAAGATTGCATTGTGGCTAATAGTGCTCAGCTGTTTGCTTTGAGCGTAAAGAGTATAAAGGGGTGAAACAGTGGACACTCAGATTATCCTATGACTAAGTGCCAGCAGGCACGAAACGCGTAAGGATGTCTTGTGTTTATCCTCACATTGTTGGAATGTGCCATTTTAAAGGAATCTAATAAAGTGACTTTTAATTTTCCCTAAGAGTGCTGCTTTAACGTGGTTTTTCTTGGATCTTGGTATTACGGCTTGCTCAGCCGTTAAGCGTGCACCACATCACAATTTTCAACTCACGCCCCAAACAATTGCAGCACGCTGTGTCTGTCAGTGGAGGAGACTGCCGGCTTCAGACCTGGAGCAGCGTTGAGGATTTATTAAATAGTTAAGAACTATTTAATAGCTAAAATAGTTAAAATAATTACAAATTTACCTGTAAAATAAATCCTAACCTAAGTTACAATTAAACCTAACACTACAATATCAATAAATAAATTAAATAAAATACCTATAATTATCTACAATTAAACCGAACACTACACTATCAATAAATAAATTAAATACAATTCCTACAAATAAATACAATGAAATAAACTAACTAAAGTACAAAAAATAAAAAAGAACTAAGTTACAAAAAATAAAAAAATATTTACAAACATTAGAAAAATATTACAACAATTTTAAACTAATTACACCTACTCTAAGCCCCCTAATAAAATAACAAAGCCCCCCAAAATAAAAAAATGCCCTACCCTATTCTAAATTACTAAAGTTCAAAGCTCTTTTACCTTACCAGACCTGAACAGGGCCCTTTGCGGGGCATGCCCCAAGAAATTCAGCTCTTTTGCCTGTAAAAAAAAACATACAATACCCCCCCAACATTACAACCCACCACCCACATACCCCTAATCTAACCCAAACCCCCCTTAAATAAACCTAACACTAAGCCCCTGAAGATCTTCCTACCTTATCTTCACCATACCAGGTTCACCAATCGATCCAGAAGAGCTCCTCCGATGTCCTGATCCAAGCCCAAGCGGGGGGCTGAAGAGGTCCATGATCCGGCTGAAGTCATCATCCAAGCGGGAGCTGAAGAGGTCCATGATCCGGCTGAAGTCTTCATCCAAGCGGGAGCTGAAGAGGTCCATGATCCGGCTGAAGTCTTCTATCAACGGCATCTTCAATCTTCTTTCTTCGGGAGCCATCATCTTCCATCCGACGCGGAACATCCTCTTCTCCCGACGCCTACTCGCCGAATGACGGTTCCTTTAAATGACGTCATCCAAGATGGCGTCCCTCGAATTCCGATTGGCTGATAGGATTCTATCAGCCAATCGGAATTAAGGTAGGAATATTCTGATTCTGATTGGCTGACTTAGCTTTAGGGGTTAATACATTTATTAGAATAGAGGTGAGCTCCAGTCGGCAGATTAGGGGTTAATAATTTAAGTTAGGTGTCGGCGATGTTAGGGAGGGCAGATTAGGGGTTAATACTATTTATTATAGGGTTATTGAGGCGGGAGTGAGGCGGATTAGGGGTTAATAACTTTATTATAGTAGCGGTGCGGTCCGCTCGGCAGATTAGGGGTTAATAAGTGTAGGCAGGTGGAGGCGACGTTGAGGGGGGCAGATTAGGGGTTAATAAATATAATATAGGGGTCGGCGGTGTTAGGGGCAGCAGATTAGGGGTACATAAGTATAACGTAGGTGGCGGTCGGCAGATTAGGGGTTAATTATTGTAGGTAGCTGGCGGCGACATTGTGGGGGGCAGGTTAGGGGTTAATAAATATAATATAGGGGTCGGCGGTGTTAGGGGCAGCAGATTAGGGGTACATAAGTATAACATAGGTGGCGGTCGGCAGATTAGGGGTTAAAAAATGTAATCGAGTGGCGGCGATGTGGGCGGGGTTCGGTTTAAGGGTACATAGGTAGTTTATGGGTGTTAGCGTACTTTAGAGTACAGTAGTTAAGAGCTTTATGAACCGGCGTTAGCCCAGAAAACTCTTAACTACTGACTTTTTTCTGCGGCTGGAGTTTTGTCGTTAGAATTCTAACGCTCACTTCAGCCACGACTCTAAATTCCGGAGTTAGAAAGATCCCATTGAAAAGATAGGATACGCAATTGACGTAAGGGGATCTGCGGTATGGAAAAGTCGCGGCTGAAAAGTGAGCGTTAGACCCTTTTTTGAATGACTCCAAATACCGGCGGTAGCCTAAAACCAGCGTTAGGAGCCTCTAACCCTGGTTTTCACGGCTACCGCCAAACTCCAAATCTAGGCCAGAGAAAGTCCAGCACTCACTTACAAGCTCTCAGCTAAAATTTAAAAGCAAAAATGGAAAGTTTAGTTACCGCATTTGGCCAAATGGGACAAACCCAGGTACCACATCAAGGTTCTCTATGAACCAGATATGCTCTCGAATCCTATCCCTTAGGGGTCTCTTCGATTCTCCCACATACTGTTTTCCACATTTGCATTGCACTATATATATATATATATATATATATATATATATATATATACACATATAATGACGTCCCTGATTTTAAACACTTGTCCTGTCACATTTGAAACAAAATATTTTTGTATTTTAGAATATTTACAAGACTTACAGGTTGTGCATGGATAGAAGCCCTGAACATTTGCTCCATTAAGATCTTTGAGAAAGCCTTTTCTTTATCTCTGTAGGGGCTAGAATAGCTTTCAAATTCTTGGGTTTCTTAAACACAACTTGTGGTCTATTCGGTAACAGGGGACCTAATTTTTCATCTTGTTTTAGAAGTCCCCAATGCTTTCTAAGGATGTTTTCTACTAAATGTTTGTTACCACTGAATTGGGTGATAAAAGGAACAAAAAAGAAGAATTATTGTTAGAAATATCTGTTAATGACAGAGGTTACTTATCAAGCCATCAACTCTGCTGCATTCGAAGGCACCAATACGCCCACCTGACATCGCCTAACATTGCGGCCGCGGACCTGAACATGCTCTCCATATTTATATAAAAAGCTGTCAAAAAGTTGTGCACCAAGTACGGGGCGATGAGCAGTGGACTGTTGTTAACTAACAGTCATCTATCTCACTGCTATTCGGCTTTTTTCCAGCTTTATTTATACCCTGTAACCAAGCACCACCACTATACTAAACTATTTAACCCCTATCCCGCCGCTCCCGGAGCCCACTGCAACTCTAATAAAGTTATTAACCCCTATCCTGCCACTCCCGGAGCCCACCGCAACTCTAATAAAGATATTAACCTTTATCCCGACGCTCCCGGACCCCACCACAACTAAATAAAGGTATTTACCCCTAAACCTCTGGCCTCCCACACCACTACCACTTACTAAACCTATTAACCCCTAAACCACCAGCCCCCCACATCGCCATAAACTAAATTAAACTATTAACCCCTACACCTAACAACCCGCTAACTTTATATTAAATATTAACTCATCCCTATCTTATAATAAATTTAAACTTACCTTTAGATTTAAATTAAACTATATTAAACTATTAATTTACCTACCCTAACTATTATACTAAAATTACATTAAACTATATTAAACTATTAATTAACCTACCCTAAATATTATACTAAAATTACATTAAACTATATTAAACTAATAATTAATCTACCCTGTTATACTAAAATTACACCAAATAAAAACCTAACTAAAACACCTAAGCTCCCATTGCCCTGAAAAGGGCATTAAGCTCTTTTTCAATTGCCCAAACCCTAATCTAAAACTAAAACCCACCCAATAAACCCTTAAAAAATCTAACACTAACCCCTGAAGATCCACTTACAGTTTTGAAGATCTGACATCCATCCTCAAAGAAGCCGGCAGAAGTCTTCATCCAAGCCCACAGAAGTCTTCACCCAGACGGCATCTTCTATCTTCATCCATCCGGCACGGAGCGGCTCCATCTTCAAGACATCCAACGCGGAGTGTCCTCTTCTTACGACATCTTCTTCAGAATGAAGGTTCCTTTAAATGACGTCATCCAAGATGGCGTCCCTTAGATTCCGATTGGCTGATAGAATTCTATCAGCTAATCGCAATTAAGATTGAAAAAATCCTATTGGCTGTTGCAATCAGCCAATAGGATTGAGCTCGCATTCTATTGGCTATTCCAATCAGCCAATAGAATGCAAGCTCAATCCTATTGGCTGATTGGATCAGCCAATAGGATATAAGCTCAATCCTATTGGCTGATTGCAACAGCCAATAGGATTTTTTCAACCTTAATCTAAGGGATGCCATCTTGGATGACGTCATCTAAAGGAACACTCATTGTTCAAGAAGACGTAAAACGAATAGGATGCTCCGCGTCGAATGTCTTGAAGATGGTGCCGCTCCACGCCGGATGGATGAAGATAGAAGATGCTGTCTGGGTGAAGATTTCTGCGGGCTTGGATGAAGACTTCGGCTGCTTGGATGAAGACTTCTCCCGGCTTCTTTGAGGATGGATGTCGGATCTTCAAAACTGTAAGTGGATCTTCAGGGGTTAGTGTTAGGTTTTTTAAGGGTTTATTAGGTGGGTTTTAGTTTTAGATTAGGGTTTGGGCAGCAATAGAGCTAAATGCCCTTTTAAGGGCAATGCCCATCCAAGTGCCCTTTTCAGGGCAATGGGGAGCTTAGGTTTTTTTAGTTTTCATTTGGGGTAGTTGGTTGTGTGGGTGGTGGGTTTTACTGTTGGGGGGGTATTTGTATTTTTTATTTACAGGTAAAAGAGCTGATTTCTTTGGGGGAATGCCCCACAAAAGTCCCTTTTTAAGGGCTATTTGTAGTTTATTGTAGGTGAGGGTTTTTTTTATTTTGGGGGGGCTTTTTTATTTTCATAGGGCTCTTAGATTAGGTGTAATTAGTTTCAATATTTGATCATTTCTTTTTATTTTGTGTAACTTAGTGTTTATTTTTTTTTGTAACTTAGTTGTTAGTTTTTTGTAACTTTGTAATTTTTTATTGTAGATTTTAATTATTTGAGTAGGGTTAGGTGTTTAAATATATAATATAGTTAATTTAATTTGTAGTTTAATGTAATTTTAGTATAACAGTTAGGGTAGATTAATTATTAGTTTAATATAAATTAATGTAATTTTAGTATAATATTTAGGGAAGGTTAATTAATAGTTTAATATAGTTTAATTTAAATCTAAAGGTAAGTTTAAATTTATTATAAGATAGGGATGAGTTAATATTTAATATAAAGTTAGCGTGTTGTTAGGTTTAGGGGTAAATATTTTAATTTATTTTATGGCGATGTGGGGGGCTGGCAGTTTAGGGGTTAATAGGTTTAGTAAGTGCTAGTGATGTGGGAGGCCAGGGGTTTAGGGGTTAATACATTTATTTAGTTGCGGTGGGCTCTGGGAGCCGGTAGGTGTCGGCAGTGTCGGTGCGGTATATTAGGGGTTAATAAGTATAATGTAGGTGGCGGCGGTATAGGGGGCGGTAGATTTGGGGTAAATAATTATAATGTAGGTGGCGGCGGTGTCAGGCGGCAGATTAAGGGTTGATAAGTATAATGTAGGTGGCGGCGGTGTAGGGAGCAGTTGATTAGGGGTGTTTAGACTCGGGGTACATGTTAGGGTATTAGGTGTAAACATAACTTTTATTCTCCCATAGGAATCAATGGGATATCGGGCAGCAGAGAACATGAGCTTTCGCTGCTTTCAGACTCCCATTGATTTCTATGGCATCCGACGCCTCCATGGTGGCGGATTGAAAAGCAGGTACGATGGGCCGGAATAGTGGCAAGCATACCTGGTAGATATTTGTTAACTAGCAAAAGTTGTCAGATAGTGCCGAATTTTCATTCAGAACATCTGTAATGACATAAGCATCGATCTGTGCCGGACTGAGACTGGCGGATCGTATGTTACGTCACAATTTTCAACTTTTACCGGTCTGTAGGCTTTGATAACTAAGGGGAATCAAGCTCGCCACAATTATGCTGTGGAATTCCAGCGTATTTGCGGTTGACGGCTTGATAAGTAGCCCTCTATATCTCTAGTTTAATTAATTTTATTCTCTTCATATCCCTGCTCTAGGAATTTATTTTTCAATAATTCAGATTGATATTCAAAATCTTCATTGTGAGTGCAGTTCTTTTTAATGGGTAAAAATTGGCCCTTCAGGATATTATATTTCTATTTGTGGTGGTGACAGCTCATTTTATGGATTTAACTGTTGGCGTTGAGTTTTTTGAAGTGTGTTCTAGTGTTAAGTTTATTGTCTTTAGCAAAAATGTTTAATTTACTCATTTTAAGAGTGAAATTTAAGTTGACTGTGTTATTGTTCATTGTTACAACAAAATCTTCAAAAGATTTTTCTGCCCCACGCCAAACTATTATGTCATCGATGTATCTTCAATAGGTCACCAGGTTTGCTCCAAGTGGATGGTGAATTTTTTATCCCAGAAACCCATAAATAAGTTTACATAACTTGTAGCAAACCTGGTGCCCATAGCTTTCCCTCTTTCTTGTTTAAAAAAGTGTCCTTTAAATGAAAAGAAATTATAAGTCAATATGAAATGTATGTATCTAACTATAAAATCCCTTTGTTCTACCATAAGTGAAACATCCTGTTCTAAAAAATACTTCACTGCTTGTAACCAATCCTGATGGTTAATGCATGTATACAGGGAAGTTACGTCACATGTAGCTAGAACAAAATTGTCCTCCCATGTTATATTATCAATAAGTCTTAAATCATCATTGGAATCTTTGAAAAAGGAGGGTAATACATATTTTTGTAGAAAGATATCAAAATATTCAGATAAATTGGCGGTAAGGGACCCAATACCTGAAATGATTGGCCTTTCCGGAGCTTCTGATAGGGATTTATGTATCTTGGGAAGACAATATAGTAATGGTATTTGGGGATATTTAGGTAGTAAATAGGCCCTTTCTTTAGCTGTTAATATTTCTTCTTCTTTTGCCACATCAAGAAGATTTATCAATGCTGTTATATAATGGTTGGTGGGGTTGTCTTTTAGTTTCTTATATGTGTTGGTGTCTTTGACAATGTTTTCACACATCTTAATATATTGATCTTTATCTAAAATGACAATCCCACCACCCTTGTCGGCCAGTTTAATGATAATGTCATCATCACATTCTAGTTCTTTAATAATTCTTAGTTGTTTGTTTGACAGATTATTTTTGGTTTTCTCTATCTTGTCATCTGTGATATTTTCAATATCCCTTAGGACCAATTTCTCAAAAGTTTCAAGAATTGGCACCTTTTCTTGTTTGGGATAAAAAGGGGATTTTTCCTTTAGTTCAGTATGTACATAATCTTTCTAACCTATCAGAGCTTGCTCTCCTGCTTTTTCTATTGCTGTCTTGGTAAACCAATTTTAAAGGTTAATTTTCTAATGAATTGGTGTACATCAACAAAGGTGGAGAACCTGTCTATTTTGCTTGTGCGGGCAAAAGAGAGACCCCTACTAGGAACCTCTTCCTGACTTTCACTTAAGGTCTTTTTGCTTAGATTGAAGATACCATTATATTTTTTTGAAATTGCGTTACTGGTTATATTTTTGTCTTTTTGTGTCTCCTAATTCCTCCTCTCTTACCCCTCCTTCTGATGCCCTTCTTTTTCTTGGGCCCCTTTGTGGTAGTTGTTTTGCAGTTGTATTTGGGACCAATCCTAAAAAAGGCATTTGATTTTTTGTTACCTGAAAACTTGATGGACCCGGTACATAATCTTCATAATTGTGATATATTAATGGGGTATATCTATTGCTTAGAACTATACCCCTTTCTTTTGGGTGATTTTGTTTATCTATGTGATCTATGTGGTGTGTTTTGATAAAGATTATCTCTCTTTGGTGTATATGAACTGCAAATCTGCCTTCAGTTATTGCCTTCCCATCTGTTTTGATTCTACCTGTATGAATCATTTATCTTGTAATGAAAATCTGCCATTGCTGGTCTATTGTTCATTGTAAATTAGCAATATATTTAAAGATTTAATATGTCAACATAGATCTGCTATATATATTTGTTAATAATACGCCTTGTTTGAGATATACAGAACTTTTTTCTGTTTTTTCCTATGTTTCTGATTGGATATTTCAAATTTAGCTAACGCCCCCTCAGGTTACAATTGTAGTGTGCCAGTATATAAAGCACCTTGGGCGCATTATCTGTTGAGCTTGATAAAGGCCTTGAACGTCTGAAACGTGTTGCTCTACTGTATATCCATTTGTTTGTGTCCAACCCCGGTATCCATAGTTTTGCCAGTAGGTGGTATTTTCAAACTGCAATATAGTGGACACTCTGTAACAGCCCGCATCACAGTTGATACTTTGCAACAGACCACCACAAGTACACTACAGTATTTTCATAATATCTTATAATTTACTATAAAAAAATTATAAAATATCAGGAAAAAATGGAAAAAAAACACACTTTTTCTAACTTTGACCCCCAAAATCTGTTACACATCTACAACCACCAAAAAACTCCTATAGTTTCTAAATTTTGTCCTGAGTTTAGAAATACCCAATGTTTACATGTTCTTTGCTTTTTTTGCAAGTTATAGGGCAATAAATACAAGTAGCATTTTGCTATTTCCAAACCACTTTTTTTCAAAATTAGCACTAGTTACATTGGAACACTGATATCTATCAGGAATCCCTGAATATCCCTTGACATGTATACAGGGAGTGCAGAATTATTAGGCAAGTTGTATTTTTGAGGATTAATTTTATTATTGAACAACAACCATGTTCTCAATGAACCCAAAAAACTCATTAATATCAAAGCTGAATAGTTTTGGAAGTAGTTTTTAGTTTGTTTTTAGTTATAGCTATTTTAGGGGGATATCTGTGTGTGCAGATGACTATTACTGTGCATAATTATTAGGCAACTTAACAAAAAACAATATATACCCATTTCAATTATTTATTTTTACCAGTGAAACCAATATAACATCTCAACATTCACAAATATACATTTCTGACATTCAAAAACAAAACAAAAACAAATCAGTGACCAATATAGCCACCTTTCTTTGCAAGGACACTCAAAAGCCTGCCATCCATGGATTCTGTCAGTGTTTTGATCTGTTCACCATCAACATTGCGTGCAGCAGCAACCACAGCCTCCCAGACACTGTTCAGAGAGGTGTACTGTTTTCCCTCCTTGTAAATCTCACATTTGATGATGGACCACAGGTTCTCAATGGGGTTCAGATCAGGTGAACAAGGAGGCCATGTCATTAGATTTTCTTCTTTTATACCCTTTCTTGCCAGCCACGCTGTGGAGTACTTGGACGCGTGTGATGGAGCATTGTCCTGCATGAAAATCATGTTTTTCTTGAAGGATGCAGACTTCTTCCTGTACCACTGCTTGAAGAAGGTGTCTTCCAGAAACTGGCAGTAGGACTGGGAGTTGAGCTTGACTCCATCCTCAACCCGAAAAGGCCCCACAAGCTCATCTTTGATGATACCAGCCCAAACCAGTACTCCACCTCCACCTTGCTGGCGTCTGAGTCGGACTGGAGCTCTCTGCCCTTTACCAATCCAGCCACGGGCCCATCCATCTGGCCCATCAAGACTCACTCTCATTTCATCAGTCCATAAAACCTTAGAAAAATCAGTCTTGAGATATTTCTTGGCCCAGTCTTGACGTTTCAGCTTGTGTGTCTTGTTCAGTGGTGGTCGTCTTTCAGCCTTTCTTACCTTGGCCATGTCTCTGAGTATTGCACACCTTGTGCTTTTGGGCACTCCAGTGATGTTGCAGCTCTGAAATATGGCCAAACTGGTGGCAAGTGGCATCTTGGCAGCTGCACGCTTGACTTTTCTCAGTTCATGGGCAGTTATTTTGCGCCTTGGTTTTTCCACACGCTTCTTGCGACCCTGTTGACTATTTTGAATGAAACGCTTGATTGTTCGATGATCACGCTTCAGAAGCTTTGCAATTTTAAGAGTGCTGCATCCCTCTGCAAGATATCTCACTATTTTTGACTTTTCTGAGCCTGTCAAGTCCTTCTTTTGACCCATTTTGCCAAAGGAAAGGAAGTTGCCTAATAATTATGCACACCTGATATAGGGTGTTGATGTCATTTGACCACACCCCTTCTCATTATAGAGATGCACATCACCTAATATGCTTAATTGGTAGTAGGCTTTCGAGCCTATACAGCTTGGAGTAAGACAACATGCATAAAGAGGATGATGTGGTCAAAATACTCATTTGCCTAATAATTCTGCACTCCCTGTATACTCAAATAGCACTACGGACGTCTTGATGTCTTTGCCGGTTACTTTGTAGGACTACACTGTGTGGAACCGGAGCTGAATCTTTCCGGTGTAAGTATTTAAAAGCACCTTAGATTTGGTTTTCCTTTTTGTTGTTATTGGGATTTTTTGCTATTTCAGCGTCCTCTGACCATTTGGAGTCCACTCATTGTTATTCAAGCCTTTCCCTTTGAGATTTGTTGCTCTCATGGAGTTGGACTTTGTTCATTTTTAAACTTTTAATAGTATATTGAATGTGATTTTTATTGTATTTTTATTGCATTATATGTACTTTATTTTATTTTATTTTTTTAAATAGATTTTTTTTGATGATACACTTTATGCTTTGAACTGATAGTTTCCTTTATTTTTTAAACTTTTTAGTTTTGCTCCTGTTTTGTTTTTATTACATGTATTAAATGTATTTTTTCAAATTTCATTTAAATTTCTGTCTGACATGTATTGCTAATTAAGTTGTCCTTGATAGTGCATTAAGTATTTCCTTTCTAAAGGAATTGTCTTGTGCAATCCCATAAAGTGTACAAGCAAAGATTGTTAGTTGCCAAACAATGAAACAGACTCCTTTCCTGAACATGTTAAACCAATTCCTAACTACTGCTTTTAAAGAGATATGAAACCTATAAAAAATATTTTGTGATTCAGACAGAGCATAGAATTTTAAAAAAGTTTCCAATTTACTTCTGTTATCAAATTAGCTTTGTTGCCATGGTATTCTTTGTTGAAGAGATGCTGAGCGGCACTGGAGAAAATCTAGGAGTTCATCTGATTTTCAACATTACAAATTTATCTTGAACTCCTACTACTCTGCCCTTAATTTCCATAAGCAACACTACTTCTCTACTCTTATCTCTAATCTTTCTTCAAACCCAAAATGTTTGTTATCCACTTTCAATACTCTTCTCCGCCCTCCCCTACCTCCTAATACAACTTCTCTGTCAGCTCAAGACTTTGCCAACCACTTCAATAACAAAATTGACTCCATCAGAAATGAAATTAGCTCTCAACATAATTGCGTTCTCTCACCCCCTCAAATGCTCTCAATCAACCACAACCCACATAACCTTAAACTTAGCTCATTCTCCCCTGTTACTGAGGAAGAGGTTTCGGCACTTATACTGCACTCTCACCTCGCTATCTGTCCCCTTGACCCTTTCCCCTCACAGCTACTCCCCTTCCTCTCTGCCACCCTTACCCCTATACTCACACACACTTTCAACCTCTCTCTCAGCACCGGTATATTTCCCTCATCACTGAAACATGCACTGGTCACACCTATCCTCAAAAAACCTTCCCTTGATCCTACCTCCCCATCCAACTACCACCCTATTTCCCTCCTCCCTCTTACATGAAAGCTTCTCGAAAAACTAGCTTATGCACGCCTATACTATTTCCTTACAATAAACTCCCTCCTTGACCCATTGCAATCTAGATTTTGTCCCCATCCCTCCACAGAGACAGCAATTGTTAAGGTTACCAACGACCTACTTACAGCAAAATCAAAAGGCCACTTCTCTCTGCTTATCCTCCTTGATCTGTCCGTAGCCTTTGACACTGTTGACCCACCCTCTTTTGCTCCAAACCCTCCAATCCTTCGGCATCTGTGACACAGCCCTCTCGTGGCTCTCTTCCTACCTGTCAAACCGTACCTTTAGTTTAGCCTTCTTTGGGGCCTCCTCTTCCCCGTCACCACTTTCTGTCGGAGTACCGCAAGGCTCTGTCCTCGGTCCCCTTCTCTTCTCAATCTCTTCTCAATCTACACATCATCACTAGGTTCCCTAATAAAGTCCCACAGTTTACAATATCATTTGTATGCCGACGACACCCAAATCTACTTCTCTTCACCAGACCTATCTCCTTCCTTGCTAACCCATGTCACTAACTGTCTTTCTCACATCTCTAACTGGATGTCCTCTCACTACTTCAAGCTAAATCTCCTCAAAACTGAGCTCCTTATATTCCCCCCTTCTTCTAAACTCTCCACCCCCAATCTCTCTATAACTGTCGACAACACCATCATTACCCCTACCCCGCATGCCCAATGTCTCAGGGTCACATTTGACTCAGATCTTTCTTTCACTCCTCACATTCAGTCATTGGCTAAAGCCTGCTGCTTCCCAAAAACATCTCTAAAATTAGACACTTCCTTACACAAGACACAACTAAGATTTTAATCCACTCTCTCATTCTTTCCCACCTCGATTACTGCAACTCTGTCCTCTGGTCTCCCCACCTGCCGCCTAGCTCCTTTACAATCCATAATGAATGCCTCTGCCAGACTCATCTTCCTTACACGTCGCTCTTCATCTGCTGCACATCTCTGCCAATCCCTTCACTGGCTTCCTCTTGCCTCTAGGATCAAACACAAAATTCTCATTCTGGCATACAAAGCCCTCAACTGCACTGCTCCCCCCTATATCTCAGACCTTGTCTCCAGATACTCTCCCTCCCGTCCCTTTTGCTCTGCTCACAACCTCCTACTCTCCTCTTCTCTTGTCACCTCATCACACTCCCGTTTACAGGACTTCTCCAGACTGGCTCCCATCTTGTGGAACTCTCTGCCTCGCTCCACAAGACTCTCTTCTAGTTTTAAAAGCTTCAAGTGCTCCCTAAAGACTCTACTGTTCAGGGATGCATACAACCTACGCTAACCTTTCTTTATACCAGTTCCTCTCCTCCATTGCTATCCCCTGAACCCCCTTAGCATGTAAGCCTAAGAGTCCAGCTGTTTGTAGATCACCTTCTTAAGAGCTGACTACAACAGTGCAACTCTTGGCAGGGCCCTCTACCCATTTGATCCCTATAATTGTTTTGTTGTACACAGCCTTTTTTTGTAGCACGGAATCTGTTGGCGCTCTACAAATAACCGATAATAATAATAATAAAGAGATACCTGGGTAGGTGTCTGGAGCATGAAATAGTGTTGCCATCTTGTGCTCTTGCAAATGAATAATAAAACTGCTGCCATAGTGTTCCAGACACGTGCACGATCCTGAGCTTACAGTTACATTTCTGCTTTTCAAGAAAAGATGTCATAAGAATGAAGACAATTTGATAATAGCAGTAAATTAGAAAGTTGTTTAAAATTGCATACTCTGTTTGAGTCATGAAAAAAAATTATTGGATTTTCTGTCCCTTTTAGACTTCACAGTGGAATTTGGGCTGCAAAAATAGTGATGATCAAAAACAAGACAACATGTGCTTTATTATCATTCACCTAGATTACGAGTTTTGCTTTACAGTGCAGTACGGCTTTTAACGCTGAAAAAATGGCCATTACGCTGGAATGGCCAGGAACGCATATTACGAGTCGAGGTGGTATAGCTATACCGCAAGCATTTTAGCCTGTAACGCAACGTCCATTCTGCACTCAAAAAAACTCATAACTAAAGTGTTACAAAGTACACTAACACCCATAAACTATCTATTAACCCCTAAATCACCACCCTTCTGCATCGCAAACACTATTTAAAACTTATTAAACACCATCACCCACATCACGACTATTAAATAAACCTATTAACTTCTAATCTGCCGTCCACCCACATCGCCAACACTATTTAAATATATTAACCCCTAAACCGCTGCTCCCCGACATCGCCAACACTATAATAAAGTTATTTACCCCTAAACCTCCAGCCTCCCACATCACTGCCACTAAATAAACCTATAAACTCCTAAACCTCCGGCCTCCCATATAGCTGCCACTAAATAACCCTAATTTCGTTTATTATTTTTTGTAATCTTAGTGTTTTTTTATTTTTCGTAATTTAGTGTTTGTTATTTCTTGTAATTTTAGGTTTTTTAAATTTTTTCGTAGTGTTAGGTTTTATTAAATTTGTAATTTAGATTTTTGAATTGGTAGTTTTTTTTTTATTAGAATATTAATGTTAGGTTAATTTACAGTTTAAAATTAGGTTTATTTTTATTTCACAGGTAAGTTTTTATTTATTTAAATATAGTTATATTGTCATTTTAATTTAAAGTTAGGGGGATGTTAGGTTTAGGTTTTAATAGTTCAATTTAGTGTTTTGCGATGTGGGGGGGGCGGCGGTTTAGGGGTTAATTGGTTTATTTAGTGGCGGCGATGTGGGAGGCCGGAGGTTTTAGGTTAATAGGTTTATTTAATGCCGGTGATGTGGGAGGCCGGAGGTTTAGGGGTTAATATGTTTATTTAGTGGCGGCGATGTGGGAGGCCGGAGTTTTAGGGGTTGATAGGTTTATTTAGGTGGCGACAATGTCGAGGAGCGGCAGATTAGGGGTTAATAACTTTAGTGTCTGGGAGCGGTGGATTAGGGGTTAATAGCTTTTATTTAGGTGTCAGCAATGTCGGGGTGAGGCGGAATGGGGGTTAATAATTATTTTTAGTTTCGGCAATGTCGGGAGTGGAGGATTAGGGGTTAATAGCTTTTATTAGTGTCAGCCATTTCGGGGAACAGCAGAATAGGGGTTAATAACTTTTATAAGTGGCGGCGATGTTGGGGGCGGCGGATTAGGGGTGTTTAGACTTGGGGTTTATGTTAGGGTGTTGGGTTCAAACTTAATTTTCTTTTCCCCATAGGCATCAATGGGGTTGCCTTACGGCGATCTCCATTCCGCACTTCAGGTGTTAGTTTTTTTTCTAACACTCTCTCCCCATTGATGTCTATTGGGGAAAGTGTGGACAAGCACATAAATTCAGCCCTTGGCTTTTGTGCGGTATGGAGCTTAACGCACCATAACACACAGCACAAGGAGACTTTTCAGTAACTCATAATGGTAGCGCTATGGAGAGTGAAACTTTTTTGGCGTTATTTTCGCACCCTGTTTAGCACAAAACTCGAAGTCTAGGGGATTGGTTGCTGGGAATTCCTCATAGCACACCTAAGATCCCCTCTAGCTCCTTCCTTTTTAAAGTTAGTATTTTGTTCTGCCCACCGAAATAATGAAATAATTGTAGCTGAGCAACATATACACAAACATGGAAGACAGTGTAAGTCTGTGTGAAGGAGCGCACTTCTCACCGCTCTGCAATAGAATGCTTAAGGGGGTGGGGATTCCGGTACTCCTGATCGGCTCAATAGAGAGTGGGTATACGTGACTCACTGCGGTAGTCTCGATATGCGGCCCAAAACAAGTCTGCCAGCTTATCCAGGTAAACTCTGCGTGGTTAACTGACACACCTGTGTGTTCTTTTACTCTGTGAGCTTTCTGGGCGTGTGAGCCCTTACATGTTTTTACGTGGTGCCGAATAAATGGAAGGATGAAAACAGCATCAATCTGCAAGGAGGTGCACGTACCCAGGTCCTGCCAATGACCCCAAATAATGTCCAATCCACAAATAGAACTGCACCATCCAAAGATAAGTTAAAAGTGTATCTTTATTGGGACATCTCCAAACACAGCACAAAAACACGACGTTTCGGTCAGATGACCTTAATCATGTGATTAAAAACAAGACCTATAACCACTCCTTATATACCCACCTTGGGATAAGTGATAATTACCTATACAGGTGAATTTTACACATTCTATTTCAACATTGAACTCTTTAACACCCTCTAGTGGTTAAAAAAAGGTAATTTACCATTCTTACATATTACTTGGCAAAATCACAGAAAAAGAAAGGATGACTGTATATATATACATACATAGTTACTTATAGTCAGTGACGTGCAGTGAGGTCAGAGGTTGGTGAGGCACTAGATATGATACGCTGGAGAAACACATGTACAGAGGGCCTCAAGTACCCCCAACAGGGCAGGTTTAAATGATAGCTGAACCAGTGCACAGGTGACATAATCAGGTGATGGGTGAGAGCAAGTTAGTAAACACTGAGTTACTGATCAGCTGATTACTTCACCTGTGCACTGATTCAGCTATAATGAAAACCTGGCCTGTTGGGGGTACTTGAGGACCATTGTTGAGAAACACTGCACTAAAGCACTAGCTCATCGGAAATGTATTGATTACCTGGAGAATAAAGCACACATACTCTGCTCACTGACACCCACACACACTCTGCTCACATACACACTCACACAATTCTGTGACACAGTGCCAGTTACTAAGCAATTAGAATGATACACAATCTCTTTTCTACTCATAACTGTATTGTAAAAATAGAAATAATTTACCATACAAATTTTACACAAAGGACAAGTTATCAATACTGCCAACACAGCTGCTGCAATATGGAGTTCAAGAAACGCACGTGCACATCCCACTTAGGTATGCTTTTCAACAAAGGACACCAAAGGATACCAAAAGAATGAAGTACATAATAATAAAAGTAAAATATAAAGTTGTTTTTTTTTTTTGTGTGCAATTTCTATCTAAATGATGGAAATGTAATTATGACTTTCATGTTCCTTTCAAAAACTAATTTGATTTGCTGACATGGGGCCAGTAATAGTTGATGCTAATTCTTAAAATATAAATAACTAGAAAAGTCTATCAAAATAGCATGCTCTACCTCAATCATGAAAGTTTAATTTTAAATGTATCCCTTTGACTATGTGTTTAACCAGTTACTTTACAGTGGCATTATTTCTAAAAACATTTAACTGCAATAATTACATATATTTTTTTAAATGACTCATTATCTCCTTTTTATTAATATAAACTTGTATAAAAGCAGCTCATATTAAAAACACAATGCAACAGCTTTCAATTGATTTGTGAATTACAAGTTAACAGCAGTCTTTAAATAAATGGAGACACAGAGAAAAATAAAAATAGATACTGCATCCTCTGACTGAACAGACATAACATATATGGAGTTTGTACCTAATTAAATCAAATAACCATGAAAAAGGGAGGCTTAGCAATATTCAATGTCAAAAACTTTAATTTAAATAATGTGGACACTGCACACAACTTCAAACTCTGGGTTTTAAATTATGGATTTAAATTTGAATTGACCCTTTGACTTCCTGTCAGTATTGGGTTATGCTCACTTACTGTCCCCCTGTTAATGAGCTGTATCTGAACACAATTTGTGAATCACAAGAGATGTAGAATACTACTTTACTCTTCTGCTTGTTGTCATCTGTTCTTAGGTTACCTCAGCTTCCAGTTGTGTCACATGACCCTGCTCACTGCATCCTCCTTCTGATTAATCTATATATCCTTCACTTGCAAGGAGGCATCAAGAGGGGTGCCTCCTATTGGTCCCAATTTTTGCTGCTAATATATTGACAGAACACAGGTGGCGCTGCAGCACAGCTTTTCCTTTGACCCATGTACTGCAATGGAGAGAAGCGTTCCTGTACCTGCCTCTCCATAGCATTACATGGGGGGGAAATATTTTTTTTTTGGCCTTTTTTTTTTTTGTTTTAATTAAAATTTAATTAAGCTTTGGCCACATATGGCAGGGTAGGCACTGCCTCCCCTGCCTCCTATGAGTGCACGTCCCTGCTTATAGTATTTCAATAGATATATGAAAAGATGCAACAACATGAGAAAAGATATATTAATATCCCAAAAACATATGATTAAAATAAATGTTTTTAAACACATAGCAGATATGTTGACAGAAATAAATCAATCTCAGGTGGAGCTTGTTTTTAATCACATGATTAAGGTCATCTGACCGAAACGTCGTGTTTTTGTGCCGTGTTTGGAGATGTCCCAATAAAGATACACTTTTAACTTATCTTTGGATGGTGCTGTTCAATTTGTGGATTGGACATTATTTGGGGTCATTGGCAGGACCTGGGTACGTGCACCTCCTTGCAGATTGATGCTGTTTTCATCCTTCCATATATTTGATATATTGACTGCCTTGGATTACGTGCATCACTGCTGCTGTGTTGTATTATAAACATAATGGAAGTAAATGGGACTGAACCTCTAAGCAAAACGTTTACTTACAGTGACTTGGAAGCCTCACGGATTACTACCCTGGTGCGGGGTTCAAGAACTTTTCTACAAACCCCACCAGTTGAAAATTCATCCAGAGAATATGAAAGAATATCCAAAAAGAATCTAGCCTATGACCTACATGCCACTACATTGGCAGAATACTATCGAGTCCGACGGATCCCTAGAGGGCTACGTATGAATGTTAGACCCACTCTGATGTGTGAAAATAAAGAATATTGTGAAAAGTTTACTCACATACTCAACAAATGTTCCTTTGATTTGCTGGTACTAACTGTGGAGTACTTACAGCGGGATTTAGATGTGCAGAAAGAAGAGTTGACAAGATTGGAAAGTGTACTGAAAGCCTCTAGTGGCTATGTCTAGTGGGAAATTCTCTAATTCTCAATGTCATTTTATTCTTGAGCTATTACAGTTAGTTTTATACTACAACTATTTTCTTTTTCATGATACTTTTTACATTAAATGCCAGGGGACTGCGATGGGGTCCAATGTCGCCCCCACATATGCCAATGTCTTTATGAATACTTATGAAGAGAGGTTTGTATACACTCAGAAACCATTCCAAAAATATGGACTATGTTGGTATAGATATATAGACGATATTTTTGGCATATGGGGGGGTGACATTGGCTCACTACAGTCCTTTGTAGATGACCTCAATATTTCAACTAGACACATTAAGCTTAAATTGGTATGTAGCGAGGTATCTATAGATTTTTTGGATACTACTATTCAAAAGAATGGTAGAGAATTAAAGGTTGATTTATATAGGAAAGAAAGTGACAGGAACAATCTATTGAAATATGAAAGTGCACACTATCCACCTCTTATTAATAGTCTTCCCAAGAGTCAGCTCTTACGAGTTAAAAAAATTGTTTCAGATGACCAGCTAGCTCACACTAGACTTAGATAAATGGGTAATCTGTTTCTACAGAGAGGTTATCCAAAGCCCTTGATTGAACGCTATACTAAAGAAGTAGAACATATTCCTAGACAAACTATTCTTAAAGGTGAATATAATCTAGATAAGAGACAAGAGAAGAATAAAAATAAACGTATGATTTTATATCTAGATTTAACCCTTTAAGTAATAAGATTAACAACATTATTAAGAAAGATTGGTCCACCATCAAAGATTTGAATCCTAATGTTATTGATTTCCAACAGCCACCTATGCCTGCATACAGGCGATGTAAGAATATTAAAGATTCATTAATAAAAGCAGATATAGTTTCAAAAAAGAAACAAGTTCAAACAGTATTATCTACTCCCAATTAGGGTGTTTCCCCTGTCTCAATTGCTGTAATTGTAATAATATCATTAGAGGGGATAGTTTTCTTCACCCTCTTAATGGAAGGAAATACAAAATACCAGGCTTCTTTACTTGCAACTCTGATTATATAATCTATTTAATTAAATTTCCTTGTTCTAAAATTTACATAGGAGAGTCGACTAGGAGAATAAGAGATAGAATAAATGAACATAAATCTAGCATACGTTGTGGCATTAAAGAAGCCCCTGTTGCCAACCATTTTTTGACTGCAGGACATAATATTTCTCAATTGAGATTTCAGATAATTGAGCAAGTTAAGAGACCTAGAAGAGGGGGTAATAGACAGAAACTATTAAAAAGTAGAGAGACTTTTTGGATTTATACTCTGCAATTCCTCATTCCATATGGAATGAATAAAGAGATAGATTGGAATATTACAATGTGAGTAAGCTCCACTTGAGATTGATTTATTTCTGTCAACATATCTGCTATGTGTTTAAAAACATTTATTTTAATCATATGTTTGTGGGATATTAATATATCTTTTCTCATGTTGTTGCATCTTTTCATATATCTATTGAAATACTATAAGTAACTATGTATGTATATATATACAGTCATCCTTTCTTTCTTTTTCTGTGATTTTGCCAAGTAATATGTAAGAATGGTAAATGACCTTTTTTAACCACTAGAGGGTGTTAAAGAGTTCAATGTTGAAATAGAATGTGTAAAATTCACCTGTATAGGTAATTATCACCTCCCCCAAGGTGGGTATATAAGGAGTGGTTATAGGTCTTGTTTTTAATCACATGATTAAGGTCATCTGACCGAAACATCGTGTTTTTGTGCTGTGTTTGGAGATGTCCCAATAAAGATACACTTTTAACTTATCTTTGGATGGTGCTGTTCTATTTGTGGTGCCGAATAAAGAAAGTTTTTACTTATACGAATTCTGCTGATTGTCTCTGTGGTGCGCCCAGCTTTGGATCTTTTTATACACAAACATGTAATCCACTACTAGATTTATATTTATTATGTAGTTACCATAACTTAGTACTTAAATTAAAAAATATAACTAATTTAAATCCTTTAAAATGGCATTCGTACTATAAAGCAGATAACAACATTTATCACAGCAAGGGAGTGAATTCCAACTTATCATTTTACTCAATAGGAACGTTTGTCTCATTTTGTCCTGATCTCCTCCTCTACAATGAATTCCAACTATTCTTAAACAGTGAGCTTTTTGCTTATAATGATTTATAAAATACGGGCAACATTACTTGATTATTTTACTATTTTTATGTTATCCCTATGTTATGAATTATATCTTTGAACATAAGTTTCATTTTTCTCATATAGAGCATAGCGCACAAACATGAGGATAAAAATATATTACACCCACTGTTGAAAAATGAATATTGTACTATTTTTCATCTGTTTAAAATGTACGA
This sequence comes from Bombina bombina, assembly GCF_027579735.1. NCBI lineage: Eukaryota > Metazoa > Chordata > Amphibia > Anura > Bombinatoridae > Bombina > Bombina bombina. The sequence goes on from NC_069501.1 coordinate 153,914,465, forward strand.
GTTCTTAACACGTAATGCCCACAGTTAATCTATTTTTTGACAGCTAGTCTGAAGAAGAGGGACTTATTACATAAATGCTATGTACCAGTTTGTCTCTTAAAGGGACATTAAATTTCATGATTCAGAGAGAGCATGCAATTTTAGACAACTTTTAAATTTACTTCCATTAACAAAATGTGCAGTCTTTTTACACTTTTTGAGTCACCAGTTTTCTAATGAGCATGTGCAATAATTCACAGAATATACATATATGCATTTGGGATTGGCTGACTATCACAAGATGCAGTGGGAGTTGAAACAGACATAACTTTGAAATTTGTCTGAAAAAAGTCTTCTACTCATTAGAAGTTCATCATAAGCACTATTGCATTGTCTTGTCATCATGCATGCAAATATAATGTATTTACTGGTCCTTTAAATTGGGGAGTCAACTTGTAATTAAAAGTGAAACCTGCCCCACAACACTTACAACATTATTATTAGCTTAAAATGCTTTTTTTTTTTTACATAATTTGGGCTCCATTTATAAAACTGTGATGGAATTTTCAGGTTGCCTTCAGCTGCATGCTGGCTCATGCAACTGCTGCTTCTTAACCCATTATGCCAACTGTCCCAACAGTACCCAGCGGGTACTGTTGCTGAGACTGTGAGAGGATACCAGATAGGTACAGTTGGTTTGAGGAAGGCTGTCACTTGTATGGTAGACACAGGATTCACAGCAGGTACAGGATACCCAGCGGGTACTGTTGCTGAGACTGTCAGAGGATACCAGATAGGTACAGTTGGTTTGAGGAAGGCTGTCACTTGTATGGTAGACACAGGATTCACAGCAGGTACAGGATACCCAGCGGGTACTGTTGCTGAGACTGTCACAGGATACCAGATAGGTACAGTTGGTTTGAGGAAGGCTGTCACTTGTATGGAAGACACAGGATTCACAGCAGGTACAGGATACCCAGCGGGTACTGTTGATGAGACTGTCACAGGATACCAGATAGGTACAGCTGGTTTGAGGAAGGCTGTCACTTGTATGGAAGACACAGGATTCACAGCAGGTACAGGATACCCAGCGGGTGGGAACTGTTGGTGAGACTGTCACAGGATACCAGATAGGTAAAGCAGGTACAAGTGGTTGGAAGAAGGCTTTCACTGGTATAGTAGACACAGAATGCTCAGCAGGCACAGAATACCCAGGTACTGTTGGTAAGACTGTCACCATAATGATGGGCTGGGTGAGCTTTTATAGGAAATCCCACACCTTAGTACTTTAGGTGGGAGTTCTTATAATTAAAGCATGGCCCATTAAATCTAGGCAGCATGCGCCTGTGCTCGCCTAAAGAGCTGCAGTCGCAGCTGATTCACAGACAGATCTCGGAGTAAAGGAGCGCGGCACCTTGAATCTGCGTCCTCCCAATCCCGTGAAGATAAGCTTTCTGACAGGTCACAGCATACCATATGCATACACTATAAGAACAAAGAGGGCACGCATCATAGGGTAAAATGCATCTGCTTGCACCCTTTAGGTTCCATCCACATTGGGATATTTTTTCTTTATCTTGTTGTTCCGAGGTCTTTTAAACAATTCATTATTAGATCATTTTATAATTCAAATAACAAAATGACTCTCTGTTTCTGGCGTTCAGATAGTCGCAACACAGGTTATATTAGAAAAGAAGTGCAACACAATATATCTGTAAAAATAAGGATATTTCTGTTTTTTTTATCTCCAGTATCGGAACTATATGAATGCTATAAATGGAGGATAACTGTTTTTTGTCACCGATTGCACATTTTTATATTTTTATTGACCCACTATTGTTTAAAAAATTATGGTCCCGATCCGATATGCAGCGTCGCCCGCAAAAGCCGGCGACGCCAAAATTTGCGCTGCTTTGGTATCCTATATACGGCGTAACCTAGAAGTTACGCTCGTATATTTCTGCCTTCGGCCGTAGTTTTTTGGCCCATAGGCAGGTATACCAAACCAGCGCAGTTTGGTATCCAATATGCAGTGTAAGGACTTACGTGGCGAAAATGGAGAAATCTTACTCCATTTTCACCTCGCCACAAAATGCAGACGTAGTAAGCCTTACGCTGTCTATTGGAGCCCCGTAAATCCCTAAACTACCTGCTAAATAAAACCTAACACCTAACGCATGCGCAATGTCTATCTACCTGTCAACCGCGATCCCCCGCCACAATCCCTAATAATGTATTTAACTCCTAAACTGCCACTCCCGGACCCCGCCGCCAGCTATATTAAAAGTATAACCCCCTAATGTGATCCCCCTACACTGTCGCCAGCTACATTACATACCCCCTAATGTGATCCCCCTACACCGTCGCCAGCTACATTACATACCCCCTAAAGTGAGCTCCTACCCCGCCACCATATACCTTACCTGCCCCCTAAAGTAAGCTCCTACCCTGCCGCCATCTACCTTACCTACCCCCTAAAGTGAGCTCCTACCTCGCCGCTATCTACCTTACCTACCCCCTAAAGTGAGCTCCTACCCCGCCGCCATCTACCTTACCTACCCCCTAAACTGAGCCCCTTACACCACCACCATCTATTTTATAAATATTAACCCCTAATTTAATCCCCCTACACCGCCGCCAGCTATATTAACTATATTAACCCTAATTATATTAGGGTTAATATAGTTAATATAGTTATTATATTATATATATTAACTATATTAACCCTAATTATATTAGGGTTAATATAGTTAATATTGTTATTATATTATATATATATTAAGTATAATAACCCTATCTAACTCTAACATCCCTAACTAAATTCTTATTAAAATAGATTATTATTATTATTATTATACTTTATTTATTAAAGATCTAATTAATATTAATATTATTAATTAAAATATTCCTATTTAAATCTAAATACTTACCTATAAAATAAACCCTAAGATAGCAACAATGTAATTAATAATTACATTGTAGCTATTTTAGGGTTTATATTTATTTTACAGGTAACTTGGTATTTATTTTAACTAGGTACAATAGCTATTAAATAGTTAATAACTATTTAATAGCTACCTAGTTAAAATAATTACCAATTTACCTGTAAAATAAATCCTAACCTAAGTTACAAATACACCTACACTATCAATAAATTAAATAAACTACAAATATCTAAACTAAAATACAATAAACTAACTAAATTACAAAAAACCCAACTAAATTACAAAAAATAAAAAAAATATTACAAGATTTTTAAGCTAATTACACCTATTCTAAGCCCCCTAATAAAATAATAAAGCCCCCCAAAATAAAAAAAAATTCCCTACCCTATTCTAAATTTAAAAAGTTCACAGCTCTTTTACCTTACCAGCCCTTAAAAGGGCCTTTTGCGGGGCATGCCCCAAAGAAAACAGCTCTTTTGCCTGTAAAACAAACCCACAATACCACCCCCCAACATTACAACCCACCACCCACATACCCCTATTCTAAACCCACCCAAACCCCCCTTAAAAAAACCTAACACTACCCCCCCTGAAGATCTCCCTACCTTGTCTTCACCCAGCCGGGCAGAACTCTTCATCCCATCCGGGCGATGTCTTCAATCAAGCGGCAGTGAAGTCTTCTTCCATCTGGGCGATGACTTCAAGCAAGCGGCAGTGAAGTCTTCTTCCATCCAGCGATGTCTTCAAGCAAAGCGACATCTTCAATCTTCTTTCTTCGCTCCTCCGCCGCGGAGCATCCATCTGGCACGAAGAATGAACGAGGAATGAGGTACATTTAAATGACGTCATCCAAGATGGTGTCCGTTGAATTCAGATTGGGTGATAGGATGCTATCAGCCAATCGGAATTAAGGTAGAAAAATCTGATTGGCTGATTGAATCAGCCAATCAGATTCAAGTTCAATCCGATTGGCTGAACCAATCAGCCAATCGGATTCAACTTGACGGATTATTAATTACATTGTAGCTATCATAGGGTTTATTTTATAGGTAAGTATTTAGACATTTAAATAGGAATATTTTAATTAATAATATTAATATTAATTAGATCTATTTTAATAAGAATTTAGTTAGGGATGTTAGAGTTAGATAGGGTTATTATACTTAATATATATATAATATAATAACGATATTAACTATATTAACCCTAATATAATTAGGGTTAATATAGTTAATATATAATATAATAACCATATTAACTAAATTAACCCTAATATAATTAGGGTTAATATAGTTAATATAGCTGGCGGCGGTGTAGGGGGATTAAATTAGGGGTTAATATTTATAAAATAGATGGTGGCGGTGTAAGGGGCTCACTTTAGGGGGTAGGTAAGGTAGATGGCGGCGGGGTAGGAGTTCACTTTAGGGGGTAGGTAAGGTAGATGGCGGCGGGGTAGGAGCTCACTTTAGGGAGTAGGTAGGGTAGATGGCGGCGGGGTAGGGGCTCACTTTAGGGGGTAGGTAAGGTAGATGGCGGCGCGGTAGGGGCTCACTTTAGGGGGTAGGTAAGGTAGATGGCGGCGGTGTAGGGGCTCACATTAGGGGGTTATATATTTAATATAGCTGGCGGCGGGGTCCGGGAGCGGCGGTTTAGGGGTTAATAACTTTATTAGGTGGCGGCGGGGTCCAGGAGCGGAGGTTTAGGGGTTAATACATTTTTTATTGTTAGGATAGTGAGGAGGGATAGCGGTTAGAAAGTTAGACGTGTCGGGCTATGTTTAGGAGGCGTGTTAGACAGTACGGGAGATTTAATAACTTTAGTCAGGTTTTGTAGGCGCCGGCAGTTTCTAAAGTGCCGTAAGTCACTGGCGACTCCAGAAATTTGTGCTTACGCAGATTTCTGGACATCGCTGGTTTGTCAGACTTACGGCACTTTAGCCTCTGACGGCGCCGTATATGGGATAGCTCGAGTTGCGAGCTGAAACTACAGGCGGCGGGGTTCCCTCGCTTGCGCCGCAAACTACGATCTTTATCGGATCGCGCCCTATATGCTTACTTTTAATATATGACTACTCGCGTGTAAACCCGATTGCATATCCTCAAGTGCGCTTACCTGACATGAAAAAAATTAATATTTTACATTCCAATGTTCTTGACATAGAAGAATATGTTCTATTTATTTATAAATACATATTTCTACATATATCTGATGGCATTTTGGTACAATATACATATATATTGTAACAGGGACACTTTTAACCAAAGTCTTCTCAGGCACAAATGCAGCACAGGACAGTCCACTCTAGTTCAAAAGGCTTCTATTTTCACAGCAACAACAAACAGGCAGTTCAGTTTCAAAAGAGGATAATCCTTCATCTGCAGCAATGTACATTACTTTTGGTGAATAGCAGTACTTTCAAGCATATTCCAGCACTTCACAGCATTTCAAAATTGCTTTGTAAAAATGTCATTTTTTAATATTTCACAGGAACAAAAGTCTTTTAACACACACACAAGCTCTTCTAGATGGGTAACTCTCTAATAGGCATCAGTCAAGCTCCTAATTAAACTCACACAGCTTCTAATTAACTACACCTGTGATTGGCTGCTTAATAAAAAACCTGGACTGGACAGCGTCACAGCTGTCTGGGTTAATGGCCCACCCTTCTCTCCAATTGTCCCAACCCCAGGGACCCAGAACACAGTTTACCAACTGCACAATCAAATACACACACTCTCTCCCCAGGGTTTTTAACTGAAAGGAGAAATACTGTGTACAATACTTGGTCTTATATATCTTCCATTTATAACCAGGCCTTGCTTTCTGTCACAATATATACAGATATATAGAGGAATATCTATTTAAAAATACTTAGAACATATTCTGAACATTGGAATGTGAAATAATACCTTTATTAAATACTAAAGGGATATGAAACCCAAATTTCATGATTCAGATTTAGGGGCCAATTTATCAATGTGCGAGCGGACATGATACGAAGTAGCGTTTCTTGTCCACCACACATCAATAAATGTTCTTGTGAACTGCTGGTGCAATGCCGCCCCCTGCAGATTCGCAGCCAATCGGCCGCTGGCAGGGGTTGTCAATCAACCCGATCATATTCGATCAAGTTGATTTCTATCCGCCGCCTCAGAGCAGGCGGACAAGTTATGGAGCAGCGGTCTTTAGACCGCTGCTTCATAACTTCTGTTTCTGACGAGCCTTCAGGCTCGCTGGAAACAAGGGGCATCAAGCTCCATGCGAATCTTGATTTTAAGCAACTTTATAATTTACTCCTATTATCAATCTTTATTTGAAATGCAGGAATGTAAGCTTAGGAGCAGGCACATTTTTGGTTTATCACCTGGGTAGTGCTTGCTGATTGGTGGCTAAATGTAGTTTTCATATAAATGATGTATTTCTGAGTAAATAGGCCCCCTTTGTCTTCTCATTGTTCTCCAGCTTATCCCACCTTAATGACAGCTGTGGTCTTTAAAGTATGACTGTCATAAAATGTTACATGCGGTAGAGGTATTTGGGTTTGCGCTTCCAAACCCAAATTTTCGACTGTAGGTTCTCACAAGAGTACCTTCAGTCAGTACTTATCAAGCAGCGGTCGTCAGAATATGTCCGCCCCCGTCCACCCCAGCTTGATTAATCTAGCCCTTTGTGTAACTTCAGCTAATGGTCCCACTTCATTGCAACTCTGTTAAATTTACCTTCTTCTTGAGTTGGCAAACATCTTTAAATAACAATTATGATTTACAAAAGCAATTACCATTCCCGTAGAACCAACCAGATATTTACATTATGTGTCTGTACTATAGTCTTCTCCCTAGTAGCAATTAGTGAACCTGCTGTAAAACCTTTTGATTAAAAGACAGAATTGATTTAAAAGTAAATGCATAATAACAGTCTTAAGAATAAAAGCTAATAATACAAATAGTACCATGGAGCTTTACATTTCAGGAAAGACACTCTGCTGTGACATCTTGACTATGGAAGCTTTTCCGTGGGTGTTTGAATTGTTTGCTTGCTTGACTTTGGTGTCACATAGACATAGTTTGGCACTGTCATCTGCGTAGCTTTTATTTAGAACAGGTGAACTCTATCTCTGTCTCTCAAATTGTAGGACTGCAAGCCACTCTATAATTTTTGACATTTTGAACAACTTCTCTAGAGAGTCCTGCCAATCTGTCAACTCTGTGAGGTCTACATTTAGTCTATTGTGTCTCAGTCTCATGGGCATATTAGGGTCATATAAAAACGCACAGAAAAAAGCTATTTGTTCTCATATAAAATATTAATAAAGAAAAATAAAACAAATCCTGATGAATATATGCTGTACCGTAATTATTTATTGCTGGCTGTTATATTTAATGCTAGTAAAAAATCCTTTGTATTTCATATAACCAGGTTAAAATTATATAAATGACTAGATCACATATGTTACATTTTAAAATACATTTAAAGGGGGTTGTTTATCCTGCAATTTTAAAGGGGAGCTTTTTAAGTGCTAGAATCTCTACTGCATTGTTGCAAAAAATAAAGGGATATAAAATATATAAGATATAATGATTTATTCATCAAAAATAATGTAATCGTATGCACCTGGGCATACAATAGGAGGCGCTAAAAAAGAAAATGTATAAATCCAATGTGTGGAAGTGCACAAAAAGGTATGCGTGCTAAGTGTGTCACAAATGTGAAAGTGTACAAAAAAGTATGTGTGCTAAACAGCTTAATCTAATAAAACCAGGTAGGGATCATAAGGCAAAAATTGAAAACATGCTAACATATGTAATACTAAGTATGGAAAGTGTATATACACAAAAAAATGTGCAAAAACTGTGTGGTCTTCCTAAAATGTGTCACAGGTGTAAAAGTTCAATTGATAAGGAATGACAGTGTTAAATAAATGTGATTAACCCAATATAGTATTCTAACAAATAATGCATATAAATAAATACATATAAATAGTATAAAAAATAATAAAAAAATAATTTCTTAAAAAAACAAAATGGTGCAATAGAAATAAGTCCAGAAAAAGTATATATATATATATGTAAAAAAGTCTGTAATAAAAAATCACCAAAAAGAGTGGAAAACTGAATAAGAAATGTGGGCAGCTCCTGTTCGGCACCGATGGTCAGTCAGGCAATCTAGAAATGGAGACAAAGAGAAAGGGAGCGCCTCATGGTATTATATCGCCAATACAGGATGAAAACCCAAATGGATCACAGAGCATTGAAATAATACTCACAAACAAGTTGGCACTACTGACTAGTGCATGCGAGCAGGCTGGCCTTTAACAGCAGCCAGTACGCTGAGAGAATAGATGTTGAGTAGGGGTCCGCCGAGAACCCAGAAGGGCTAAACCAGATAGCAGCACTGTGAAAGATATCCCGGTATAGGGTGTCTTCAAGTTCGGTCAGAGTATGGAGGTCAGGTGGTATACCTAGCAGGCAACAGCAACAGTCAGCTGTTCAAAGGTATTGGAGTGGAATCGGCATAGAGAGATAGTTTATATTTGATATTTAGTCCAGTTAGGAATACCAAGGTTGTAAACTCTGATAACATAGACAAGATCAGATGTGTTATTAAAAAAGGATATTTATTCGAGCACTACAACGCGTTTCTCGGCCTTGAAGCTCTTGGCCGTTTCATCAGGTTATGTTTCATTTTAACATCCGTAGAGACTTTTAAAACCACAAGTAAAACAGGATTGGTCAGAACTTCCGCCACAAAACTAACAACACATCTGTTTGCATAATGAGAAATCACAGGTAACTGCGTTATTGTTACAATTCAAAACAAATAGCCTATAAAAATAAATCAATCTATACATATAAAAGTCCTAATAATGAAATGACCATGGGGTAAAAAGGAAAAAATAATGTGCAAGGAAAAAACTGAAAAATCGTCTGCAGACATATAAAATTCATGATACATATGTATAATCATAAAAGAATCTGCCAAAGATATAAAATTGAAATAACAAAAAAAAAAATTATCTCAAACCTAAAATGGTATTGTAAAGCCATATGTTTGTGTGTCTAGAACATTAATAACCCCTTTTTTACTCTTTTCTTCAATATACACCAATCCGACAAACCTTCCGGATATGTTTTTTTTATATACATATTCATTAATTTTTTATTCAGGATTTTTTTCAGTGGTTCATTTGTCCATTTGGTCCTCTAGCGGTTACACAATAATTTTTATTTTCATTTATTAATGTTCTAGACACACAAACATATGGCTTTACAATACCATTTTAGGTTTGAGATAATTTTTTTTTGTTATTTCAATTTTATATCTTTGGCAGATTCTTTTATGATTATACATATGTATCATGTATTTTATATGTCTGCAGACGATTTGTCAGTTTTTTCCTTGCACATTATTTTTTCCTTTTTACCCCATGGTCATTTCATTATTAGGACTTTTATATGTATAGATTTATTTATTTTTATAGGCTATTTGTTTTGAATTGTAACAATAACGCAGTTACCTGTGATTTCTCATTATGCAAGCAGATGTGTTGTTAGTTTTGTGGCGGAAGTTCTGACCAATCCTGTTTTACTTGTGGTTTTAAAAGTCTCTACGGATGTTTAACCTGATACATTACCTGATGAAACGGCCAAGAGCTTCAAGGCCGAGAAACGCGTTGTAGTGCTCGAATAAATATCCTTTTTTAATAACACATCTGATCTTGTCTATGTTATCAGAGTTTACAACCTTGGTATTCCTAACTGGACTAAATATCAAATATTAACTATCCCTCTATGCCGATTCCACTCCAATACCTTTGAACAGCTGACTGTTGCTGTTGCCTGCTAGGTATACCACCTGACCTCCATACGCTGACCGAACTTGAAGACACCCTATACCAGGATATCTTTCACAGTGTGGCTACCTGGTTTAGCCCTTCTGGGTTCTCGGCGGACCCCTACTCAGCATCTATTCTCTCAGCGTACTGGCTGCTGTTAAAGGCCAGCCTGCTCGCATGCACTAGTCAGTAGTGCCAACTTGTTTGTGAGTATTATTTCAACGCTCTGTGATCCATTTGGGTTTTCATCCTGTATTGGCGATATTATACCATGAGGCACTCCCTTTCTCTTTGTCTCCAATTCAGCAAAAATAGCCTGAGAACAAAATGTTGTATTTTAAAATTGTATTTATTGTCATAAATAATAAAACAATGTATCCCTTTTAAAAACCTCTTATTGTATCTATTCTCCTGAGGCTAATTAGTGGTATTAATTCATTTTACTAGAGTGCTCAAACAACGGATTTGTAAAATATAGCAGTGTCAGGCTTTTGAACTTGCAAATCTCTACACAGCTCCACGCCCAAAATAGTGACATCAACCTCCAGAGTCCCTGATATCCAGTCACAAATGTTGGGATGTATAGTCTTGCAGTGCTGGCAAGTAGACTGAAAAACGTGTTCACCATACAGTCTCACCATTAAACAGCTGGAAATAAGGGCTAAACTGGATCTTTGCAGGGATTTTAATTTAAATCAAATGTTATTGTTAAAATATACGTGATTTAATTAATGGTCGCCATGATACCCAAATGTTGAAACACTTGAAAGTCATGCAGCATAGCTGTAAAAAGCTGACTAAAAAATATCACTTGAACATCTCAATGTAAAAAAGAAAGATATTTTACCTCAAAATGTCCTAAGTATTCAAACCCCATTGCAAAAGACTTTAAGCAGCAAATCAGTATGTCTGTCCCGGGACAGCCAAGGGAGTGAGCTTTGTGCACAATCATATTATTTCCCTATTCAGTTTAAGGAAGTTTACTATGAAATCTCATGAGAGTTAAGTGAAATCTCATGAGATCACAGTAAAAGAGTTCATGACCTCAGCACTGATGCTGATTGGCTGCTGTTCATTTCTTCATTATTATTTTTTACCTGCAGCTGGACAGCAGCTAAAGTATAACTTTTTGCACAGAACTTACTTTGCTGAGCTGAGGAAATTGTGAGGTAAAATATCTTCCTTTTTTACATAGAGATGCTCAGGTGGGGGTCGATCCGATAAAAATCGTCGCCCGCAAAAGCTGGCGACGCCAATATTTGCGCGGGTTTGGTATCCTATATACGGCGTAACCTAGAAGTTACGCGCGTATATTTCTGCCGTCGCCCGTAGTTTTTTGGGCTATAGGCAGGTATACCAAACCCGCGCAGTTTGGTATCCAATATACAGCGTAAGGACTTACGTGGCGAAAATGGAGAAATCTTACTCCATTTTCACCTTGCCACAAAAAGCAGCCGTAAGAAGCCTTACGCTGACTATTGGAGCCCCGTAACTCCCTAAACTGGCTGCTAAATAAACCTAACACCTAACGCATGCGCAATGTCTATCTCCCTGTCAACCGCGATCTGCTAAATAAAACCTAACACCTAACGCATGCGCAATGTCTATCTCCCTGTCAACCGCGATCTGCTAAATAAAACCTAACACCTAACGCATGCGCAATGTCTATCTAACTGTCAACCGCGATCCCCCGCTGCAATCGCTAATAAAGTATTTAACCCCTAAACCGCCGCCATCTACATAAACTAACCCCCTACTGTGAGCCCCTAAAACAGCCACCATCTAACTGATCTATCCCCTAATGTGAACCCCTAAAACCGCCACAATCTAACTGATCTATCCCCTAATGTGAACCCCTTACACCGCCGCCATCTATATTAAAATTATTAACCCCTAATTTAGTCTACCTACCCCGCCGCCAGCTATATTATCTATATTAACCCTAAGTATATTCTAGTTAATATAGTTATTACATTATATATATTAACTATATTAACCCTAATTATATTAGGGTTAATATAGTTAATATAGTTACTATAGTATTTATATAAACTATATTAACTCTATCTAACCCTAACACCCCTAACTAAATTCTTATTAAATAAATCTAATTCATATTATAAACTAAAATATTCCTATTTAAATCTAAATACTTACCTATAAAATAAACTCTAAGATAGCTACAATGTAATTAATAATTACATTGTAGCTATGTTAGGGTTTATATTTATTTTACAGGTAAATTGTTAATTATTTTAACTAGGTATAATAGCTATTAAATAGTTATTACCTATTTAATAGCTACCTAGTTAAAATAATTACCCAATTACCTGTAAAATAAATCCTAACCTAAGTTACAAATACACCTACACTATCAATAAATTAAAGAAACTACAAATATCTATCTAAAAATACAATTAAATAAACTAAACTAAATTACAAAAAAAAACAAACACTAAATTACAAAAAATAAAAAAAAGATTACAAGATTTTTAAGCTAATTACACCTATTCTAAGCCCCCTAATAAAATAATAAAGCCCCCCAAAATAAAAAAATTCCCTACCCTATTCTAAATTTAAAAAAGTTCAAAGCTCTTTTACCTTACCAGCCCTTAAAAGGGCCTTTTGTGGGGGCATGCCCCAAAGAAAACTGCTCTTTTGCCTGAAAAAAAACCCACAATACCACCCCCCAACATTACAACCCACCACCCACATACCCCTAATCTAACCCAAACCCCCCTTAAATAAACCTAACACTACCCCCCTGAAGATCTCCCTACCTTATCTTCACCACGCCGGGCCGAACTCCTCATCCAATTCGGGCGATGTCTTCCAGCAAGCGGCAGTGAAGTCTTCTTCCATCCGGGGGATGTCTTCAAGCAAGCGGCAGAGAGTCTTCTTCCATCGGCGATCTCTTCAAGCAAATCGGCATCTTCAATCTTCTTTCTTCGCTCCTCCGCCGCGGAGCATCCATCCGGCACGACGACTTCCCAACGAATGAGGTTCCTTTAAATGACGTCATCCAAGATGGCGTCCGTCGAATTCCGATTGGCTGATAGGATTCTATCAGCCAATCGGAATTAAGCTAGAAAAATCTGATTGGCTGATTGAATCAGCCAATCAGATTCAAGTTCAATCCGATTGGCTGAACCAATTATTAATTATATTGTAGCTATCTTAGGGTTTATTTTATAGGTAAGTATTTAGATTTAAATAGGAATATTTTAATTAATAATATTAATATTAGATTTATTTTAATAAGAGTTTATTTAGGGATGTTAGAGTTAGATAGGGTTGTTATACTTAATATATATATATATATATATATATATATATATATATATATATATATATATATATTATAATAACGATATTAACTATATTAACCCTAATATAATTAGGGTTAATATAGTTAATATATATAATATAATAATTATATTAACTATATTAACCCTAATATAATTAGGGTTAATATAGTTAATATAGCTGGCGGCGGTGTAGGGGGATTAGATTAGGGGTTAATAATTTTAAAATATATAGCGGCGGGGTAGGGGCTCACTTTAGGGGGTAGGTAAGGTAGATGGCGGCGGTGTTAGGGGCTCACTTTAGGGGGTTATAGATTTAATATAGCTGGCAGCGGTTTAGGGGTTAATAACTTTATTAGGTTGCGGTGGGGTTTGGGAGCGGCGGTTTAGGGGTTAATACATATTTTATTGTTAGGATAGTGAGGGGGGATAGCGGATAGAGGGTTAGACGTGTCGGGCTATGTTAGGGAGGCGTGTTAGACAGTGCGGGTGATTTAGACTTTAGTCAGGTTTTGTAGGCGCCGGCAGTTTCTAACGTGCCGTAAGTCACTGGCGACGCCTGAAATTTGTACTTGCGCAGATTTCTGGACATCGCTGGTTTATCCGACTTACGGCACGTTAGCATCTGACGGCGCAGTATATGGGATAGCTCAAGTTTCGAGCTGAAACTGCGGGCGACAAACTACGCCGTTTATCGGATCGCGCCCGCGATATTTTCCTGTCAGCTTTTTACAGTTATACTGCATCAGTTTCAAGTGATTTAGCATATGAGTATTATGTACCTTTAATTGTTTTTTTTTAATTATTGTCTTTTTAAAGTCACTGGATATGTTAAATTGTGTTAAAAAGTCATGCTGGGTGCCATCATAATAAAGATTGTTTGTGAGCAGAGGTTAAAGAGACAGTCAAGTCAAAATAAAACTTTCATGATTCGGATAGAGCATGCAATTTTAAACAACTTTAAAATTTACTTTTATCATCATTGTTTAATATGTATGTTAACTTTAGACGCGATTGTAAAAATCTTGTATTGTGTCCTTAAGCGTGTTTTTACTTATTTTAAGTATGTGATTGTGCGTTCGCAATATTCATATTTCCATAATATTGAGAATATGCTATTGTGATCGTAATATTCATATTTATGTAATTTTGAGAATGCGCAATTGTGATTGCAGTATTCATATTCCCATAATATTGAAAATGCGCAATGGCGTTTGCAATATTCATATTTCATAATATCCTGATCGCGATTGTGCCATTGTGTTTTATTTATTTATCTATATTAATCTATCTGTCTATCTGTCTATCTATCTATCTATCTATCTATCTATCTATCTATCTATCTATCTATCTATCTATCTATAGATAGATATTAATAATAATATAGAACACGTTTGTTACAGTATAAATGCAATATTATAAGTAAAACACGATTGCACAATCACAATATTATGAAATATGAATATTGAGATTGCGATTGTGCATTGTCAATATTATACAATTTGCCTGTGTCAAAAGAGCCCCCCCCCCCACCCCACTGCCTACATTGCAGCTGTAGTTGCTATCCCCATTATATCCTATATCCAAATAGGCAATTTTTCGTCAGTATGGCAATATTTTGAGAACTACATTTTTTCAGAAATAAGATCTCGTAGCACAAGCTGGGTGAGGGGCAAAAAAGAGCAATTTAACATACAATATCAAAATTAAGAGGTAAGTATATTATCTTTAAACTGGCATTTCGAAAGTGATTATAACAATATTTTAAGCAGATTGTGCAATGTCCAGATCCCTACTGGGACATCCATAGAGCTTGTTCTGGAAGTCATAGTGTCAAAGACAAGTAGGGTAGTTCCTTCAATGGGTAAGTCTTACCTCACTCAATTCCTCTGCTGCAGGATCAAGTCACAGAATTGTCACTGCCGTCTACACAGTTCTCCTCTATAGTATGCCCTACAAATTACTGTTGGCAAGAGTTCAGGTTAGATGACATTCTGGGATACAAGTTATACTAATTTTGATTAGATTTTATGGCTGTAATGAAGAATATGAATATTTTATACTTAATAGTAGAAGCAAAGGTCTCAAAGATTCATCAAGTGACTGTGACCAGTTGGATGATGTCTTATCGGCCTCTTGGCCAATCTGTTGGCTGTAGATACTATAGTTCTCCTCTAGCAATAGCCACTCCTGTTGGCTACCCACACAAACTAAAGGAAACACCATTTCTTCAGCTTGGCACTAAATACTGCTGCTTCTGCAAATAGGTGTAAGCATTCATAGCTAACAGTGTACCTCTCTTGTGGTGCCGGTTCCTGAAATTCAGAGCCTCCCAGCATTGATAGCTCAGTATGAGAGGAGGTGAGCATATCTTCCTAAGCATTATTGTAATCCGCCTCCCTGACAGTATGGGTAACTGAACACTATATTAGGATTTTGTCCTGTATTAGCCCAGGGATTGAGGCACCTGATTCACTATATACCATGTTGTGGATGAACGCAAAAGCAGTTTTTTAGGAGTAAACTTCCGAAAAGGAAATGATCATCAAAAAGTAATAGGTTAGCTTCCTCTAATTTCTGAGCACTTAATGCCATATTAATGAAATGCTGCAGGTTAAGTTGAAAAACAATAAAGCTAGGTCCCAAGGAAAAGGGCAGACCAAGTCCAGGTTACCGGGGGGGGGGATATTCCACCAACAGAGGCCTTAACGGTCTGGCTCAGTATGCAGGAGGTATTCACTAAGCACATTTGGTTCCATTTGATTTAGTATCTTGCTAGACACCTGGATCTTGTAGTATTTTGTGTGGATGATGTTTCTATCAGCAAATTATGTAGTTCACTCCCGGAGCTCCTGATATTTCGTCCTAACATGGATGCTGCCTAGACACGCCCCTAAAGGGAGAGTTTTTAATCAAATTTATTACATAGCATAATGCATTTTAATATGACATATTTAGAGGTGTTTTTTCTCTGGTTGTGTAAAAGGGACATTTTAATATGTATTGCAGATTTTTTAAAAAGATTGCAAATTTAGTTTAGTCATGGATAACATCTGAAATATGCGGTCATCTGTCATGTCAAAGGGATAATAAATTTCTTTTACAAATGTTCAAGATATATTTAGTTGGACCCAAAGCATAATCATTTAACCATTTGAGTGCTAAGTGTTCCGTTTTATTGCCTGAAGAAACAACCTGTTTTAGTCGAGAAATGCGTTGCTTAAAGTTGTTTTTATCATATTTGATATCGAAAGTTGTCCTTTTGTTTGTCCTGACACTGACCCTATCGGTGGTACAGAGGAATATTTCACTCCTTTCTGAAATACATCCAACATTGGATTTTGGCTGACAACATCAATCAGGGACATCCAGAATAGTGTACTAGCCACTGCTAAGTGCTAGTCTGCTCGCTGGCACCGGTCACAGTACGGTGCAACTCCATCTTGGTAAGCTTTTTACCATTTATGCTTACAGACCCATTGGGGACATATTACACCATGAGGCGCCCTCTTTTTCTTTAATCAATCCTGTAGATTGCCCTCACACCAGGTTCAAGTGGAGTGGCTTTGTCTAAAGCACACATTACGTTACAGACTTACACTGTCGGATAAATGCTTTCTTTCCACGAGGAGCGAACTTTGGTAACATTCCACATACCATCTTATCATTGATTAAGCGCACCCCTATAAATTCCCCTCCTGGGAATTCTAATACTTTGAGTGCTAAGCACCTTCCCACCTGGATGCTAAGTTGATTTAAGTTTTTTTTATTTTTATTTTTTTAAATATATTTTTTTTATTTTTTCAGATACCCATGACTTACATCTTTGGAAAGGTTAGGCGATTACCTTTTCAGCGGTGGGTCTTGGGGGTCTGTAGCTGCTTAGATGCCTGAGATACAGACTTCTAAGCAGCATGCCCCCTTTCCCTATACTTATTGTCATTTTTAAATAAAGTTGCACAGTGACGTCATCACGTCATTGCGCGTGACATCACCATGCAAAACGTGAAGCCCACACAATGCCTGTCACTATACAGGCCCGATCACCGGGGTAGGAGTGGGTGGGAGCCCCCAGATCTCCCTCAAGGTGGGAGAGTGCTAGCGAATGCTCTGAGCCGTCGTTAGCACCTGAGTGAGAAACTGCGACGGTTCAGAGTCGTCATTAGCACTCAAGGGGTTAATTAAACTCTATGACCTAAATTACAAGTTTTGCGGTATGGTGCGGTACGGCTATACCGCTGAAAAATTTACCTTTGCATGTGGGAAATATGCAGGTCTCCTGTATTGCAGTATGCAATGGTGCCATCCATTAAATATGAGGGTGTTAATGGGCTCACTGTACTTCATGTTTACCTCTTGTGTTGTTGAAGTAACCTTGTGTTTGCTTAGTGATGTGCATGTCATTGTTAGAGTGCCTATTTTTTTAGCTTTGTGATGTGGTGGTTTTTCACATGCTGATTGCCACAGCTGTTCTTTTTTACAAGCAATTTGCACATAAAAGGTAGCATCACACATTTTTTATTGCACTTTTATTTCATATTCTAGATAATTTGACTACTGACCATTCTTTTGCCAAATGGACTTCTACATGTTCTGCCTGCATGTATTTGATGAATTACCTACATTTTGACCATCTTTTTGTCTTTTAGATTTCTACTTATTTTACTTCAGTCCCTAAACTGTTTTCTGTACTAGATACAGAATTGTTGGTCATTTAGCCAATCACCTGTGTATGACCATTTCCCTGTCTCACCTACTCTTGTATTCTTTTTATTGGCATGCATCCTAAGATAATTCATCATCTGTCCATTAGCAGTCTCAAAGTGACTTCTGATTACACTTGTTTTCTCTACAAAAACCTGGTGGGCCATATCTACTTTCTAGATGGACATTTTCTTTTGATCTGTTACATCATTAATTAAAATGATAAATATAACAGAAAAATAGCATTTCAGCAGATTTGGTTGGTAAGCACTCTCATTTGAACCATTTAAAGCTTTATCAATTATATGCAATGTGACTGCTTAATGTCTTTTTAAAAGCTGAAATTAGAAATCCAAGTTTTGATAATTAGGCATTGACATTTCTGCTTGGTAAATACATGTCCTGCAGCTAGAGTACTTATAATACAAATGTTGTAGTGATGAAATCTCAAGAGAAATGAAACATACGGTTTGACTGCATGTGACGTTAAGCAGTTGTGAGGCGTTCAGTTAGAAAGTTTTTCGTTTTTTTTAATATTTTATTGAGATGATTAGCATACATGTGTACAGTGAATAATTGCATATTGAGATTTTTTCTATAACAAATCAAAACATAACAGAGTCTCTACTAGAGGTAAATAAAAAACAGAAAATGAACACTTTTTTTTATATTTATAAAGCTAAAGCCTTACCAGTAATTCTAAGGTCTCCCATGGATCACTTATTGTGAACTATAAAGATTTAAGGAGGAACGATATCAGGTTATAGGGTCACTCATGGACCTGTATAAGAAATAAAGACCAATAGGTAAATGACCATAGTCTCTGGAACTGTAAATTACAAATATTTATATAAAATGAGAATATTTTTTATATATCTATCTATCTATCTATCTATATAGCAAAATCCAGTGGTAAAGCACTCTCAATTATAATCCGGGGTGCACAGCAAAAGTGCAAACAATCCCAAAAAGAAGCAGGCACTCTCCATTTGAATTTCAAAACAATTTTACTTTGTTTTGAAATTCAAACGGAGAGTGCCTGCTTCTTTTTGGGATTATCTATCTATATATATATTTAATATGAAGGCAAATGCACTCTCTGGATTTCAATAAGTGTGGCTTTATTGTGTGTTTTCGTTCAGTCGGAGGAAGGGGCGAAGACCACGAAAACATGTAATAAAACCACATTTATTTAAATCCAGAGAGTGCATTTGCATTCGTATTGTACTGTATTTGCTGCTGCCACACCTTGGTCCTAAGGAACTGAGTCTGAGAGTGCAACTTGTTGGATATATATATTTGAAAAGCCAATAGAATTTAAGCAGCTCTCATCCTATTGGCTGACTTGAATATTACAGCCAATAGGAATGCAATGGTACCCCAATATAAAAGGGGTACCTCACTTTCAAGCTTCAGTGTGCGGCGGCTGATCGCATGAAGAGGAGGCTCCGCACTGGATGTTGCCTCCGGTCCTAGTCAGCTCTGCGCCGCCACAGCTCCACACCACCAGGATGAAGATAGAGCATGCTCCCATGATGGATGAAGATGTCGCCGCCTGGATGAAGACGTCTTGCCGCCTGGATGAAGATGGATGCCTGGACTTCAGAAACTACATTAGTACATTTTCTGGGGTTAGGGTTAGGTTTATTTCTTTCATGTAATTGGCAAGAGTCCATGAGCTAGTGACGTATGGGATATACAATCCTACCAGGAGGGGCAAAGTTTCCCAAATCTTAAAATGCCTATAAATACACCCCTCACCACACCCACAATTCAGTTTTACAAACTTTGCCTCCTATGGAGGTGGTGAAGTAAGTTTGTGGTAAGATTTATATGTTGATATGTGCTTCTCAGCATTTTTGTAGCCTGTTCCTCTCAGAGTACAGTGAATGTCAGAGGGATGTGAAGGGAGTATCACCTATTGAATGCAATGGTTTTCCTCACGGGGATCTATTTCATAGGTTCTCTGTTATCGGTCGTAGAGATTCATCTCCTACCTCCCTTTTCAGACCGACGATATACTCTCATATTCCATTACCTCTACTGATAACTGTTTCAGTACTGGTTTGGCTATGTGCTATATGTGGATGGGTGTCTTCAGGTAAGTATGTTTTCATTACTTAAGACACTCTCAGCTATGGTTTGGCACTTTATGTATTTATATAAGGTTTTAAATATATTTATTGTACTTATATTTGCCATGATTCAGGTTTCAGTATATTTCCTTTTGCAGACTGTCAGTTTCATATCTGGGAAATGCTTTTTTTAGGAAAATGTATTTCTTACCTGGGGTGTAGTCTTTTTTCAATTGACTGTCATTTTCAGATTCGTGGGCAGAATTAGGCTCGCGAGGGCGCAAAATGCTAACGTTTATTGCATCATTCTTGGCATGAGATTTTTGTGGCGCAAAGTTATGTTCGTTGACGCAAATTAGTCATTTCCAGCGTCTTAATTGACTCCGGGTCCTTTCACAAGGTTGCGTCATCTATGACGCGAGTGTGTCGTTTTCGGACGTTTTTGGCACCAAAAAATATTTTTTTCGGTTTGTTGCGCGTCATACTTGGCGCCAAATATTTTCATTATCCATTCTTTTTTGCCTCCTGCCTTTTTGCTATATCAGAGGGCTATGCTGCTTGCATTTTTTCCCATTCCTGAACCTGCCATATAAGGAAATTGATCATTTTGCTTTATATGTTATTTTTTTTTTCTCTTACATTTGCAAGATGTCTCAATATGATCCTGTCTCAGAAATCACTGTTGGAACCCTGCGGCCTGATAACAGTTCTACCAAAGCTAAGTGAATTTGTTGTAAACTTGTGGAGAAAGATTATATCACCAGCTGTGGTTTGTAATAGTTGTCATGATAAACCTTTATATGCAGAGAATGTATCCATCAGTAGTAGTTCATTACCTGTTGCTGTTCCCTCAACATCTAATGCACAAGATATACCTGTAAATTTAAAAGAATTTATTTCTGATTCTATTCAGAAGGCTTTGTCTGCCATTCCGCCTTCTAATAAATGTAAAAGGTCTTTTAAAACTTCTCATAAGGTTAATGAAATTTCAAATGACCAGCGACATACTGAATTATCCTTCTCTGATGAGGATCTATCTGATTCAGAAGATCCTGCCTCAGATATTGACACTGATAAATCCTCTTATTTATTTAAATTTGAGTATATTCGTTCTTTGTTAAAAGAAATGTTGATTACATTGGATATGGAGGAAACTAGTCCTCTTGATATTAAAACTAGTAAATTCTGTTTATAAACCTCCTTTGGTTATTCCAGAGGTTTTTTCAGTTCCTGATGCTATTTCTGATATAATTTCTAAGGAATGGAATAAGCCTGGTACTTCTTTTATTTCTTCTTCAAGGTTTAAAAAATTGTATCCTTTGCCAGAAGTTAGATTGGAGTTTTGGGAAAAGATCCCCAAAGTTGATGGGGCTATCTCTACTCTTGCTAAACCTACTACTATTCCTACGGAAGATAGTACTTCTTTTAAAGATCCTTAAAATCTTATCTAAGGAAGGCTTATTTATATTCAGGTCATCTTCTTAGGCCTGCAATTTCTTTGGCTGATGTTGCAGCTGCTTCAACTTTTTCATTGGAGACTTTAGCGCAACAAGTATCGGATCATTATTTGTCTAGCATTGTTAAATTAATTCAACATGCTAATAATTTCATTTTAGATGCCATTTTTTATATCATCAAAATTAATGTTAGATATATGTCTTTAGCTATTTTAGCTAGAAGAGCTTTATGGCTTAAATCTTGGAATGCTGATATGACTTCTAAGTCCAGATTGCTATCTCTTTCTTTCCAAGGTAATAAATTATTTGGTTCTCAGTTGGATTCAATAATTTCAACTGTGCTGGCATTGGTTGATGAGTTTGCAGAGAAGATACACTGCAGTTGTGGCAACCCAGTACCTACCAGCAGACCTGAGCCACCCGTGGATGTTGCTGCAATAGGTGTCATGGCGGATGATATAGATCCAACAGAAAATATAGGCAGTGAAGATGATGCGCAGCTCAACATCATTACCCCACAGCCTCCAAATTGTACTAAGCCTCCAGGAGCAGTCGCTATGAAGCGTGCAAAGGTAGACACTAAGGTTTATGCAGCGACTACAGACACTGTGGGCATATTAGACGGAACTCTGCAGATGGCTACTCATCATCTGGAGAAAGCAGCTGCAGTGATTCTTTCCGATCATGAAGTGAAGACCAACACTCTATTATACTACCTTATATTGGCACAATCTTCCGCTGCCTCACATACAGATGCCATGCCGGCTCTAGATCATTCTACACTAGATGAACGAGGGGAGCCGCACGTTTCCATACCGACAAATGCTTTTTCTCCACAGCACATCAAACCAGCGAGGGGATACATGCTGTGGTCATCCATTGCTGCCGTATTCCCGGCCACACTAGACCCCCGCTTTGGAGCCTGCCTATTAACAAAAATCAGTAGGTGGTCATTTCTACAGGGACATATTAGAATTGGGGTAGGCTAATGGCCTGCATGTGCATAGCTTACGGAGGAGCACAGGAGATATCTCATGACTTTTTGTGTTCGGATATATTCGTATCCACATGTTTACTCCTCCGTTTTATTTTATTTCATTTGGCATGTCATGCTCTAATGCCTCCAAAACAAATGTGATGTACTGACTTGTTATACTGAGCAAATGCTTTCCATCCATATTCTTAGTTAATGGGCTTTGACTAGTTTATTTTCTAATGTATGAAAGTAGAATATATTCTGAAAGCAGTAAGAACCACGCATGAAACTTATACCTACCTGGTTTATAATTTTTATTCATACTATTGTGATACTCACTGTATACTATTTGTACTGTTGACACTTCCCTATTGGACAATATTCTAATAGACTTGATATCTCTCTATATTGTTTGTTTAGTGAACCTTCATATATGCCATGCATCTCTTTAGTTTCAACGCTAGAAAACAGGGAAAGATAGAGTGAAAGTTGTTTGTTCGTCTTTCCCCCTCCAAGCAATCTATCTCTGTTTTCCTCTTATGTGTTCCTGAAATGCTGTAATATGTGGGCATCACCATAATTATTGATTGTTTATAATATTTCAAATCTCAAGGGAAATATGTGCCTTTTTGTGTTTTGTTCTTTTTCACTGCTTTTCCCATCTAATTCCATTTTGATAATTCAGACCTTTATCATTATCACTCTATCTGAGAAATGGTTCCTTATTATAAACTGTCTTATCAATGCTCACCGATTCATTCTAAATAAGTTGCTATTTACTGTGGGCAGGTCATGTTTTACATATTTTAGTGTTTGAATTAACTGTTACAGATGTGTACTCTCTTATCCTTGAAGGCTCCCTACTGTTTAATGGTACTCATAATGCTCTAAACTGAACCTACATGGTGCTCTTATAATTGTTGATCTTTACATCTTACACACATGTTTGGTGTCTGGATGCTGTTTTTAGTTACAACTTATTGCTGCCAGCGGCCGGGGCAGCTTGTAGTCTATAATCCGCAAAAGTTCAGCTCCACACATAAGCTTCAGTCACAGTCTCCCTGGACGTGTTTTTTCTGCTGTAATTGTAAAGGTTATATAGCCATAGCAGGAGCAAGCGATTTCAATACTAACTCTATGTGAATTTTTAGGTAGGAACACAGTAATTATGTTTCCTACTCAAAGTAGTGTGACAAGCTAACCACGAACACTATAGGGTGACATGTCTCCTAATACAGGCTGGATCTGCGCTAATCTCTTGATATTTAGCTCCTTGCTCCTATATTTTATTTGACAAAACTACATACCCCTGGTATTAAAAATTATCCTGAATTTGCGGGATTTATTGAGTAGAGTATAGTTTGGTAAGGCGCATTTCTCTCACAATTTTATTTGGGTTAAACTAGCAGGCTACCATATCATTAACTTGGTGTCCTCCGTGGACCTTATAGGATTGCCCAGTATATATTTCATATAACTACCTAATGCCGAAGCTATTACTTTAAACCCTCAAAGCTTCTTGATGCAGGACATTGCATTGACCTATCATATAAATAACCTACTCCTATTAACCCTTTAATAGCCCTCGCTAATCTCAACACAGATTTTAAGCCCTACCCATGTACCCAGACTAGCATTACCATTCTTTTACCTCCTCCCCCCATCCTCCCTATCCCCCCCCCATTTTAATGTACTTCCTAAGATAGGAAGGCTAAATACGCGGCTTATCTTGCCAATGCCGCACCTCCATAACTTCTTATTTTAATATTATTTACTTAATATAACTTTCAACATTTCCTACAAATTGCGCATACTAAAATAGTATTCCTTATTTACCTTGAGTTTATATTTTAGCTTGGCCCAATAGAGGCCTAATGAGTTATAGAATAAGGGCTCTAAGATTATCTTCGCTTGTTAATCATAACAAAAATAAATAAAAGAGTAAAACAAGGTTTCTCATCTGAGATCCACGAGTGATTTCAATCTATCTAAACTTACCTACTTTAACTTCATCCACAATACATCATTATAAAGTTCTAGAGTGACTCACCAAATTGTCTAGTGGGTTTAAAGTTTTAAAGGCAATTATTGTGCATTGTAACATTGTGTTATGTCATGCAATGTAACTATACACTGTATTTGTATTTCTTTTCACTGACATTTTTTTGTATGTTTGCCTTCTTTGAAACCTTAATAAAGATTATAAAAAAAAAAAAAAAAAAAATTCGAAGATGTTTGGATCAATTCAGTCCAAAATCATTGGATTCAGAGTATTGTCTCTCAGGGGTACAGAATAGGTTTCAGAGTAAGACTGCCTGTGAGAAGATTTTTTCTCTCACGCATTCCAGCGAACCCAGGAAAGGCTCAGGATTTCCTGAAGTGTGTTTCAGACCTGGAGTTATCAGGGGTAATCATGCCAGTTCCATTTCAGGAACAGGGTCTGGGGTTTTATTCAAATCTATTCATTGTCCCAAAGAAAGAAAATTCATTCAGACCAGTTCTGGATCTAAAGATTTTGAATCGATATGTAAGAGTACCAACTTTCAAAATGGTGACTATAAGGACTATTCTGCCTTTTGTTCAGCAAGGGCATTACATGTCCACAATAGACTTACAGGATGCATATCTTCATATTCCGATTAATCTGGATCACTATCATTTCCTGAGATTCTCTTTTCTAGGCAAGCATTACCAATTTGTTGCTCTTCCATTTGGCCTAGCGACAGATCCAAGAATCTTTTCAAAGGTTCTCGGTGCCCTACTCTCTGTATTCAGAGAGCGGGGTATTGCGGACGGTGTTTCCTTATTTGGACGATATCTTGGTACTCGCTCAGTCTTTACGTTCTGCAGAATCTCACGTGAATCAACTAGTGTTGTTTCTTCAAAAACATGGTTGGGGGATCAATTTACCAAAAAGTTATTTGATTCCTCAGACAAGGGTAACCTTTTTAGGTTTACAGATAGATTCAGTGTCCATGACTTTGTCTCTAACAGACAAGAGATGTTTAAAATTGGTTGCAGCCTGTCGGAACCTTCAGTCTCAGTCATTTCCTTCAGTAGCTATGTGCATGGAAGTTTTAGGTCTTATGACTGCATCATCGGACACGATCCCCTTTGCTCGTTTTCATATGAGACCTCTCCAGCTTTGTATGCTGAACCAATGGTGCAGGGATTATACAAGGATATCACAATTGATATTCTTAAATCCCAATGTTCGACTTTCTCTGACTTGGTGGTTAGATCACCATTGTATAATTCTAGGGGCCTCTTTCGTTCGTCCAACCTGGACTGTGATCACAACAGATGCGAGTCTTTCAGGTTGGGGAGCTGTTTGGGGATCTCTGACAGCACAAGGAGTTTGGAAATCTCAAGAGGCGAGATTACCAATCAATATTTTGGAACTCCGTGTGATTCTCAGGGCTCTTCAGTTTTGGCCTCTATTGAAGAGAGAACCGTTCATTTGTTTTCAGACAGACAATGTCACAACTTTGGCATATGTCAATCATCAGGGTGGGACTCACAGTCCTCAAGCTATGAAAGAAGTATCCTGGATACTTGTTTGGGCGGAATCCAGCTCTGTCTAATTTCTGCGGTTTATATCCCAGGTATAGACAATTGGGAAGCGGATTATCTCAGTCATCAGACTTTACATCCGGGAGAATGGTTTCTCCACCCAGATGTGTTTTCTCAAATTGTTCAGATGTGGGGGCTTCCAGAAATAGATCTGATGGCATCTCATCTAAACAAGAAACTTCCCAGGTACCTGTCCAGGTCCAGGGATCCTTAGGCGGAAGCAGTGGATGCATTGACACTTCCTTGGTGTTATCAACCTGCTTATATTTTCCGACCTCTAGTTCTTCTTCCAAGAGTGATCTCGAAAATCATCATGGAGCAATAGTTTTTGCTGCTGGTGGCTCCAGCATGGCCTCACAGGTTTTGGTATGCGGATCTTGTTCAGATGTCCAGTTTTATCAACCTTGGCCACTTCCCTTAAGGCCAGACCTTCTATCTTAAGGCCCGTTTTTCCATCAGGATCTCAAATCATTAAATTTGAAGGTATGGAAATTGAACGCTTAGTGCTTAGTCATAGAGGTTTCTCTGACTCAGTGATTAATACTATGTTACAGGCTCATAAATCTGTTTCTAGAAAGATTTATTATCGAGTTTGGAAGACTTACATTTCATGGTGTTCTTCTCATAAATTTTCTTGGCATTCTTTTAGAATTCCTAGAATTTTACAGTTTCTTCAGGATGGTTTGGATAAATGTTTGTCTGCAAGTTCCTTGAAAGGACAAATCTCTGCTCTTTCTGTTTTATTCCACAGAAAAATTGCTAAACTTCCTGATATTCACTGTTTTGTACAGGCTTTGGTTCATATCAAGCCTGTCATTAAATCAATCTTTCCTCCTTGGAGTCTTAATTTGGTTTTGAAGGCTTTACAGGCTCCTCCATTTGAGCCTATGCATTCTTTGGACATTAAACTACTTTCTTGGAAAGTGTTGTTCCTTTTGGCCATCTCTTCTGCTAGAATAGTTTCTGAATTATCTGCTCTCTCTTGTGAATCTCCTTTTCTAATTTTTCATCAGGATAAGGCAGTTTTGCGGAATTCTAACAACATTAATAGAGAAATTGTTGTCCCTTCTTTGTGTCCTAATCCTAAGAATACTTTGGAGAGATCTTTACATTCTTTGGATGTGGTGAGAGCTCTGAAATGTTATGTTGAAGCTACTAAAGATTTCAGTAAGACTTCTAGTCTATTTGTTATCTTTTCTGGTTCCAGGAAAGGTCAGAAGGCTTCTGCCGTTTCTTTGTCATCATGGTTAAAGCTTTTGATTCATCATGCTTATTTGGAGTTGGGTAAAATCCCGCCTCAGAGAATTACAGCTCATTCTACTAGATCAGTTTCCACTTCTTGGGCTTTTAAGAATGAAGCTTCAGTTGATCAGATATGCAAAGCAGCAACTTGGTCTTCTTTGCATACTTTTACTAAATTCTACCATTTTGATGTATTTGCTTCTTTGGAAGCAGTTTTTAGTAGAAATGTTCTTCAGGCAGCTGTTTCAGTTTGATTCTTCTGCTTCTAATTTTTTTTTCTTTTCAATTATGAGATTAAACTTATGATTTGGGTTGTGGATTAATTTTTTTATTAGCGGAAATGGCTGTTTTTATTTTATATCCCTCCCTCTCTAGTGACTCATGCGTGGAGTTCCACATCTTGGGTATTGCTATCCCATACGTCACAAGCTCATGGACTCTTGCCAATTACATTAAAGAAAACATAATTTATGTAAGAACTTACCTGATAAATTAATTTCTTTCATATTGGCACGAGTCCATGAGGCCCACCCTTTTTTTGGTGTTATGATTTTTTTTGTATAAAGCACAATGATTTCCAAATTCCTTTGTTGATGCTTTTTACTCCTTTCTTTATCACCCCACTTCTTGGCTATTCATTAAACTGAATTGTGGGTGTGGTGAGGGGTGTATTTATAGGCATTTTGAGGTTTGGGAAACTTTGCCCCTCCTGGTAGGATTGTATATCCCATACGTCACTAGCTCATGGACTCTAGCCAATATGAAAGAAATGAATTTATCAGGAAAGTTCTTACATAAATTATGTTTTTTGTAAATTTAGTGGTTTTTTTTGTAACATATGGCTAGATTTAGGGTTCTGCGGCCAAAGGGGTGCATTAGCTACGCATGCTTTTTTTCTCCCGCACGTTTTAAATACCGCTGGTATTTAGAGTTCACAGAAGGGCTGCATTAGGCTCCAAAAAGGGAGCGTATAGCATATTTACCGCCACTGCAACTCTCGATACCAGCGGTGCTTACGGATGCGGCCAGCTTAAAAAACGTGCTTGTGCACGATTCCCCCATAGAAAACAATGGGGCAGTTTGAGCTGAAAAAAACCTAACACCTGCAAAAAAGCAGCGTTCAGCTCCTAAAGCAGCCCCATTGTTTCCTATGGGGAAACACTTCCTAAGTCTGCACCTAACACCCTAACATGTACCCCGAGTCTAAGCACCCCTAACCTTACACTTATTAACCCCTAATCTGCATATTATTATTAACCCCTAATCTGCTGCTCCGTACACCGCCGCAACCTACGTTATCCCTATGTACCCCTAATCTGCTGCCCCTAACACCGCCGACCCCTATATTATATTTATTAACCCCTAATCTGCTGCCCCCAACGTCGCCGCTATCTACCTACAATTATTAACCCCTAATCTGCCGACCGGTCCTCACAGCTGCTATAATAAATGTATTAACGCCTAATCCGCCTCACTAACCCTATAATAAATAGTATTAACCCCTAATCTGCCCTCCCTAACATCGCCGACACCTAACTTCAAGTATTAACCCCTAATCTGCCGACCGGACCTCACCGCTACTATAATAAATGTATTAACCCCTAATCCGCCTCACTAACCCTATAATAAATAGTATTAACCCCTAATCTGCCCTCCCTAACATCGCTGACACCTAACTTCAAGTATTAACCCCTAATCTGCCGACCGGACCTCACCGCTACTCTAATAAATGTATTAACCCCTAAAGCTAAGTCTAACCCTAAACCTAACACCCCCCTAAGTTAAATATAATTTAAATCTAACAAAATAAATTAACTGTTATTAAATAAATTATTCCTATTTAAAGCTAAATACTTACCTGTAAAATAAACCCTAATATAGCTACAATATAAATTATAATTATATTGTAGCTATTTTAGGATTAATATTTATTTTACAGGGAACTTTGTATTTATTTTAACCAGGTACAATAGCTATTAAATAGTTATTAACTATTTAATAGCTACCTAGTTAAAATAATTACAAAATTACCTGTAAAATAAATCCTAACCTAAGTTACAATTAAACCTAACACTACACTATCAATAAATTAATTAAATAAAATACCTACAATTATCTACAATTAAACCTAACACTACACTATCAATAAATTAATTAAAGACAATACCTACAAATAAATACAATTAAATAAACTAACTAAAGTACAAAAAATAAAAAAGAACTAAGTTACAAAAAATAAAAAAATATTTACAAACATCAGAAAAATATTACAATTTTAAACTAATTACACCTACTCTAAGCCCCCTAATAAAATAACAAAGACCCCCAAAATAAAAAAATGCCCTACCCTATTCTAAAATTAAAATAGAAAAGCTCTTTTACCTTACCAGCCCTTAAAAGGGCCCTTTGCGGGGCATGCCCCAAAGAATTCAGCTCTTTTGCCTGGAAAACAAACAAACATACAATACCCTCCCCAACATTACAACCCACCACCCACATACCCCTAATCTAACCCAAACCCCCCTTAAATAAACCTAACACTAAGCACCTGAAGATCTCCCTACCTTGTCTTCACCACACCGGGTCCCGATCTGTCCAGAAGAGTCTCTGATGTCTTGATCCAAGCCCAAGCGGGGGGCTGAAGACATCCATCCTCCAGCTGAAGTCTTGATCCAAGAGGACATCCGGACCGGCAAACATCTTCATCCAAGCCGCATCTTCGATGACCGGCTGATCTTCAAGACCTCCACCGCGGATCCATCCTCTTCTTCCGATGACTAGACAACGAATGAAGGTTCCTTTAAGGGACGTCATCCAAGATGGCGTCCCTCGAATTCCAATTGGCTAATAGGATTCTATCAGCCAATCGGAATTAAGGTAGGAAAATTCTGATTGGCTGATGGAATCAGCCAATCAGATTCAAGTTCAATCCGATTGGCTGATTGGATCAGCCAATCAGATTGAGCTCACATTCTATTGGCTGATCGGAACAGCCAATAGAATGCGAGCTCAATCTGATTGGCTGATTCAATCAGCCAATCAGATTTTCCCTACCTTAATTCCGATTGGCTGATAGAATCCTATCAGCCAATCGGAATTTGAGGGACGCCATCTTGGATGACATCATTTAAAGGAACCTTTATTCGGACTTAGGACGTCGCAAGAAGAGGATGGATCCGCGCTGGAGGTCTTCAACATGGAGCCGCCGCTTGTCACCGCTTGGAAGAAGATGGTTGCCGGTCCGGATCTACTCTTCTGCCCGGATAGCATGAAGACTTTGGAGCCTCTTCTGGACCTCTTCAGCCATCGCTTGATAGAAGACTTCAGCCGGATGATGGATCTCCAGCCCTCGCTTGGGCTTGGATGAAGATTTCGGAGCCTGGAGCGATCGGTGATACCTGGCATGGTGAAGACAAGGTAGGAAGATCTTCAGGGGCTTAGTGTTAGGTTTATTTAAGGGGGGTTTGGGTTAGATTAGGGGTATGTGGGTGGTGGGTTGTAATGTTGGTGGGGGGGTATTGTATGTTTTTTTTTCCAGGCAAAAGAGCTGAATTCTTTGGGGCATGCCCCGCAAATGGCCCTTTTAAGGGCTGGTAAGGTAAAAGAGCTTTTCTATTTTAATTTTAGAATAGGGTAGGACATTTTTTTATTTTGGGGGTCTTTGTTATTTTATTAGGGGGCTTAGAGTAGGTGTAATTAGTTTAAAATTGTTGTAATATTTTTCTAATGTTTGTAAATATTTTTTTATTTTTTGTAACTTAGTTCTTTTTTATTTGTTGTACTTTAGTTAGTTTATTTAATTGTATTTATTTGTAGGTATTGTATTTAATTAATTTATTGATAGTGTAGTGTTAGGTTTAATTGTAGATAATTGTAGGTATTTTATTTAAGTAATTTATTGATAGTGTAGTGTTAGGTTTAATTGTAACTTAGGTTAGGATTTATTTTCCAGGTAATTTTGTAATTATTTTAACTAGGTAGCTATTAAATAGTTATTAACTATTTAATAGCTATTGTACCTGGTTAAAATAATTACAAAGTTGCCTGTAAAATAAATATTAATCCTAAAATAGCTACAATATAATTATAATTTATATTGTAGCTATATTAGGGTTTATTTTACAGGTAAGTATTTAGCTTTAAATAGGAATAATTTATTTAATAAGAGTTAATTTATTTAGTTAGATTTAAATTATATTTAACTTAGGGGGGTGTTAGGTTTAGGGTTAGACTTAGCTTTAGGGGTTAATACATTTATTAGAGTAGCTGTGAGGTCTGGTCGGCAGATTAGGGGTTAATACTTGAAGTTAGATGTCGGTGATGTTAGGGAGGGCAGATTAGGGGTTAATACATTTATTATAGTAGCGGTATGGTCCAGTCGGCAGATTAGGGGTTAATAAGTGTAGGTAGGTGTCGGCGACATTGAGGGGGGCAGATTAGGGGTTAATAAATATAATATAGGGGTCGGCGGTGTTAGGGGCAGCAGATTAGGGGTACATAAGTATAACGTAGGTGGCGGGGGTGTGCGGTCGCAGATTAGGGGTAAAAAAATTTAATCGAGTGGCGGCAATATGGGGGGGCCTCGGTTTAGGCGTATATAGGTAGTTTATGGGTGTTAGTGTACTTTAGAGCACAGTAGTTAAGAGCTTTATGAACCGGCATTAACCCAAAAAGCTCTTAACTCCTGTTTTTTTCTGCGGCTGGAGTTTTGTTGTTAGAGTTCTAACGCTCACTTCAGCCACGACTCTAAATACCGGCGTTAGAAAGATCCCATTAAAAAGATAGGATACGCAAATTGGCGTAGGGGGATCTGCGGTATGGAAAAGTCGCGGCTGCAAAGTGAGCGTTAGACCCTTTAATGACTGACTCCAAATACCAGCGGGCGGTAAAAACCAGCGTTAGGACCCCCTAACACTGGTTTTGACGGCTACCGCCAAACTCTCAATCTAGCCGTTAGTTTTTTTTATTTTTATTTAAAAAAATTTTTTAAATAGTAATGTTAGTTTAATTTATAATTTAATCTAAGGTTTTTTTATTTTACAGTTAAGTTTTTATTTATTTTAAGGTAGTTATATTCGGCTAGATTAGTTTTGTGGTAAGAGTGGTGCGGTACTAACTTGCAAGTTATTGTCACCGCTGGTTTTACAGGTTTTCATAAATCTGGCGTTAACAGGCAAGAAGTAAGCGTAGAGCAAAATTGAGCTCCATACCGCACTCCAATACCAGCGCTGCTGAAAGCTGCGGTCAACTGGTTTTACATGCGCGTGCCCCAAAGAAATCAGCTCTTTTACCTGTAAAAAAAAATACAAACAACCCCCCCAACAGTAAAACCCACCACCCACACAACCAACCCCCCAAATAAAATCCTAACTAAAAAAACCTATGCTCCCCATTGCCCTGAAAAGGGCATTTAGATGGGCTTTGCCCTTAAAAGGGCATTTAGCTCTTTTTCAATTGCCCAAACCCTAATCTAAAACTAAAACCCACCCAATAAACCCTTAAAAAAACCTAACACTAACCCCCGAAGATCCACTTACAGCTTTAAAGACCGGACATCCATTATCAACGAAGCCGGGAGAAGTCCTCAGCGAAGCGGCAAGAAGTCCTCAATGAAGCCGGGAGAAGTCTTCATCCAAGCCGGCAGAAGTGGTCCTCCAGATAGGCAGAAGTCTTCATCCAGACGGCATCTTCTATCTTCATTCATCTGGCGCGGAGCAGGTCCATCTTCAAGACATCCGGCTGCGGAGCATCCTCTTCAATCAAAGTCTTCTTCCCGAATGAAGGTTCCTTTAAGTGACGGCATCCAAGATGGCCTCCCTTGAATTCAGATTGGCTGATAGAATTCTATCAGCCAATCGTAATTAAAGGTGAAAAAATCCTATTGGCTGATCCAATCAGCCAATAGGATTGAGCTTGCATTCTATTGGCTGTTCCAATCAGCCAATAGAATGCAAGCTCAATCCTATTGACTGATTGCATCAGCCAATAGGATTTGTTCACCTTTAATTCCAATTGGCTGATAGAATTCTATCAGCCAATCGGAATTCAAGGGACGCCATCTTGGATGACGTCAATTAAAGGAACCTTCATTGGGGAAGAAGACTTTGATTGAAGAGGATGCTCCGCGCTGGATGTCTTGAAGATGGACCAGCTCCGCACTGGATGGATGAAGATAGAAGATGCCGTCTGGCTGAAGACTTCTGCCCGTCTGGTGGACCACTTCTGCCGGCTTGGATGAAGACTTCTCCCGGCTTCGTTGAGGACTTCTTGCCGCTTCATTGAGGACTTCTCCCGGCTTCATTGAGGATGGATGTTTCAGTCTTCAAAACTGTAAGTGGATCTTCGGGGGTTAGTGTTACGTTTTTTTAAGGGTTTATTGGGTGGGTTTTAGTTTTAGATTAGGGTTTGGGCAATTGAAAAAGAGCTAAATGCCCTTTTAAGGGTAATGCCTATCCAAATGCCCTTTTCAGAGCAATGGGGAGCTTAGGTTTTTTTAGTTACGATTTTATTTGGGGGGTTGGTTGTGTGGGTGGTGGGTTTTACTGTTGGGGGGGTGTTTGTATTTTTTTCAGGTAAAAGAGCTGATTTATTTGGGGCAATGCCCCACAAAATGCCCTTTAAAGGGCTATTGGTAGTTTAGTTTAGGCTATGGGTTTTTTATTTTGAGGGGGCTTTTTTATTTTGATAGGGCTATTAGATTAGGTGTAATTAGTTTAAATATCTGATAATTTCTTTTTTTTATTTTGTGTGTTTATTTTAGTGTTTGTTTGTTGTAATTTAGGTAATTGTATTTAATTTAGGCAATTTATTTAATGTCAGTGTAAGGTTAGGTGTTAGTGTAACTCAGGTTAGGTTTTATTTTACAGGTAAATTTGTATTTATTTTAGCTAGGTAGTTAGTAAATAGTTAATAACTATTTACTAACTAGTCTACCTAGTTAATATAAATACAAACTTGCCTGTGAAATAAAAATAAAACCTAAGATAGCTAAAATATAACTATTAGTTTTATTTTATAGGGAAGTATTTAGTTTTAAATAGGAATTATTTAGGTAATGATAGCAATTTTTATTTAGATTTATTTTAATTATATTTAAGTTAGGGGGTGTTAAGGTTAGGGTTAGACTTAGGTTTAGGGGTTAATAAATTTAGTATAGTGGCGGAGACGTTGGGGTGGCAGATTAGTTAATAATATTTAACTAGTGTTTGCGATGCGGGAGTGTGGCAGTTTAGGGGTTAATATGTTTATTATAGTGGTGGCGATGTTGGGAGCAGCATATTATTGGTTAATAATTATATTTTAGTGTTTGCGATGCGGGAGGGCCTGGGTTTAGGGGTTAATAGGTAGTTTATGGGTGTTAGTGTACTTTTTAACACTTTAGTTATGAGTTTTTTGCTACAGCTTTGTAGCGTAAAACTCATAACTACTGACTTTAGTTTGCGTTACGAACCTTGCGGGATAGACTATACCGCTCACTTTTTGTCCTCCCAGAAAAAGCTTGTAATACCGGCGCTATGGAAGTCCCATTGAAAAAAGACTTTACGCAAATTGCGTAAGTTAATTTGCATTAAGGCCAAAAAAGTGTGCAGTGCCCCTAAACCTGCAAGACTCAT
Source organism: Bombina bombina (assembly GCF_027579735.1). NCBI lineage: Eukaryota > Metazoa > Chordata > Amphibia > Anura > Bombinatoridae > Bombina > Bombina bombina. The sequence goes on from NC_069501.1 coordinate 153,949,166, forward strand.
AAAACCAGCGGTAGTGAAAAAGCAGCATTATGAGCCTTAACGCTGCTTTTTCACTCATACCGCAAAACTCGTAATCTAGCCGAATGTAATTTTAACTAAAGTTATGGGGGTTTTACGTTTAGGGGTTAATAGTTTAATTTAGTGTTTGGCAATGTCGGGGGCCTGCAGTTTAGCGGTTAATGGGTTTAATATAGTAGTAGCGATGTGGGGGGCTAGCGATTTAGGGGTTAATATGTTTATTATAGTAGAAGTGATGTGGGGGGCCAGGGGTTTTGGGGTTAATAGGTTTATTATAGTAGTATCGAGTGGGGGCCCGGCGGTTTAGGGGTTTATAGGTTTATTATAGTAGTAGTGATGTAGGGGGCTGGCGGTTTAGGGGTTAATATGTTTATTATAGTAGAAGCAATGTGGGGGGGGGGGTTGGTGGTTTAGGGGTTAATAGGTTTATTTAGCATTGGCTATGTGGGTAAGCGGCGGTTTTGGGGATTAATAAGTTTATTATACTATTTGCAATGCAGGGAGGATGGTGGTTTAGGGGTTATCAGTGTAGTTTATGTTTGTTAGTGTACTTCGTAACATTTTTTTTATGAGTTTTGTGAAACATTTGTGCGGAATGGAGAGATAAATAAAGGCTAAAACGCTAGCCGTATAGCCGTACCACCTTGACTTGTAATACGGGAAACCTGCATATTCTGTAATCAGAGGTTAAAACGCGTATTAATATAATAGTGTTGGTTATGCAAAACTAGGGAATGGTTAATAAAGGGATTGTTTATCTTTTTAAACAATAAACATTTTCAAATAGACTGTCCCTTTAAGGATTGTGATCAAGTCCAGTGTTCTTCATCACTAGACATTGGACACTATCTTGCACATGTTTTCATCGTAACCAATAAGGATCATCACTGATTTCCTGGCTACCTTGATAACAATATGTATATCAAAGTGTAATGATGACATTTTGAAAGTTGTGTTGGGTACCTTGTGTCCTAGATAAGAAAATAGTCAGTTGCATACAGCAAATAAACATGGAGTGTTCTTCTGTTTTATTATAGTTTAGTTAATAAAATATATACAGATTTAATGCCTTAAAATTGATTTCCAGTTATACATAACAATGAAATCCTGAGCTTTAATTTTTACAATCTGTACAAGTCAAAAGAATGTAAATGTTGGGCCAAGAAAAAAATAACCTATTGTTGCATTTTTGTTTAATGTAGATTATTGACTAAACTTTACTTTGTTAACTACTTTTATTCTCAGAGGTCATAAGGTTACAGAATTTAACATTGGTTTTAAAATGCATAATTTACTTGTCTTACATTGACCCTTAGATGACTCTGTTCAGCCATAAAGCCATTGATTCTATGTCCTTTCCTTTAGCTTCTGTAAATCTTCTAAATAAGATCCTAAATTACAAGATGTAAATTAAGCGCATAAGTGACTTTAAAGTTGAGATAAAAATAATTGCCTTCATAGCAATTTTGGCAATGGCTCCTATTATTAGATACCCTCAAATAATACAATAGAAAATGCATCATTAATATACTACAGAAATTAAGTATATTTTAAAATCAACTTTTATAAAACTCTTAGAGCCCATGATTTAAAAATTAAAATGTAAAAGGCATATAAGGTCGGGGAGACGCTGACAAAATTTATGTTTACAGCCATAAAAGCCCCTCTGTTTGCAGGTGCATTGGGACCTAATAACGCTTGCTAATGCACAATTCAGTCCCCAGATAAAACACAAGTATGGTTGTTAAAAGTCAGCTGTTTAGAAACAATGGGCTATTTAGATATTTTAGCTCCGATCAGTGAATACATTAAAAATACATTGTGCGGCGTTCTACAAATATATTTATTGATCTACATAGATCTTTGCAACCACTAGTTTATACTGGAGAAAATGTGTTGCCAAATAGTTATACGTTAATTACTACAAATTAGTAATAAAGCAAAGAGATAGTATGGGCCAAAATGCCCAGTCGTATTTCGTGTGTATTCTAATCAGACTAACCTACTGATAAGTATGGGTTTTAATAGTGTTTAAGCATTTATACCACATGATGATGACTTAATTATGCCCAGAGTCTAATATTTATTCATTTATTTCATTATTTAGACAGTTTAATACAATTTAAAAAACAACAATTTTACAATTATCATTGTTAATCACAAATCACTGTAATATTTGTACTCTTTCAATTGTGTATTTGTTTTCATGGCATTCTGTAAACCACATACAAATTGTACCATTAAAGGGACACTAAAGTCAAAACTACACTGTAATGGTTCAGATAGAGCAGGCATTTTTAAACAACTTTCAATTTTACTTCCATTATCAAAATTATCAAAATCTTTTTATTTGCACACTTTCTGATGCATCAGCTCCTACTGAGCAGTATATACGTAAATGCAATTTGTGATTGGTTGATGGCTGTCACATGATGCAGGGGGAAGAAAAATTGAACTAACATTGAAGTTGGACAGAAATATACTACATCTCAATTGAAATTCAGAGGAATTGCTTTTGCATCTATTTTTTATGCATTTATTGATTAAGCTATTCTACTGTATATAAGGGTCCTTTATGACAAAAGCAACATTATATGCATTTAATAAAAAAAATACTTCCTTGCTTCCGGTATTATGACACTAGATAAATCTTTGCTATCCATCTTTAGACATGTATATGTATGTATGTCTGCTAAAGTCTTTTGGCTGCCTTTTTTTTCCTAATACCTGAGACCTCATATCCTTGAGCCTTTTTGTGTGCAATATTTTTTGAATAATTTTTATAAGATAGTGTTATTATGAGTGTAACTATACTTTGTAATGTATTTTTGATGTGTTTTTAGTTTCGGGAAACAGTGAACCAGAGCTCTAAAGTTGCGGTAATCATTCTAGTATAAATCGCGACTGCGCTCAAGCGATTATGTTTACTTTCAACTCGTAATATAAGCGGCAAGCCTGCCGAGCACAAACCCTCGCAATATACCCCTTATCGCTCAGACGCAAATGTTTGCCCTCCACTAGTAATCTAGCCCTAAATAAATGCTAAATAGAATTATGCATTCAAAGAAAAGATTAATATGTGAAAAACCTGTAGATTTATTTTGTTAAGTTTCATTCGGCTAGATTACGAGTTTTTGTCGGTAAGGCTCCTTTTTTTCCACCGCTACCTTAAGCCAACGCTGGTATTACAGGTTTTTTGAAACCTGGCGTTAGCCGCAAAAAGGTGAGCGTAGAGCAGAATTTAGCTCCACATCTCACCTCAATACCAGCATTGCTTACGGTAGCGGTAAGCTGGCTAAACGTGCTTGTGCACAATTTCCCCATAGGAAACAATGGGGCTGAGCTGGCAGGAAAAAACCTAACACCTGCAAAAAAGCAGCGTCCAGCTCCTAACGCAGCCCCATTGTTTCCTATGGGAAAATAAAAAATATATCTACACCTAACACCCTAACATGAACCTGAGTCTAAACACCTCTAATATTACACTTATTAACCCCTAATCTGCCGCCACCGACATCGTCGCCACCTGCATTATATTATTAACCCCTAATCTGACTCTCCGGACACCGCCGCCACCTACATTATATTTATAAACCCCTAATCTGCTGCCCCCAACACCGCCGCCACCTACATTATAGTTATTAACCCCTAATCTGCCCCCCCACGTCGCCGCAACTATATTAAATTAATTAACCCCTAATCTTCCGCCGCCAACGCCGCCGCTACTATAATAAAGTTATTAACCCCTAAACCTAAGTCTAAACCTAACCCTAACACCCCCCTAACGTAAATATAATTTAAATAAATCTAAATTAAATAACTACAATTAAATAAATTATTCCTATTTAAAACTAAATGCTTACCTATAAAATAAACCATAAGATAGCTACAATATAACTAATAGTTACATTGTAGCTATTTTAGGGTTTATTTTTATTTTACAGGCAACTTTGTATTTATTTTAACTAGGTACAATAGTTATTAAATAGTTATTAACTATTTAATAACTACCTAGCTAAAATAAGTACAAAATTACCTGTAAAATAAATCCTTACCTAAGTTACAATTACACCTAATACTACACTATCATTAAATTAATTACCTAAACTACCTACAATTAATTACAATTAAATTCAATAAACTAAATTACGAAAAAAACAAACACTAAATTACAGAAAATAATTTTTTTTTACAAGAAGTTTAAACTAATAACACCTAATCTAAGCCCCCTAATAAAATAAAAAAAGCCCCCCAAAATAATAAAATGCCCTACCCTATCCTAATTTACAAATAGCCCTTAAAAGGGCCTTTTGCGAGGCATTGCCCCAAAGTAATCAGCTCTTTTATCTGTAAAAAAAAAGAATACAATACCCCCCTCAACATTACAACCCTCCACCCACAGGATTCTATCAGCCAATCGGAATTAAGGTAGGAAAAATCCGATTGGTTGATTTAATCAGCCAATTGGATTGAACTTCATTACGATTGGCTGATTGGATCAGCCAATAAAATGCAAGGTCAATTCTATTGGCTGATCCAATCAGCCAATCGGATTGAACTTCAATCCGATTGGCTGATTAAATCAATCAATCAGATTTTTCCTACCTTAATTCCGATTGGCTGATAGAATCCTATCAGCCAATTGGAATTCGAGGGACACCATCTTGGATGACGTCATTTAAAGGACCAGCCATACGTCGGGTAGTCGTCGTGCAGGAAGGATGCTCCGCTTCGGAAGTCTTCAAGATGGAGCCGCTCCTCGCCGGAAGGATAAAGATAGAAGATGCCGCTTGGATGAAGCCTTCTCCCGGTCCAGATGTCCTCTTCTGCCCGATAGGATGAAGACCAGTCTGGATGTCCTTTTCTGCCCCATCGGATGAAGATTACTGGACGGATCGGATGACCACTGGTGCCCGGCTGGGTGAAGATGGCTCAAGGTAGGGTGATCTTCAATGGGGTAGTGTTAGGTTTTTTTAAGGGGGTATTGGGTGGGTTTTAGAGTAGGGGTGTGTGGGTGGTGGGTTGTAATGTTGTGGGGTATTGTATTCTTTTTTTACAGGTAAAAGAGCTGATTACTTTGGGGCAATGCCCCGCAAAAGGCCCTTTTAAGGGCTATTTGTAATTTAGTATAGGGTAGGGAATTTTATTATTTTGGGGGGCTTTTTTATTTTATTAGGGGGCTTAGATTAGGTGCAATTAGTTTAAACTTCTTGTAATTATTTTTTTTTCATAATTTAGTGGGGTTTTTTTTGTACTTTAGTTTATTGAATGTAATTGTAATTAATTGTAGGTAGTTTAGCTAATTAGTTTAATGATAGTGTAATGTTAGGTGTAAATGTAACTTTGGTTAGGATTTATTTTACAGGTAATTTTGTATTTATTTTAGCTAGGTAGCTATTAAATAGTTATTAACTATTTAATAGCTATTGTACCTAGTTAAAATAAATACAAACTTGCCTGTAAAATAAAAATAAATCCTAAGCTAGCTACAATGTAACTATTAGCTATATTGTAGCTAGCTTAGGGTTTATTTTACAGGTAAGTATTTAGTTTTAAATAGGAATATTTTTTAAAAATTTTATAAATTTATTTAGTTTAATTTAAATTATATTTAAGTTAGGGGGGTATTAGGGTTAGATTTAGACTTAGGTTTAGGTGTTAATACCTTTAATATAGTAGCGGCAATGAGATTAGGGGTTTATAAATATAATGTAGGTGTCAGCGATGTTAGGGGCAGCAGATTAGGGGTTCATAAGTATAATGTAGGTGGCGGCAATGTCCGGTCGGCAGATTAGGGGTTAAAAATTTTTATTATAGTGTTTGCGATGTGGGGGGGCTTGGTTTATGGGTTAATAGGTAGTTTATGGGTGTTAGTGTACTTTTTAGCACTTTAGTTAAGAGTTTTATGTTCCGGCATTAGCCCATAAAACTCTTAACTACTGACTTTTAAATGCGGTCGAAGTCTTGACAGGAGAGGGTCTACCGCTCACTTCTTCCAAGACTCGTAATACCAGCGTTAGGCAAATCCCATAGAAAAGATAGGATACGCAATTGACGTAAGGGGATTTGCGGTAGCCTCGAGTCGCGGAAGAAAAGTGACCCTTTCCTGCCTGACTCGTAATACCAGCGTTAGATAAAAAGCAGCATTGGGACCTCTCAACGCTGCTTTTTAAGGCTAACACGAAACTTGTAATCTCGTCAATTAGTTGTTTAAATAGTGACAAAATAAGTGTAAAGTTTTAATGTCTGTAAATCAATGGGAGCTGCCATGTTGAAACTTAGGTTACTTTCTCTGCTGTGGCCAATCAAGGACAGTTATAAATTGGTCACTAGAGTGTGCAGACATTTTGTGAAATATAACACTTTCTGTTCTGCACTTCTATTTCTAACAGGAACTGAAATGCTCACAGTTTCAGAATGGAATTACAGGAAAAGGGGACAAAATAATAAATGAAAGTATATTGTAGAGTTTTCTATACATATAATTTATCATTTAATATTACCATCTTAAAGTTTTTAATTTCCCTTTAAGTGTTGCTTTATATATATATGCATTGTGTAGCTGCTTGGTAAGGGACCCAGGGGGAGAGACCTTGACATGTTCCTGAGCTTAAACGGTTTGGTGCCAAACAGGGCCAGCTCAATAAATTGTGCTGCCTGGGTTCGAGAATGCAGCAACACCCCCCTCCCCAGTAGTAACATTACTGATTAGCATATCAATCTACAACCCTGGCCGCTGACTTTACTAAGCTTGCCTGCCTGCCTACTTGCATGCAATCAATGCTTAGGCACAATAAGTGGGAAGGAAGTTAGTGAAGAGGTGCACTTGTCCCACCTTGAATGTCACCCCTGACCGATTCTGTATCTTTGTGCATAATGGTCTGAGTCCCTTGGACCCACTTGGTCCCATGGTTGAGCCGGCCCTGGTGCCAAATGCAACTGACTCTCTAATTTTTGCTTTTAAATATCACTGTGTGCTTGCTAGTAAGTGCCAGGTTTTCTGTGTGTTGTTTTAATATTTATTGTAAGTTTCGCTTTGGGCCTGTCACCCAAGCAGCTCAGAGGTTGATGGGATCTGTAAGTATTCAGAGCTGTGTGTATCACAGTGACTTTGGATGTGAACCCTGTCCAGACTGAGAGTACAGTCCATTTCTGTGGTTATTATTATTATTATCAGGTATTTGAAGAGCGCCAACAGGTTCCGCAGCACTAAAAACATGGGTGGTATATAAAAAACTATTCCAGGGATCAAATGGGGAGAGAGGGTCCTGCCGAGAGTTACAATGTTGTAGTCGGCTCTTATGAAAGTGAACTACAAACAGCTGTGCTCATAGGCTTACATGCTATTGGGTTTTAGGGGATAGCAGTGGAGATAGGAAGGTTAGTGTAGGTTGTAAGCGTCCCTGAATAGTAGAGTCTTTAGGGAGCACTTAAAGCTTTTAAACTAGGGGAGATTCTTGTGGAGCGAGGCAGAGAGTTCCATAAGATGGGAGCCAGTCTTGAGAAATCTTGTAGACGGGAATGTGAGGAGGTAACAAGAGAGGAGGAGAGTAGGAGATCATGAGCGGAGCGATGGGGACGGTTGGGAGAGTATCTGGAGACAAGGTCTGAGATGTAGGGGGGGAACAGTGCAATTGAGGGCTTTGTGAGTCAGAGTGAGAAGTTTGTGTTTAATCCTAGAGGCAAAAGGAAGCCAGTGTTATGGATTGTAAAGGAGCTAGGTGGCAGCTAGGGAGACCAGAGAGGATATAGTTGCAGAAGTCGATGTGGGAAAGGATTAGAGAGTGAATTAAAATCTTTGTTGTGTCTTGTGTAAGGAAATGTCTATTTTTAGCAATGGCTTTAAGGTGGAAGCGGCAGGCTTTAGCCAAGGACTGAATGTGAGGAGTGAAAGAAAGATCTGAGTAAAGTGTGACCCCAAGACATTGGGCATGTGAGGTTGGGGTAATGATGGAGTTGTCAACAGTTATAGAGACATGGGGGATGGAGATTTTGGAAAAAGGGGGAAAGTAAGGAGCACAGTTTTGGAGAGATTTAGCTTGAGGTAGTGAGGGGACATCCAAGATGAGATATGAGAAAGACAGTTAGTGACATTGGTTAGCAAGAAAGGAGAGAGTTCTGGTGCAGAGAGGTAGATTTGGGTATCGTCGGCATACAAATTATAGTGAAACCCAGTGAGGACGTGTAGATTGAGAAGAGAAGGGGGCTGAGGACAGAGCCTTGTGGTACCCCAACAGCAAGAGGTAATGGGGCAGAGGATACCCCAGAGAATGCTACACTAAAGGTACGGTTAGACAGATAGGAAGAGAACCAAGAGAGAGCTGTGTCACAGATGCCGAAGGATTGGAGGGTATGGAACAAAAGAGGGTGGTCGACGGTATCAAAGGCTGCAGACAGATCAAGGAGGATAAGTAGAGAGAAGTTGCCTTTTGATTTTGCTGTAAGTAGGTCATTGGTAACCTTAACAATTGCTGTCTCTGTTGAGACGTGCATATACTAGCTTTTCAAGAAGCTTTGAGGCAAGAGGTAGTAGGTAAATAGGGTGGTAGTTGGATGGGGAGGTTGGATCGAGAGAAGGTTTTTTGAGGATAGGTGTGACTAATGCATATTTAAGAGATGTGGGAACTATACTAGTGCTGAGAGAGAGGATGAAGATGTGTGTGAGTATAGGGGTAAGGGTAGAAGAGAGGGAGGGAAGTAGTTGTGTGGGGATGGGGTCGAGGGGATAGGTAGTGAGGTGAGAGGATAGTATAAGGGCAGAAACTTCATCCTCTGTAACAGGGGCAAAATAACTAAATTTATGGCTATGTGGCTTTTAGATGATTGTGAGCTTTTGAGGGGGTGGGAGACTGGTAGTATGTTGAGAGCTGATTTCAGTTCTGATGGTGTCGATTTTGTTGTTGAAGTAGCTGGCAAAATCTTGGGCTGAGAGAAAAGTTGTGGAGTATTGAATGTGGAGAACAGACGTTTTGGGTTTGAAGAAAGAATAGAGATAAGAGTAGAGAAGTAATGTTGCATATATAGATTAAGGGCAGAATAGTAAGAGTTCAAGATTGACTTATAGTGAAGAAAGTCAGCAGAACTCTGAGATTTCCTCCAGTGTCACTCAGCAGTACGGGAACATCTGCGTAGGTACCCGTTTCAGAGGATGTAACATATCCCTGCCTGATATCACTGTCCCTTTAAGACTGCATTCCCTGCTACTGATAATCATACTGTTTGGGCAGTATTTGCATTCAACTTACCTGCCTAATTCCCTCAGCCTCTTTTTAAACCATCTCAGGCCTAATGTGCATTGCATTAGCTTTAAAGCTTTGTTCCAGAACAACAGAGATCTGTGATTGTTCCAGCATGGATTTTACCAGCATATTCAAGCTACAGCCTTTCCTTATAGCTATGATTAAAATCATCTAATCGCAAGTATTCATATAATACCATTTTGTTTCCTGGACACTGCTACTTAACAAACTATGAACTTATTCTAAATTACAAGTATGCATTTGGTTATAATCACTCTCTAATTGCTACAACAGTATCTTACTCAGAACTTTATAACTATTCACTGCTACAAGTTGTCATAGTTGAAATATCCTCCTGCAAATATGTTAATACAGTATATTAAGAACTCTGCATCTATGTAAACAGCTTTCCTGTGATTCTCCAATATATGCACAAACAGTATTTAATGCCATAAACTTGCAACTTGTCTATCACCTGTGCTGCTCTGCTTATTACTGACATACAGCTCTATATAATATTATGTACTGTGAACCTGCAACAAACCTTTGCATCTATGAGGCCTATTTATCAAGCTATCAACTATGCTACATTCAACGTCACCAATACGCTCGCCTAACATCGCCTAACATTGCGGCCGCGGACCTGAATATGCTCTCCATATTTATAAAAAAAATGTCAAAAAGCCGCGCACCAAGTACGGGGCGATGAGCAGCGGACTGTTGTTAACTAGCAGTCATCTATCTCACTGCTATTCGGCTTTTTACCAACTTTATTTATACCCTGTAACTAAACACCGCCACTATACTAAAATGTTTAACCCCTATCCCGCTGCTCCCGGACCCCGCCGCAACTAAATAAAGTTATTAACCCCTATCCCTCCGCTCCCGGAGCCCACCGCAACTAAATAAAGTTATTAACCCCTATCCCGCCGCTCCCAGACACCGCCGCAACTTTAATAAAGGTATTAACCTCTATCCCGCTGCTCCCAGAGCCCACTGCATCTAAATAAAGTTATTAACCCCTATCCCGCCGCTCCCGGAGCCCTCCGCAACTAAATAAATGTATTAACCCCTAAACCCCTAGCCTCCCACATCACTACCACTTACTAAACCTATTAACCCCTACACTGCCAGCCCCCCACATCGTCATAAACTAAATTAAGCTATTAACCCCTAAACCTAACAACCCCCTAACTTTACATTAAATATTAACTCATCCCTATCTTATAATAAATTTAAATTTACCTTTAGAATTAAAATAAACTATATTAAACTATTCATTAACCTACCCTATTATACAAAAATTACATTAAACTAACAATTAAATTAACTATATTACAGATTTAAACACCTAACCCTACTCAAATTTTTTAAAATTTACTATTAAAAATTACTGTTACAAAAAATAACAACTAAGTTACCCCCAAAATTTGCCCCCTCCTATGCAAATCTGTACTTAAGTTATTTTGAGTTAATAAAAATCTACACTGATGAAAATCCATTTAGAGCTTGCATAAAAGCATATTTTAGGTACATAGATGACCTGTTGGTAATTTGGAAAGGGACTGATACACAATTACAATCCTTTCTTGAATACATAAATGACAATGATATGAACTTAAAATTTACACATAACAGTTCAAGAATTGAGTTAGCTTTTTTGGATGTGTTACTGAAAGTCTCTAATAACAAAATAGAGACAGTGACCTATCGAAAACCTATAGCAGGAAACACTATCCTTAGAGCTAACTCACACCATCCAGAACATTTAAAACGTGGTATCCCCAAGGGCCAATACATGCGCCTTCGCAGAATCTGCACCGACACACAGCAGTATAAGCAACAAGCTGACGAGCTTACGTTTAGACTCATAGCTAGAGGATATAAAAAGAATGCATTAATTAAAATATCTAATGAGGTGCTTCTAATGGATAGAAATAATCTTCTAGCAAATAAATCTAAACCACAAACAAACCAATTTTCAGAATCAACAGTAGTATTTTCTACAAAATATAGCAAACAGTTTCAAGAAATCTGTACAATCATTAAGAAAAACTTAGTAATACTTGAGAAAGATAAGCTTTTAGATCCTGGTATCATTAATAACATAAAATTTGTGTCTAGGAAAGCAAGGAACATTGGAAATAATTTCAAGAGAGATTTTGACAAAAAAACAAATAACACACAGAGAACATGGTTGGAGCCAAAATTAGGGTTCTTTAAATGTGGGACAAATCCATGTAAGTCATGTGAATTTGCAGAAGTAGAGTCCTCATTTGTTTCCAGCCACACAGGAGAGACATATAAAATTAAATATAATCTAACCTGTAATTCAATTTTCATAGTGTATCTGATCACCTGTAAATTTTGTAAAAAGCAATATACAGGACGTACTTCCCGCATGCTCAAAGACAGAATTAGGGAGCATTTGCTTTCTTTATTAGAAAAAGAACCAAAGACTCCTGTAGCTAAACACTTTAGGTCACACTGTGAAAAACCTTCTAAATATTTTTCATTTAAAGCTATTGATCATATTCCAAAACTGAATACAGGTGGGAATAGATCTGACAAACTAAATAAGCTAGAGGCTTTTTGGATATTCACATTACAAACTGGAGCACCAATGGGCATAAATGAGAAATCTGATATAAAATTGTTTATTGGATAGAAAGGTTAACATAATATATCACATTATTTATATAAATTCTATTAACTTTTTTCACCTACCAGTAACATTAATTATCTACACATCTTCACACACTCTATGCCAGTAACATTGATTATCTACATAACTTCACATCTATGCTGTGTAACACTAATGTTCTTATTAATATTGTATTCAAACGATATTCAACATCGACATTTGGTTCTTGACATTCGGTTTTCACAGCATGCAATATCACTACTATTTTCACTATTATCACATTTTACAATATAATTCGTTCACACACATTTAATATTTTATTCTATTATATCATTCTCTAGAGCACGTTATAGCACATATTCCATTCACATATTTTATGGGCATTTTTTGTTTTGCTTCGGCTTTATTCATGTTTGTTTCGGGGTACGAGATTGAGTTATGCCACCATTTACTTTTATTTTATTCTTTAACACACCCCGGTCATATTTATATATTTATATTTACATCTACTATCATAATTCACGCTCTTATCCCAATATGCAATTAAATGACACTTACCGATTTAGTTTTAAGCCCCACATGCCGCGACTAATTTTATTGTTTCAGTCTATTTTTATATAAATTATGCTGCACTATGTAATGAGGGCTCACCTAGAATGAAGGTTCATATAGTTACTTGTTTGGTTCGGTTAGAACTCTTTCTGTTAACAAATGCTGTCCCTACCTGGTTAGAATTAGCAGGATATTATATCTAAGATAATATTATTCTCTTTTTTTTATAAATCTGTCAGAAGTCCGTTGGGGCAACAATTTTACTATATTTCCCTAGTTTAATTTTGGCAACAGCCAATATGGGAGTTTACTAGTGAACCTTACCCCCAACAGGTCAGAAATAAAGGATTTATCATACATATGTTCTGCAAACATACTCACTTAACAACATTGATACCAAGTTGTTATTTTTAGCCTTACAAATTGCCAACAGGTCATGTGTTAATGTGTATTCATGAAAAACATCTTAGAAAAGATTTTCTGAGCTGTGGTTTTGGAATAGTAATACATAAAAGGGGTTCGCTACTGGCTTTTTACTATTGATACAGTTTGTATACTAAATAACACGGTTAGCAGACCCTAGATGTATGAGATCATATCCTGCAATCAACAGAGCTACTATGTATGTGTTTTGATGTATACATCAAAATGTCTTTTGACATATTTAGAAAGATCCCAACACATAAAAAAGACAGTAGAGGCAGGTGTATATTATACAATTTTATTTACATAAATTCCTTTCCAATCCTTTCGGTATAACTGTATTTTTTATTAGAACAACTTCATCCATTTATAAATAAGTATCTGTAGTCAAGTATTCCAATGTTTTATTTGGTGTCTTTTTACAAATGATTGTGTTTTTACTCTGCTCACCTGTTGCACACAACCAAAGTAAAATCAGATAATGCGAATGAACCAATCAACCTGAATAGTCAACATGACGGCATTTCTTGAGGTATCACGATTGGTTTTGAAATTTTGTGCATGTATCTGATTGGACAAAAAATGTGTATAACAGTTAACCCCTCACTATCCCTGACGAAGTGCTGTTGCAGCACGAAACATGTTGCAGTGTGTAATGTTGGGCTACTAGGCTGACTCTATCTATGCTGTGATATAGGCTGATTCACTGTGAATATTCACAGGTTTCTTAATGCATACCTAATAAAGTTTATATTTTACCTTCTACTACTCTCGGTCCATTTCATGCTGGATTTCTCCACTGCTGTGGAAGCTCTCTATTTGTAACAATTAAATTAACTATATTACAGATTTAAACACCTAACCCTACTCAAATTTTTTTACATTTACTATTAAAAATTACTGTTACAAAAAATAACAACTAAGTTACACAAAATAAAAAAAAATTAACAAATATTAAAACTAATTACACCTACTCTAATAGCCCTATGAAAATTAAAAAAGCCCCCCAAAATAAAAAAAACCCTAGCCTATACTAAACTACCAATGGCCCTTAAAAGGTCCTTTTGCGGGGCATTGCCCTAAAGAAATCAGCTCTTGTAAATAAAAATACAAACAACCCATCAACAGTAAAACCCACCATCCACAAAACCAACCCCCCAAATAAAAACCTATCTAAAAAACCTATGGCTAGATTTAGAGTTGGGCGGTAGCCGTCAAAACCAGCGTTAGAGGCTCCTAACGCTGGTTTTGGCCGCCCGCTGGTATTTGGAGTCAGTCAGGAAAGGGTCTAACGCTCACTTTCCAGCCGCAACTTTTCCATACCGCAGATCCCCCTACGCCATTTGCTTATCCTATCTTTTCAATGGGATCTTTCTAACGCCGGTATTTAGAGTCTTGGCTGAAGCGAGCGTTAGAATTCTAACGACAAAACTCCAGCCGCAGAAAAAAGTCAGTAGTTAAGAGCTTTCTGGGCTAACGCCGGTTTATAAAGCTCTTAACTACTGTGCTCTAAAGTACACTAACACCCATAAACTACCTATGTACCCCTAAACCGAGGCCCCCTCACATCGCCGCCACTCTATTAAAATTTTTAACCCCTAATCTGCCGACCGCACACCGCCGCCACCTACGTTATCCCTATGTAACCCTAATCAGCTGCCCCTAACATCGCCGACACCTACATAATATTTATTATTTATTTTATTAACCCCTAATCTGCCGCCCCCAATGTCGCCGCTACCTACCTACACTTATTAACCCCTAATCTGCCGACCGGACCGCACCGCTACTATAATAAATGTATTAACCCCTAATCCGCCTCACTCCCACCTCAATAACCCTATAATAAATAGTATTAACCCCTAATCTGCCCTCCCTAACATCGCCGACACCTAACTTCAAGTATTAACCCCTAATCTGCCGATCGGAGCTACCGCTAAATGTTTTAACCCCTAAAGCTAATTCTAACCCTAACCCTAACACCCCCTAAGTTACATATAATTTTTATCTAACTAAATAAATTAACTCTTATTAAATAAATTATTCCTATTTAAAGCTAAACACTTACCTGTAAAATAAACCCTAATATAGCTACAATATAAATTATAATTATATTGTAGCTATTTTAGGATTAATATTTATTTTACAGGCAACTTTGTAATTATTTTAACCAGGTACAATAGCTATTAAATAGTTAATAACTATTTAATAGCTACCTAGTTAAAATAATTACAAAATTACCTGGAAAATAAATCCTAACATAAGTTACAATTAAACCTAACACTACACTATCAATAAATTAATTAAATAAACTACCTACAATTACCTACAATTAAACCTAACACTACACTAGCAATAAATTAATTAAATACAATACCTACAAATAAATACAATTAAATAAACTAACTAAAGTACAAAAAATAAAAAAGAACTAAGTTACAAAAAATAAAAAAATATTTACAAACATTAGAAAAATATTACAACAATTTTAAACTAATTACACCTACTCTAAGCCCACTAATAAAATAACAAAGACCCCCAAAATAAAAAAATGCCCTACCCTATTCTAAAATTAAAATAGAAAAGCTCTTTTACCTTATCAGCCCTGAAAAGGGCCCTTTGCGGGGCATGCCCCAAAGAATTCAGCTCTTTTGCCTGTAAAAAAAAACATACAATACCCCCCCCAACATTACAACCCACCATCCACATACCCCTAATCTAACCCAAACCCCCCTTAAATAAACCTAACACTAAGCCCCTGAAGATCTCCCTACCTTGTCTTTACCACACCGGGTTCACTGATTCGTCCTGGCTCCGACGTCTTCATCCAAGCCCTAGCGGGGGGCTGAAGATGTCCATGATTCGACTGAAGTCTTCATCCAAGCCGGAGCTGAAGAGGTCCATGATCGGGCTGAAGTCTTCATCTAAGCGGGAGCTGAAGAGGTCCATGATTGGGCTGAAGTCTTCTATCAAGCGGCATCTTCAATCTTCTTTCTTCCGGATCCATGGTCATCCCGCCGACGCGGAACATCCATCTTCATCGACGACTTCCCGACGAATGACGGTTCCTTTAAGGGACGTCATCCAAGATGGCGTCCCTCGAATTCCGATTGGCTGATAGGATTCTATCAGCCAATCGGAATTAAGGTAGGAAAATTCTGATTGGCTGATGGAATCAGCCAATCAGAATCAAGTTCAATCTGATTGGCTTATCCGATCAGCCAATCAGATTGAGCTCGCATTCTATTGGCTGATCGGAACAAAATTAAAACCCACCCAATAAACCCTTAAAAAAACCTAACACTAACCCCCGAAGATCCACTTACAGTATTTGAAGACCGGACATCCTTCCTCAACAAAGCGGCAGAAGTCTTCATCCAAGCGGGCCGAAGTCTTCATCCAAGCCGGCAGAAGTCTTCATCCAGACGGCATCTTCTATCTTCATCCATCTGGCGTGAAGCAACTCCATCTTCAAGACAACCGGCGTGGAGCATCCTCTTCTTACGACGTCTTTTGAAGAATGAAGTTTCCCTTTAAATGACGTCATCCAAGATGGTGTCCCTTACATCTCGATTGGCTGATAGAATTCTATCAGCCAATAGGAATTAAGGTAGAAAAAATCCTATTGGCTGTTGCAATCAGCCAATAGGATTGAGCTTGCATTCTATTGGCTATTCCAATCAGCTAATAAAATGGGAGCTTAATCCTATTAGCTGATTGGATCACGAAGAGACATATGGATGGATCAAGAAGAGACATATAGTTTGGAGAAATGATCCCCTCAAGAACTATGCTGATTTTGTACTTCAGAATTATGAATCCAGTGATAAAGAGGATTTCTGCTCTCAAACTGATATAAGGTACTCCAGGCAACAGTGGCACCACCCTAAGAAGCCTAATATTGGGAAGAAATACCAGTTATCTAAGCTCTCTAAAAAAAAAAGAAGAAAAAGAAAATCTTTCTGCCTACAGAAAATCAGAAGTATAAAGAGGAAACTCAGCCTGAATCTCCTTATTTAGTTTATGTTGTGCCAGATCCTCTCTTGCCTCATTATAATCTCCATACCAAGCTGGATAATGTCTCTAATCGCCATCAGTCTGTTTTTGAAGCACTTAATGGTTTCTCTTCCCAAACTCTACAATTACAAACACTGCTTTCAACTGCTGATTCCTTACATCCCTCTCATGCTGCCCCAATGTCTGTAAACCCTGTGCTAGAAGCAAAAGATAATTTTGTTCCAAATACTGTATACAACCTTTCAGTTTTCCAGAGGTAGTCCCTGGAGAATTTAGCCCTGAAATTCAAACTCAAATAAGTATGCCTGCTGAACCCTAGACCTCTCAGTCAGAATCTTGTGTTACATTTCCTCCTCATCTCAGAGTGGCATATTTCAGTACACTCTACCTTCTCAAAATTCTTCTGTTACTGCATCTAAGAAAATGTTTTCCTTTGGAGATACTTCACATCTACCTACATTTTCTACTACATCTGCTCCCTGTACAGGAATTTCTGATACTGAACCCTGTGAGGATATCATTGAACCTTGCCCTGATGTGAGTAATCCTGAACCTTGCCCTGGCATGGACATTCCTTCACCTGATCCTACTGAGTATATTCCTGAACCTTGCCCTGGTGTGGGCATTTCTTCACCTGATCCTACTGAGGATATTCTTGAACCTTGCCCTGATGGTATTCCTGAACCTTGACCTGGTGGGGGCATTCATATACCTGATCTTAGTGAGGACACTCTTCATTCTGAATCCAATAAGGACACATTTGATATTGAACCAGAACATGGCAAGAACTGGTCAAATCTTGCACTCTACACTCCTATCTCTTAATTTGAAGAAAGCCCTGCTCTTGGGTTAGAAGTGGCTATAGTTTTTTCTTTTGAGGTATATCTAATCCTCAGTCAAGGGGTTTATTCTGATGGTACTCAAATCTCTGATCCAAAGGTGGATAATCTGGTTTACCATCCAGAATGCTTCATCTCTTTTTCTGAAGCTGAGGAAAGCCTATTCATATGTCTAGGACTGGGTGCCTTTTGATTGGCTATGTACATGGTCATCTGTCATGAAGTACATTCGCCTATCAACCCTCAGGATGATTGCATGGTTGGAAGCTCATTGTATGTTACATTTAAGCATCCTCACAATGACTACAAGAAAGATGACTTCAAGTTTTGCTCTCATCATTTTCAAGATCTTTTGATACCTGAAATCTATGGCCTTTACATTGTTATTTTGCTATTTCAAGAGATCTTCAACCCTCCTTTCTTGATTTCGGATTGGATTCACTACCTCCATGCAGCTACTACCGGCTCTCCATGTCATTGTTAGACATGTGCACCGCTAAAAAATTCGGTTCGTTTTCGGTTCGGATCGATTCGGACTTTTCGAATTTCGTTTCGGATCGAATAGGATTCGGCAAAATTTGAATAAATTCGTTTCGGATTTATTCGGATCCGAATAAATTCGTTTCGGATTTATTCGGATTCGGCTGAATTCGGTTCTATTCCGTTCCGAAATTCGGTATGTTTTTAGTACACTAACACCCATTTAGTACACTAAGTCACTAACACCCATAAACTACCTATGAACCACTAAACCGAGGCCCCCCCACATCGCAAACCCTATAATAACATTATTTAACCCCTAATCTGCCGATCGGATATCGCCGCAACCTACATTATAGCTATTAACCCCTAATCTGCTGTCCCTAACACCGCCGACCCCTACATTATAGTTATAAACCCCTAATCTGCCCCCCCCAATGTCGCCGCAATCTAACTACAAGTATTAACCCCTAATCTGCCGACCCGATATCGCCGCCGCCTACATTATAGCTATTAACCCCTAATCTGCTGTCCCTAACACCGCCGACCCCTACATTATAGTTATTAACCCCTAATCTGCCCCCCCCAATGTCGCCGCAATCTAACTACAAGTATTAACCCCTAATCTGCCGACCCGATATCGCCGCCGCCTACATTATAGCTATTAACCCCTAATCTGCTGTCCCTAACACCGCCGACCCCTACATTATAGTTATTAACCCCTAATCTGCCTCCCCCAACGTCGCCGCAATCTAACTACAAGTATTAACCCCTAATCTGCCGACCCGATATCGCCGCCGCCTACATTATAACTATTAACCACTAATCTGCTGTCCCTAACACCGCCGACCCCTACATTATAGTTATTAACCACTAATCTGCCTCCCCCCAACGTCGCCACAATCTAACTACAAGTATTAACCCCTAATCTGCCGACCGCAAATCGCCGCCACTATAATAAATGTATTAACCCCTAAACCGCCGCACTCCCGCCTCGCAAACACTATAATACATTTTATTAACCCCTAATCTGCCCTCCCTAACATCGCTGCCACCTACCTACAATTATTAACCCCTAATCTCCCGCCCCCAACGTCGCCGCTACTATAATAAGGTTATTAACCCCTAAACCTAAGTCTAACCCTAACACTAACACCCCCTAACTTAAATATAATTTAAATAAAACGAAATAAGTTTACTATAGTTAAATAAATGAATCCTATTTAAAACTAAAGACTTACCTGTAAAATAAACCCTAATATAGCTGCAATATAACTAATAGTTACATTGTAGCTATTTTAGGATTTATTTTTATTTTACAGGCAACTTTGTATTTATTTTAACTAGGTACAATAGTTATTAAATAGTTAATAACTATTTAATAACTACCTAGCTAAAATAAATACAAATTTACCTGTAAAATAAATCCTAACCTAAGTTACAATTACACCTAACACTACACTATCATTAAATTAACTAAATAAATTAATCATATTTAAAACAAAATACTTACCTGTAAAATAAACCCTAATATAGCTGCAATATAACTAATAGTTACATTGTAGCTATTTTAGCATTTATATTTATTTTACAGGCAACTTTGTATTTATTTTAACTAGGTACAAAAGCTATTAAATAGTTATTGACTAATTAATAGCTACCTAGTTAAAATAATTACAAAATTACCTGTAAAATAAATCCTAACCTAAGTTACAATTAAACCTAACACTACACTGTCATTAAATAAATTAACTACAAGTACCTACAATTATCTACAATTAAATAAACTAAAGTACAAAACCCCCCCACTAAATTACAAAAAATAAAAAACCACTAAATTACAAAAAATAAAAAAATATTACAAGAATTTTAAACTAATTACACCTAATCTAAGCCCCCTAATAAAATAACAAAGCCCCCCAAAATAAAAAAAATGCCCTACCCTATACTAAATTACAAAAGTTAACAGCTCTATTACCTTACCAGCCCTGAACAGGGCCCTTTGCGGGGCATGCCCCAAAGAAAACAGCTCTTTTGCCTGTAAAAAAAAACACAATCCCCCCCCCACATTACAACCCACCACCCACATACCCCTACTCTAACCCAAACCCCCCTTAAATAAACCTAACACTACCCCCCTGAAGATCTCCCTACCTTGAGTCGTGTTCACCCAGCCGGGCCGAAGTCTTCATCCGATGGGGCAGAAGAGGACATCCAGACCGGCAGAAGTCTTCATCCAAGCGGGGCAAGAAGAGGTCTTCCATCCATCATACAAGTACCAAAATACAAACAAACACTAAATTACAAAAAATAATAAAATATTACAATCATTTTAAACTAATTACACCTAATCTAAGCCCCCTACTAGCTATTAATATAGCTTCAATATAACTAATAGTTACATTGTAGCTATTTTAGGATTTATATTTATTTTACAGGCAACTTTGTATTTATTTTAACTAGGTACAATAGCTATTAAATAGTTAATAACTATTTAATAACTACCTAGCTAAAATAAATACAAATTTACCTGTAAAATAAATCATAACCTAAGTTACAATTACACCTAACACTACACTATCATTAAATTAACTAAATAAATTAATCCTATATAAAACTAAAGACTTACCTGTAAAATAAACCCTAATATAGCTGCAATATAACTAATAGTTACATTGTAGCTATTTTAGCATTTATATTTATTGTACAGGCAACTTTGTATTTATTTTAACTAGGTTCAATAGCTATTAAATAGATATTGACTATTTAATAGCTACCTAGTTAAAATAATTACAAAATTACCTGTAAAATAAATCCTAACCTAAGTTACAATTAAACCTAACACTACACTATCATTAAATAAATTAACTACAAGTACCTACAATTAAATACAATTAAAAAACTAAACTAAAGTACAAAAACCCCCCCACTAAATTACAAAAAATAAAAAAATATTACAAGAATTTTAAACTAATTACACCTAATCTAAGCCCCCTAATAAAATAACAAAGCCCCCCAAAATAAAAAAAAATGCCCTACCCTATACTAAATTACAAAAGTTAACAGCTCTATTACCTTACCAGCCCTGAACAGGGCCTTTTGCGGGGCATGCCCCAAAGAAAACAGCTCTTTTGCCTGTAAAAAAAAACACAATACCCCCCCCCA
The DNA here is from genome assembly GCF_027579735.1 of Bombina bombina. Taxonomy (NCBI): domain Eukaryota; kingdom Metazoa; phylum Chordata; class Amphibia; order Anura; family Bombinatoridae; genus Bombina; species Bombina bombina. Next base: position 153,970,543 of record NC_069501.1, read on the forward strand.
CATTACAACCCACCACCCACATACCCCTACTCTAACCCAAACCCCCCTTAAATAAACCTAACACTACCCCCCTGAAGATCTCCCTACCTTGAGTCGTGTTCACCCAGCCGGGCCGAAGTCTTCATCCGATGGGGCAGAAGAGGACATCCAGACCGGCAGAAGTCTTCATCCAAGCGTGGCAAGAAGAGGTCTTCCATCCATCAGAAAAGTACAAAAAAACAAACAAACACTAAATTAGCAAGAATAATAAAATATTACAATAATTTTAAACTAATTACACCTAATCTAAGCCCCCTACTAGCTATTAATATAGCTTCAATATAACTAATAGTTACATTGTAGCTATTTTAGGATTTATATTTATTTTACAGGCAACTTTGTATTTATTTTAACTAGGTACAATAGCTATTAAATAGTTAATAACTACCTAGCTAAAATAAATACAAATTTACCTGTAAAATAAACCCTAACCTAAGTTACAATTACACCTAACACTACACTGTCATTAAATTAACTAAATAAATTAATCCTATATAAAACTAAATACTTACCTGTAAAATAAACTCTAATATAGCTACAATATAACTAATAGTTACATTGTAGCTATTTTAGCATTTATATTTATTTTACAGGCAACTTTGTATTTATTTTAACTAGGTACAATAGCTATTAAATAGATATTTACTGTTTAATAGCTACCTAGTTAAAATAATTACAAAATTACCTGTAAAATAAATCCTAACCTAAGTTACTATTAAACCTAACACTACACTATCATTAAATAAATTAACTACAAGTACCTACAATTAAATACAATGAAATAAACTAAACTAAAGTACAAAAAAAAACAAACACTAAATTACAAAAAATAAAAAAATTACAAGAATTTTAAACTAATTACACCTAATCTAAGCCCCCTAATAAAATAACAAAGCCCCCCAAAATAAAAAAATGCCCTACCCTATACTAAATTACAAAAGTAATCAGCTCTATTACCTTACCAGCCCTTAAAAGGGCCTTTTGCGGGGGCATGCCCCAAAGAAAACAGCTCTTTTGCCTGTAAAAAAAACACAATACCCCCCCCCACATTACAACCCACCACCCACATACCCCTACTCTAACCCAAACCCCCCTTAAATAAACCTAACACTACCCCCCTGAAGATCTCTCTCTACCGTGTCTTCACCCAGCGGGCCGAAGTCTTCATCCGATGGGGCAGAAGAGGACATCCAGACCGGCAGAAGTCTTCATCCAAGCGGGGCAAGAAGAGGTCTTCCATCCATCAGAAGTCTTGATCCAGGCGGCATCTTCTCTGTTCATCCATCCGGAGCGGAGCGGCAGCATCCTGAAGACATCCCACGCAGAGCATCCTCTTCTTTCTTGATCCGACGACTAGGTGACTGTACCTTTAAGTGACGTCATCCAAGATGGCGTCCCTTGAATTCCGATTGGCTGATAGGATTCTATCAGCCAATCGGAATTAAGGTAGGAAAAATCTGATTGGCTGATTCAATCAGCCAATCAGATTCAAGTTCAATCCGATTGGCTGATCCAATCAGCCAATCAGATTGAGCTCGCATTCTATTGGCTGATCGGAACAGCCAATAGAATGCGAGGTCAATCTGATTGGCTGATTCCATCAGCCAATCGGATTGAACTTGAATCTGATTGGCTGATTAAATCAGCCAATCAGATTTTTCCTACCTTAATTCCGATTGGCTGATAGAATCCTATCAGCCAATCGGAATTCAAGGGACGCCATCTTGGATGACGTCACTTAAAGGTACAGTCACCTAGTCGTCGGATCAAGAAAGAAGAGGATGCTCTGCGTGGGATGTCTTCAGGATGCTGCCGCTCCGCTCCGGATGGATGAACAGAGAAGATGCCGCCTGGATCAAGACTTCTGATGGATGGAAGACCTCTTCTTGCCCCGCTTGGATGAAGACTTCTGCCGGTCTGGATGTCCTCTTCTGCCCGATCGGATGAAGACTTCGGCCTGCTGGGTGAAGATACGGTAGAGAGATATTCAGGGGGGTAGTGTTAGGTTTATTTAAGGGGGGTTTGGGTTAGAGTAGGGGTATGTGGGTGGTGGGTTGTAATGTGGGGGGGGGGTATTGTGTTTTTTTTTACAGGCAAAAGAGCTGTTTTCTTTGGGGCATGCCCCCGCAAAAGGCCCTTTTAAGGGCTGGTAAGGTAATAGAGCTGATTACTTTTGTAATTTAGTATAGGGTAGGGCATTTTTTTATTTTGGGGGGCTTTGTTATTTTATTAGGGGGCTTAGATTAGGTGTAATTAGTTTAAAATTCTTGTAATTTTTTTTATTTTTTGTAATTTAGTGTTTGTTTTTTTGTACTTTAGTTTAGTTTATTACATTGTATTTAATTGTAGGTACTTGTAGTTAATTTATTTAATGATAGTGTAGTGTTAGGTTTAATAGTAACTTAGGTTAGGATTTATTTTACAGGTAATTTTGTAATTATTTTAACTAGGTAGCTATTAATTAGTCAATAACTATTTAATAGCTATTGTACCTAGTTAAAATAAATACAAAGTTGCCTGTAAAATAAATATAAATGCTAAAATAGCTACAATGTAACTATTAGTTATATTGTAGCTATATTAGGGTTTATTTTACAGGTAAGTATTTAGTTTTATATAGGATTAATTTATTTAGTTAATTTAATGACAGTGTAGTGTTAGGTGTAATTGTAACTTAGGTTAGGGTTTATTTTACAGGTAAATTTGTATTTATTTTAGCTAGGTAGTTATTAACTATTTAATAGCTATTGTACCTAGTTAAAATAAATACAAAGTTGCCTGTAAAATAAATATAAATCCTAAAATAGCTACAATGTAACTATTAGTTATATTGTAGCTATATTAATAGCTAGTAGGGGGCTTAGATTAGGTGTAATTAGTTTAAAATTATTGTAATATTTTATTATTTTTGCTAATTTAGTGTTTGTTTGTTTTTTTGTACTTTTCTGATGGATGGAAGACCTCTTCTTGCCCCGCTTGGATGAAGACTTCTGCCGGTCTGGATGTCCTCTTCTGCCCCATCGGATGAAGACTTCGGCCCGGCTGGGTGAACACGACTCAAGGTAGGGAGATCTTCAGGGGGGTAGTGTTAGGTTTATTTAAGGGGGGTTTGGGTTAGAGTAGGGGTATGTGGGTGGTGGGTTGTAATGTGGGGGGGGGGATTGTGTTTTTTTTTTACAGGCAAAAGAGCTGTTTTCTTTGGGGCATGCCCCGCAAAGGGCCCTGTTCAGGGCTGGTAAGGTAATAGAGCTGTTAACTTTTGTAATTTAGTATAGGTTAGGGCATTTTTTTTATTTTGGGGGGCTTTGTTATTTTATTAGGGGGCTTAGATTAGGTGTAATTAGTTTAAAATTCTTGTAATATTTTTTTATTTTTTGTAATTTAGTGGGGGGGGGTTGTACTTTAGTTTAGTTTTTTTAATTGTATTTAATTGTAGGTACTTGTAGTTAATTTATTTAATGATAGTGTAGTGTTAGGTTTAATTGTAACTTAGGTTAGGATTTATTTTACAGGTAATTTTGTAATTATTTTAACTAGGTAGCTATTAAATAGTCAATATCTATTTAATAGCTATTGAACCTAGTTAAAATGAATACAAAGTTGCCTGTACAATAAATATAAATGCTAAAATAGCTACAATGTAACTATTAGTTATATTGCAGCTATATTAGGGTTTATTTTACAGGTAAGTCTTTAGTTTTATATAGGATTCATTTATTTAGTTAATTTAATGATAGTGTAGTGTTAGGTGTAATTGTAACTTAGGTTATGATTTATTTTACAGGTAAATTTGTATTTATTTTAGCTAGGTAGTTATTAAATAGTTATTAACTATTTAATAACTATTGTACCTAGTTAAAATAAATACAAAGTTGCCTGTAAAATACATATAAATCCTAAAATAGCTACAATGTAACTATTAGTTATATTGAAGCTATATTAATAGCTAGTAGGGGGCTTTGATTAGGTGTAATTAGTTTAAAATTATTGTAATATTTTATTATTTTTGGTAATTTAGTGTTTGTTTGTATTTTGGTACTTGTATGATGGATGGAAGACCTCTTCTTGCCCCGCTTGGATGAAGACTTCTGCCGGTCTGGATGTCCTCTTCTGCCCCATCGGATGAAGACTTCGGCCCGGCTGGGTGAACACGACTCAAGGTAGGGAGATCTTCAGGGGGGTAGTGTTAGGTTTATTTAAGGGGGGTTTGGGTTAGAGTAGGGGTATGTGGGTGGTGGGTTGTAATGTGGGGGGGGGGGATTGTGTTTTTTTTTACAGGCAAAAGAGCTGTTTTCTTTGGGGCATGCCCTGCAAAGGGCCCTGTTCAGGGCTGGTAAGGTAATAGAGCTGTTAACTTTTGTAATTTAGTATAGGGTAGGGCATTTTTTTTTATTTTGGGGGGCTTTGTTATTTTATTAGGGGGCTTAGATTAGGTGTAATTAGTTTAAAATTCTTGTAATATTTTTTTATTTTTTGTAATTTAGTGGTTTTTTATTTTTTGTAATTTAGTGGGGGGGTTTTGTACTTTAGTTTATTTAATTGTAGATAATTGTAGGTACTTGTAGTTAATTTATTTAATGATAGTGTAGTGTTAGGTTTTATTGTAACTTAGGTTAGGATTTATTTTACAGGTAATTTTGTAATTATTTTAACTAGGTAGCTATTAATTAGTCAATAACTATTTAATAGCTATTGTACCTAGTTAAAATAAATACAAAGTTGCCTGTAAAATAAATATAAATGCTAAAATAGCTACAATGTAACTATTAGTTATATTGCAGCTCTATTAGGGTTTATTTTACAGGTAAGTATTTAGTTTTAAATATGATTCATTTATTTAGTTAATTTAATGACAGTGTAGTGTTAGGTGTAATTGTAACTTAGGTTAGGATTTATTTTACAGGTAAATTTGTATTTATTTTAGCTAGGTAGTTATTAAATAGTTATTAACTATTTAATAACTATTGTACCTAGTTAAAATAAATACAAAGTTGCCTGTAAAATAAAAATAAATCCTAAAATAGCTACAATGTAACTATTAGTTATATTGCAGCTATCTTAGGGTTTATTTTACAGGTAAGTCTTTAGTTTTAAATAGGATTCATTTATTTAACTATAGTAAACTTATTTCGTTTTATTTAAATTATATTTAAGTTAGGGGGTGTTAGTGTTAGGGTTAGATTTAGGTTTAGGGGTTAATAACCTTATTATAGTAGCGGCGACGATGGGGGCGGGAGATTAGGGGTTAATAATTGTAGGTAGGTGGCGGCGATGTTAGGGAGGGCAGATTAGGGGTTAATAAAATGTATTATAGTGTTTGCGAGGCGGGAGTGCGGCGGTTTAGGGGTTAATACATTTATTATAGTGGCGGCGATTTGCGGTCGGCAGATTAGGGGTTAATACTTGTAGTTAGATTGTGGCGACGTTGGGGGGAGGCAGATTAGGGGTTAATAACTATAATGTAGGGGTCGGCGGTGTTAGGGACACCAGATTAGGGGTTAATAGTTATAATGTAGGCAGCGGCGATATCGGGTCGGCAGATTAGGGGTTAATACTTGTAGTTAGATTGCGGCGACGTTGGGGGGGGCAGATTAGGGGTTAATAACTATAATGTAGGGGTCGGCGGTGTTAGGGACAGCAGATTAGGGGTTAATAGCTATAATGTAGGCGGCGGCGATATCGGATCGGCAGATTAGGGGTTAATACTTGTAGTTAGATTGCGGCGACGTTGGGGGGGGCAGATTAGGGGTTAATAACTATAATGTAGGGGTCGGCGGTGTTAGGGACACCAGATTAGGGGTTAATAGCTATAATGTAGGCGGCGGCGATATCGGGTCGGCAGAGTAGGGGTTAATACTTGTAGTTAGATTGCGGCGACGTTGGGGGGGGGCAGATTAGGGGTTAATAACTATAATGTAGGGGTCGGCGGTGTTAGGGACAGCAGATTAGGGGTTAATAGTTATAATGTAGGTGGCGGCGATATTCTTTCGGCAGATTAGGGGTTAATAAAATAATGCAGGTGTCAGCGATAGCGGAGCCAGCAGATTAGGGGTTAATAAGTGTCAGATTAGGGGTGTTTAGAGACTCGGGGTACATGTTAGGGTGTTAGGTGCAGACTTAGTGTTTCCCCATAGGAAACAATGGGGCTGCGGTGTTAGTTTTTTTTCAGCCGAAACTCCCATTGTTTCCTATGGGGAAATGCCGAATTTTAACGAGCTAATTCGGATTTATTCGGAGATACGGCAGCTATTTCGTATTCATTCGGTAGATTCGGAAGTATTTTAATTCGGAAATCCGAATTGATCCGAATCTCCGAATTTACCGAATTTACAGAATTTCCGAATTAATCCGAAACGAACCGCACATGTCTAGTCGTTGTTCTCTCTCCATTTGCCTTCCCTGCTACTGACAATCATACTGTTTGGGCAGTATCTGCATTCAACGTACCTGCCAAATTAATCATTCATGCACCTGATTCCCTCAGCCTCTTTTTAAACCATCTCAGGCCTAATGTGCATTGCATTAGCTTTAAAGTTTTGTTCCAGAACAACAGAGGTATGTGACTGTTCCAGCATGGATTTTACCAGCATATTCAAACTACAACCTTTCCTTTTAACTATGCTTAAAATCATCTATTTGCAAGTATCCATATAAATACATTTTGTTTCCTGGACACTGCTACTTAACATGCTCTGAATTTATTCTAAATTACAAGTATGCATTTGGTTATAATCACTCTCTAATTACTACAACAGCATCTTACTCAGAACTTTATAACTATTCTCTGCTACAAGTTGTCATAGCTGAAATATCCTCCTCCAAATATGTTAATATATTCAGAACTCTGCATCTATGTGTTCAGTTAAACAGCTTTTCTGTGATTCTCCAATATATGCACAAACAGTATTTAATGCCTTAAACTTGTAATTTGTCTATCACTTGTGCTGCTCTGCTTATTACTGACATACAGCTCTATATAATATTATGTACTGTGAACCTGCAACAAACCTTTTAATCTATGAGTCAATCTTCTACCAGTTTACTCTGAAGCCTGAACATCTTACATTGCTATATTTTTTACTCATGAATCCTGCAGCTACTCCTATTAACTTTGTCACAGTATCAATGTATGTTTCCATTGAAGCCAGAATATATTGTATACATATGTTTCACTCTCCATGAATTCTTCAATAACTTCTTGCAACTATGAATCACAGAATATCATCTATCCACCTCCAGGATACTCTTCCCCAGGTCAGGGGTCGGTGTCTCCAATTCCCTACCACTGCCCAGAGGGTCTGTGTCCTGAACGCATATACACCGGAACATGACAGAGGAGTATGCCAGGGCTGAGGATGAGTGTATGTATTCCGAGCTATGGTAGGTGGGGCCAGGTTATCAAGGACCGATGTAAGGGTGGAGTTATAGTGGCAGATGGATTTATCAGGACAGGAAAAGGAGGGAATGGAAGAGAGAAGAGGTTCAAGAGAGCTAGCGAGCTTTTGCTGATCTAATGACTTGATTGTTCTGTGAAGTTTAGTGTGAGGGGTAGAAGGAGGGAGAGTTGTAGGGAGGGAGGTGAATGTACAAGTGAGGTGGTGGTGGTCAGAAAGAGGAAAAGGTGAGTTTGTGAAGTTTAAGATACTGCATCGATAACTGAAAATCAGATCAAGGGAGTGACCATCTTTGTAAGTGGGACAGTCAGTCCATTGTGACAGGCTGAAAGAGGAAGTGAGTTGCAGAAATTGTTATGCAGAGGAGGCAGAGGGATTATCAACAGGGAGGTTGAAGTCACCGAGAATGAGGGCAGGGGTATCTGAGGAAAGGAAGTAAGGTAGCCAGGCGGCAAAGTGATCTAGAAATAGAGTTGTGGAGCCAGGGGGGTGGTATATGACTGCAACACATATAGAGAGGGGGGAGAATAAGCGAATCATGTGTGTTTCGAATGAAGAAAATATGTGGGAAGAGAAGGGATGTATTTGTTCAAAGGTGCAACAAGGTTCTCAGTTTGTTTGAAAGTATGCATTGTGTAGCTGCCTGGTTAGGAAACCAGAAGGGGAGAGACCATGACGTGGTTCTGGGCTCAAACCGTTGGCGTCAAATTCAACTTACTCTCCCTTTTTTCTTTTAAATAATACTATGTGCCAATTTATCAAGCTCTGTATGGAGCTTGATGCCCCTGTTTCCGCCAGAAACAGAAGTTATGAAGCCTGCTCTGAGGCCGCAGACAGAAATCAACCTGATCGAATACGATTGGGTTGATTGGCACCCCCTGCTAGCGGCCGATTGGCCATGATTCTGCAGGAGGTGGCCTTGCACCAGCAGTTCACAAGAACTGCTGGTGCAATGATAAATGCTGACAGCGTATGCTGTCAGCATTTATCGATGTGCAGTGGACATGTTACGCTACATCGTATCATGTCCGCTCGCACTATGATAAATTTACCCCTATGTGTGTGGTTTCTAGTGAGTGCCAGGTTTTCTATGTGTGTTTTATGTATGTGTGTATCAGGGCTCAAAATTTCAGGTCCTAAGCTACTAGCCAGGCCAAAAATGTTACTCGCCACTTCTGACCCCGCCCACTGCATACCCAGGCCACGCCCACTAACCCGCCCATTGCATACTTACGTCACGCCCACTAATTCAACCCTTCTTTTCATATGTTTAGACAGTGCAGTAACTTTATTTTTATTGTATTTGATAACAACAAATAATTACATACATAGGATAAATCAACAATGAAAAAAAAATAACAGCAACGGCAACTTTGGTTTCTGGGGAAGACAACAGCTGGATGAATAAAGGCAGCTATTAAATTAAGAATTCAAAAAAGAAGTTTATCTGCTCACAATTAAACTTACAAAACTTAGCATGAAGAATCAACAAGATTTAACACAAAACCTGGCATGTCAATTTTGTCACATAAAGTGGAATATCAGACATGTTTCTGAAAACGCAAAGTAGCACTTGCTTAATTGTTAACCTCTTCATTGCCACTGATTAAAATACAGAAATGGCAATGAAGAGGTGTTACTAAAACACATAAACAGGCTTTTCTTTAGAAGATAATTTACAGGAAGGTAAAAACCCCATTTTGTTCTAGTAATATGCGCTCACCATATTCTTTTACACTTGCATTTAACCCCTAGGCTATCAGAGATGACTGCACAGCTGCCAAAAGCTTGTTTTATGGAATGACAACTACAAGGGTGCTGTCTCTTTAAAGGGAACTTAAACACACGGCAGAGTTATAAATCTTAACAAACTCCGGGAGAGAGGGAGGGGGGAGAGAGGGAGGGGGGGAGACAGGCTCAGTGAAAGCAGTGAGCAGTCTGAATTATTTGAATAACTTGCTGTATTATCTGCATATACTTATTCCTGGAGATTTATTCAATAAAATAATTGTTTTATTTTCAGACACCTACATTACATATATAAAACAAATATTTTATTGGATAAATCTCCAGGCATAAGTATATGCCATTGCCACATGTGTTATTCAGACTCACTGTTTTCACTTCGACTGAGCCTCTCTCTCCCCCTCCCCGGCCCGGAGCTTGTTTAGATTTATAACCTGTGACCCTGCTGCAGACAGTAGCAGTGTAGTCAGATCGCTGCCTTATCCTGCCCGTAGTGCTAGTTATTCTTACTTGCCTCCAGCTTCCTGCTCGTCTGCAAGCAACCTCGACCACATGTCCCCACTCTTCTATGCCCCGCAGTGCTGCCTCTAACTGCTGTGTGCGCATGACCTCCATCTGCCTAGCTATATGCTAGACCAGCTCAGGCCAGAACATGTGATGTCACTCACTTACCGGCTTTTTCCGTTGTCTTTACACAGCACGATCATCCTGATGTGATCTGTCTGGTCTTAGATCATGAAAGCTCAGCAGAGTTGACCCGACCCCACTAAGTCAAACTCCTCTCCACCGGCACCACCGCACATGTGATTGCGCCCCCCCCCCCCAGTCCGGAATGCAAAGCCAAACTAAAAATATATCTAATAAAATTTATATTACAATTTTTTTTTTTTGCAGCTTACTGCTTGCCACTGATGTACTTTATAGTAAAGACGCATTCGCACAGCCGCATAACCCCGGGCACTGCAAGCACCCAGCCCTCATGACAGTAAAACCCAGGGACCCTAAACAAGCAGATGCCCCTGCTCACTAGCATTGCGTCCCCATAGACGTCTGCCTGACTCCCCCCAGCAGTGATCCTGCTGCCCCAGTACCAACCTCTGTCCGAGCCTCTATCCGTGCGCAGCCTATATCAGCCTCTGCTGCTTAGCCTGTAAACCCTACGATCACCGGTCCGGTCCAGACTCCAGTCCACTCGCTCATGACAATTTGAATTGGCCGCGCTCAGCCTTGTATCCAGACCCGACAGTGAAGTGGGCGTGACCCGGCTCGCCCCCAACCCCAATCAACAAACTTGAAGGGTGATGTGAGGGTCGGATGGCAGGGGGTAGGAGAGGTCTGGAGGGACTATTAGACTCAGTGGCGGCTCTCTAATTAGGCGGCTTGCTTCAGAGACTCGCCACAGTGTCTGAGACACAAAGTTAATAAGTTAATGAGCCAGATCTGCAGCGCCACAAACTAAAAGCAAGGATGGAAAAAACTAACTCGCCACTGCATAAATTTCACTCGCCAATTGCGAGTTGGCGAGTGGAATTTTTGAGCCTTGTGTGTATGTGTGTGTGTGTGTGTATATATATATATATATATATATATATATATATATACAGGGAGTACAGAATTATTAGGTAAATGAGTATTTTGACCACATCATCCTCTTTATGCATGTTGTCTTACTCCAAGCTGTATAGGCTCAAAAGCCTACTACCAATTAAGCATATTAGGTGATGTGCATTTCTGTAATGAGAAGGGGTATGGTCTAATGACATCAACACCCTATATCAGGTGTGCATAATTATTAGGCAACTTCCTTTCCTTTGGCAAAATGGGTCAAAAGAAGGACTTGACAGGCTCAGAAAAGTCAAAAATAGTGAGATATCTTGCAGAGGGATGCAGCACTCTTAAAATTGCAAAGCTTCTGAAGCGTGATCATAGAACAATCAAGCGTTTCATTCAAAATAGTCAACAGGGTCGCAAGAAGCGTGTGGAAAAACCAAGGCGCAAAATAACTCCCCATGAACTGAGAAAAGTCAAGCGTGCAGCTGCCAAGATGCCGCTTGCCACCAGTTTGACCATATTTCAGAGCTGCAACATCACTGGAGTGCCCAAAAGCACAAGGTGTGCAATACTCAGAGACATGGCCAAGGTAAGAAAGGCTGAAAGACGACCACCACTGAACAAGACACACAAGCTGAAACGTCAAGACTGGGCCAAGAAATATCTCAAGACTGATTTTTCTAAGGTTTTATGGACTGATGAAATGAGAGTGAGTCTTGATGGGCCAGATGGATGGGCCCGTGGCTGGATTGGTAAAGGGCAGAGAGCTCCAGTCCGACTCAGACGCCAACAAGGTGGAGGTGGAGTACTGGTTTGGGCTGGTATCATCAAAGATGAGCTTGTGGGGCCTTTTCGGGTTGAGGATGGAGTCAAGCTCAACTCCCAGTCCTACTGCCAGTTTCTGGAAGACACCTTCTTCAAGCAGTGATACAGGAAGAAGTCTGCATCCTTCAAGAAAAACATGATTTTCATGCAGGACAATGCTCCATCACACGCGTCCAAGTACTCCACAGCGTGGCTGGCAAGAAAGGGTATAAAAGAAGAAAATCTAATGACATGGCCTCCTTGTTCACCTGATCTGAACCCCATTGAGAACCTGTGGTCCATCATCAAATGTGAGATTTACAAGGAGGGAAAACAGTACACCTCTCAAAATAATGTCTGGGAGGCTGTGGTTGCTGCTGCACGCAATGTTGATGGTGAACAGATCAAAACACTGACAGAATCCATGGATGGCAGGCTTTTGAGTGTCCTTGCAAAGAAAGGTGGCTATATTGGTCACTGATTTGTTTTTGTTTTGTTTTTGAATGTCAGAAATGTATATTTGTGAATGTTGAGATGTTATATTGGTTTCACTGGTAAAAATAAATAATTGAAATGGGTATATATTTGTTTTTTGTTAAGTTGCCTAATAATTATGCACCGTAATAGTCACCTGCACACACAGATATCCCCCTAAAATAGCTATAACTAAAAACAAACTAAAAACTACTTCCAAAACTATTCAGCTTTGATATTAATGAGTTTTTTGGGTTCATTGAGAACATGGTTGTTGTTCAATAATAAAATTAATCCTCAAAAATACAACTTGCCTAATAATTCTGCACTCCCTGTATATATATATATATATATATATATATATATATATATATATATATATATATATATATATATATATATATATATATATATATACACATAAATACATACAATGGTGCAGAGGTGCGTATTTTAAGAAGATTAATTATTTGGAATGAAAAATTAATTTAGACAAATCTGTTATTAAAAAAGAACTAAGGTCATAAGATAATAATTATTTTCATTAGGAATAAAGGATATTTAATAAACTAACCCACTTATTACCTAAAAAAGGTCACAAAGACCGCTGCTCCATAACCCTGTCCGCCTGCTCTGAACAGGTGGACAGGAATCGCCGGAATTCAACCCGATCGAGTACGATCAGGTTGATTGACACCCCCTGCTGGCGGCCCATTGGCCGCGAGTCTGCAGGGGGCGGCATTGCACCAGCAGCTCTTGTGAGCTGCTGGTGCAATGCTGAATATGGAGAGCGTATTGCTCTCCGCATTCAGCGATGTCTTGCGAACCTGATCCGCACTGTTGGATCAGGTCCGCAAGACATTTGTTAAATTGGCCTCATAATATCAAGTAGATTATTTTTCCAGTTTTACAAATTATCCCTAGGTTAGTTAAAATTATTTAATTTGGCCTTTTGATCTGTCGGAATAACAAAATGAAGATGATTTACGTACAGTGAATGCATTTTCATTTGCTATGGCTGTGCTGCCCCTACCAGGAATAGGTTATTTCCCAGTGTGCTCCAGTCACAGTTAATAAATAATGGTCTCATTACTAATAAGAATTAATGTCCTCTAAACAATCACAAGGAACCATCTTAGATGTATGTGTCAGGGTGCACGGAATCAGACTGAGACGAGAAGTGCAAAAATAATCACACATTTATTAATAACAAAAAATAATAAAAAGTCCACAAATCAAAAAACAAGCCAGGAGTCAAAGCCAGAGCTGGTAGTCAGACAAGCCGAGTCAGGAGCCAAAGCAAATAGTCAGACAAGCCGAGTCAGGAGCCAAAGTGAGTATTCAGACAAGCCGGAATCAGGAACAAGGAGAACAGCAGAGTCAGGAACAAGCCAGGGATCAGGAACCAGGAGGAACATCAGACTGCCAGGTAATACACTGGAAATCCCAAACAGGTCTGAGACAACACAAGGACAAAGCATACTGAACAGAGGCCCTTTAAATAATAAGTGATGAGATCACAATTCTGAGACTGCAACCTGTCTCACACAGATGATGTACACTAGTCTGGCCATAAGAGGGCGTGCAGGAAATGAGCAGCATCACACACTCTGCACCAGACTCAGCAAGAGAGTTGAGTAAAATGGCTGCCAGCAGCACATGGCAAACAAAGCAGGGAAAAAACCCTGACAGTACCCTCCCCTAAACGAGCCCTCCCCCGCGGGAGAACAAAAGGCTTAATGGGGAAACGGGCATGGAAGGCACAGAGGAGGGCGGGAGCATGAACATCAGAGGAGGGAACCCATGAACACTCCTCTGGACCGTAGCTCCTCCAGTGAACCAAATACTGTACGCGGCCCCTGGACATACAAGAGTCAATAATGCTGCTGACCTCATATTCTTCATGGTTGTCAACAGAGATAGGACAGGGATGAGGCCACACAGTGGTAAACTGATAACAAACCAATGGTTTCAAGAGGGAGACATGAAAAACATTGGAGATGCGCATTGCAGGAGGAAGGTCAAGAGCATAGGTCATAGGATTGACCCGCTGGAGTATTTGAAAAGGACCAACATAACGGGGAGCCAGTTTATTGGAAGGCACACAAAGGTTCAAGTTGCGGGAGGACAGCCAAACCCTCTCACTAACCTGGTAGGAAGGTGCGGGCAGACGCCTATGATCAGCCTGGAACTTTTGGCGCTGCATAGAACGATGAAGGCAATCCTGAATCTGCACCCACGTGGAACGGAGTTGCTGGACATGCTCCTCCAAAGCCGGAATACCTTGAGACATGAATGAATCGGGCAACAAGGATGGTTGAAAGCCATAATTTGCCATGAACGGGGATAAATGGGAGGAAGCATTAATAACACTATTACTAGCAAACTCTTCCCAAGGTAACAGTTCAGACCAATTATTGTGGTGATCTGAGACATAGAAATGGAGGAACTGTTCCAGAGCTTGATTAGACCATTCCACAGCCCCATTGGATTTAGGGTGATATGCCAAGGAGAAGGAAAGCTGGATCCACATTTGAGCACAAAAGGAATGCCAAAATCTGGAGATAAACTGGCTACACCGGTCCGACATGGGTAACCCATGTAAACGGTAGACCTCCCAGGCAAAAATTGAAGCAAGCTCCTGAGCGATAGACAGCTTCTTCAAGGGAATGCAATGTGACATTTTAGAACAGTATTGCCACTGGAAACAGGGAGCTCGACAATGAAGTCCATGGAAAGATGTGTCCAAGGACACTCACCATTAGCAATAGGTTGAAGAAGACCCACAGGAAGACGTTAAGGAGTCTTATTCTGTGCACAAACTGAGCAGGAGGTAACATACGCAGTAACATCAGAACGAAGACCTGGCCACCAGAATTGTCGAGTGACAGACCAAGTCATTTGGTTTTTGCCCGGGTGACCTCCGGATTTAGGATAGTGGTAAGTTGCAAAAGTTTAGTTCAAAGATTCTCAGGAACAAAGCACTTACCACTAGGTTTCTCAGGAGGTGCATTGGTTTGTGCAGCCAGGATCTCCTCCCCAAGGGAGAAGTCAAATTAGTACGTAAGGTAGCCAAAATATGGTCAGAAAGTATAACTGGAGTAGGTACAGACTCCTCCTTGGACAGAAAGGGCATCAGCCCTAACATTCTTACTACCATGCAGGTAGGAGACCACATAATTAAACCAAGACAAAAATTCCGCCCATCTGGCCTGTCGGGGTGACAATCGTTTTGCTTTGGATAGATAAGTTAAATTCTTGTAGTCAGTAAGAATGAGCACTGGTACGCTAGTACCTTCGAGAAGATGCCTCCATTCCTTGAGTGCCAAAATTATAGCCAGTAATTCCCTGTCACCAATTTCATAATTGCACTCTGCTGGAGACAATTTCTTAGAGAAGAAACTGCACGGATGCAAGGAACCGTCAGGCGTAGGATGTTGACACAAGAGGGCACCTACTCCAGTCTCAGATGCATCGACCTCAAGAACAAAAGGCAAGACAGGGTTAGGATGAGCCAGAACTGGAGCAGCAGCAAAGGCAGTCTTAAGACTATCAAAGGCCTTAATGGCAGTAGGTGACCAATGGAGTGGATCATTCTCTTTACGGGTCATGTCTGTTATAGGTTTGACCAAGGAAGAAAAGTTTTTAATAAACTTTCTATAGTAATTGGCGAACCCCAAAAAACGTTGAATACACCGAAGACTAACTAGGCGAGCTCCCTGTTTTCTTGAGTGCCAAAATTATGGCCAGTAATTCCCTGTCGTCAATTTCATAATTGCACTCTGCTGGAGACAATTTCTTAGAGAAGAAACCGCACGGATGCAAGGAATCATCAGGCGTAGGACGTTGACACAAGAGGGCACCTACTCCAGTCTCAGATGCATCGACTTCAAGAACAAAAGTCAAGACAGGGTTAGGATGAGCCAGAACTGGAGCAGCAGCAAAGGCAGTCTTAAGACTATCAAAGGCCTTAATGGCAGTAGGTGACCAATGGAGTGGATCATTCTCTTTACAGGTCATGTCTGTGATAGGTTTGACCAAGGAAGAAAAGTTTTTAATAAACTTTCTATAGTAATTGGCGAACCCCAAAAAAGTTGAATAGACCGAAGACTAACTGGGCGAGGCCACTGCAGAACTGCAGACAACTTGTCAGGCTCCATGGAGAACCCTGCAATGGAGATAACATAACCTAGGAAGGTTACTTGAGTCTTATGGAACTCACATTTCTCGAGTTTACAAAACAGGCCATTCTCACATAGTCTCTGAAGAACTCGTGTAACATCAAAACGATGAGCCTCAAGTGTGGGTGAGTGTATAAGGATGTCGTCTAAGTACACCACAACACACTTTTGCAACATATCTCATAGGACATCATTAATAAATTCCCGGAAAACAGCAGGAGCATTACATAGGCCAAAGGGCATAACAAGATATTCATAATACCCGCTCCTGGTGTTAAATGCTGTTTTCCATTTGTGGCCCTCCTTGATCCTAATGAGATTGTACACTCCTCTCAAATTAAGTTTAGAAAAGACTGTAGCTTCCTTGAGATGGTCAAAGCGTTCCATAATGAAAGGAATATGGTAAACATTCTTAATGGTAAGACGATAAAAACTCCTAAAATCAATGCATGGTCTTAACTAACCACCCTTTTTCTTCACAAAGAAGAAGCCAGCCCCTGCAGGAGAGCAGGATTTGCGGATAATCACACGTGACAGAGCATCAGCAACATACTCCTCCATAGCACAATTCTCCACAACAGACAGAGGGTAAACCCGGCCCCGAGGAGGAATGGTTCTGGGTTGCAAGTCTATGACACAATCGTAAGACTGGTGAGGAGGCAACGTACCGGCGCGCACCTTGTCAAAAATGTCTAGGAACTCTCGATACTCCTCTGGCAATTGAGATACCGAAGAAGTGCACAAGACGTTAACTGGTTTCCGAAGACAAGTGGAAATACATTGCGGAGACCATGACAAAATTTTGGACCTGCGTCAGTCGAGACTGGGATTGTGCTTTTGGAGCCAGGGATAACTCAGAACAACTGGAAAATGCAGAGAGTTTATCACCTGGAACTGGAGGGTTTCAAAATGGAGAGCCCCGACAGCCATTGATAACGGATCGGTTTTGTGAGTAACGAGGGCGGGCTGAAGGGGCCTGCCATTAATGGTCTTAATAGCAAGCGGAATGGACTGAGGCAAAACAGGAATGGAGTGCTTTGATACAAAAGCACTGTCAATGAAATAGCCCACAGCAATGGAGTCAACAAGAGCCTGGGTGACTATGGAGGAGTCCACCCAGGAAAGGACAACCATAACCAAAGGTTTCTACTTTAGCGGTTCCGGGGATGATGATAAACCACCCAAGGTCTGCCCCCATCAGGACCTTAGGTGCCAGCATTTCCCGGCTGTGTAGGACAAGAAGGTGGCCCTGTAACCCACAATAGAGGCCGAGCCCCTCACTCCTCCTAAATTCCCTCTCCGCCGTGGAGAGATGCATGAATCCCAACTGCATCGGCTCAGCAATACCTGGTGACTCGGGACCAGGAGGCATGGGAGGAGAGGGATGCATGGGTGGGAATGAACACATAGCAGACAACGGAGCAGGAGGCTTCCACAAGCGCTCCTTGAAAGAGGGCCTCTCTCTGAGTCTGATGTCAATTAGGATCAAAAAAGACACCAATGGCTCAAGATCCTCTGGTAAATCTCTGGCAGCAACTTCGTCTTTAATTGCATCAGAGAGCCCATGAAAGAAGGCGGCAACAAGGGCTTCATTGTTCCCACCTACCTCTGCAGCAAGCGTACAGAACTCAATGGTATACTGAGCAACAGATCTTGTACCTTGCTGAATGGACATGACTTGTTTAGCAGCAGAGGAGGAGCAAGACGGAACATCAAATACCCTTCGAAAGAAGGCCTCAAATTCAGGGTACTTTGAAATCACAGGTTTATTAGTCTCCCACAAAGGATTAGCCCAGGCAAGACCTGTGTCAGAGAGTAACGAGATGAGAAATCCCACCTTAGCTCTGTCAGAGGGAAATGCCTGAGATAACATCTCAAATAAATGCCCACCTGGTTCAAAAACCATTTGCACTGAATAGGATCGCCTCCATATCGCTGAGGTAGAGGTGCAGAACTTGACATGCTCCTGGTAGGACTAGGTGCAGCAGCAGAAACAGGAGCAGCCATAACTTGCGGAACACTTTGGTCCAGTGTGTGTCAGCAGGGTTTACAGGGCTAGTGCAAATTGATCCAAGCGGTGATCCTGTTTATCCATCCTGGAAATGATGGAAGGTAAAGGTGGATTATTAGCACCATCAGGATTCATGGCCCTTGCGTAATGTCAGGGTTCCAGAAATCAGACTGAGATGAGAAGTGCAAAAACAATCACACATTTATTAATAACAAAAAATAATAAAAAGTCCACAAGTCCAACAACAAGCCAGGAGTCAAAGACAGAGCTGGTAGTCAGACAAGCCGAGTCAGGAGCCAAAGTGAATAGTCAGATGAGCCGAGTCAGGAGCCAAAGCGAGTAGTCAGACAAGCCGGAATCACGAACAAGGAGAACAGCAGAGTCAGGAACAAGCCAGGGATCAGGAGCCAGGAGGAATGTCAGACAGCCAGGTAATACACAGGAACTGGAACTAACAAACAGGTCTGAGACAATGCAAGGGCAAAGCATACGGAACAGAGGCCCTTTAAATAATAAGTGATGACATCACAATTCTGAGACTGCAACCTGTCTCACACGGATGATGTACACAAGTCTGGCCATAAGAGGGCGTGCAGGAAATGAGCAGCATCAAACACTCTGCACCAGACTCAGCAAGAGAGGTGAGTAAAATGGCTGCCAGCAGCATATGGCAAACAAAGCAGGGAAAAAACCATGACAGTATGTTAGGTGAGTGAATTTCTATTTAGACAGAACTTAGGTCACTGTTTGGTGTTCTCTAAAGTATGTGCAGTTTAAGTATCACCATATGAATAACTAGCTCCCACATAAACTTAAACATCTATTAAATATGGTAGAATTGCATAATTGACACACACACAATAAAAAAGGCAATGTAATAGCCCTTACTTTGAATTTCAAATAAGTAGTTTTTTTTTTTCTGGTAAACTTCAAACATTATGCCATTTCCACTCCCCTCTGTATTATGTGACAGCCATCAGCCAATCAAAAAATACATATATTCTATACTCTCTTACATATGCTAAATAGGATATGGTGCTTCAGAAAGTGCGCAAATAAAAGATTGTGCACATTTTGATAATGGGTGTAGATACATTTTTGATTGTATACTCTATCTGAAAATGTAATGTTTAATTTAGAGTCCTTTTAAGTATTTGAACTTTTTAGAGTAGAAATTAAAGAGTAGAACTATTTATATGTTCATGTATTAGTCCATAAAGAATTAAAGTGCAGGAATTGGATGGCATCATTATTACCTGCGGCTGCGGCTTTCTATAAAACAGGGTAACCCAATTGCATTCAAAAATCATAACTCTTCTTTAAGTCTGAATGCTAATTCCTAACAAGCATAGCCCCCAACTCTTACACTTTAAGCAAATGTCATCTGAATACATGCCTCTCCTGGGTCATATAGTTAAACAACTGTATGTATTTTAAGGAAACAATACCCTAACTAAAACGTAACTTCTCTAGTCTCTGCAATTCCTGTTTTATTCTATGAAGCCCATTTACTAAAAATAGTATAGATTAGTGGATCTAAATGACATTGTATACAGAATAACATGGTACATGATATTCTGCAGCTGACAAGAACTGTGCCCTAGCATCCATGTTTGAATACTGCATTTTTTGGGAGGATTGACAATGTGGTATGTGATATCCTGCAGATGACAAGCATCATGACCTAATCTCTGTGTTTGAATCCTGCATTGTTTTGGGATTGGTCATTTGGTACATGTAATTCGGCAGCTATCAAAAATTGTACCCTAATCTCCCATACCTTTTCTGCCTAAATGTTATTGCTTTCTGCTTATGGTCAAATTCTTAACCTCTGATCTGACCTCCTCTATTTGGCCTTTGCTTGTCTGTTATCCTGGAATAAAACAATTTAGTTGTCTCAGCTAACTGCACAGGCCTTTAAATGTAACACTAGCTTGGATATACATTGAGCTGTCTTGGTGTCCCATTTGGCTCAGAAGTACCTTTTGTTGTCTACACTTTGAACAGCTTCTGCTGTTTACATTTAAAAACATGTCTACAGTTCTGAACAACTTAGATTCTAATCTAATGTTTTGTAATATCCTGCCTTAACTACACTGCAACACTATTCTCTTTAGTTACCAAACTAGCATTTGTCCCCTCTATACCATGAAAGCCTCTGCCAGACCGATCTTCCACTCACATTGCATCTAATCTGCTGCATCTCTGCATTGCAATACATGGGTATTCATGCCATAGAATTGGCAGAGCAAAGAGAGGAGGTGGCATTGTAATATATGTTTACAATTCCACAAAGTTCACCCCCATACAAAAATCTAGCTCTCCTGCCACCTTTGATTTCCTTTCTGGCAAAATTGAGATCCCTTGCAGTAAATCAATCTACCGCCCACCTAGCTCCCCTGTGCATTCCATTTTGGACATAGCACAGCTCCTTAGTGAATCCATAGCTCAAAACCCAAAAAGTGAAATTTTGTTTTTTGGATATATTAACATTTATTGGCTGAATCCAAAAAATAACAGTTGTCGCTCGCTGTTTAAATCTTTGCTGCTAACTCAATTAATCTCCTCCCCAACTCACATAAACATCAAAAGCCATAATCATACCCTGCTCGACTGGATTCTCCCCACTTCTCCCGACCGAATCCAGGAGGCAGGTGTTCTCCCTAACAATTTCAGTGACCACTGCTTAGTGTACTGCGTGCGCAAAATAAAAGCTACTAAATCCTCTCCCAAGGTTAAAATCGCCAGGTGTCATGAGCGCTTCCGTTCATCGCCGTGTCGCCGCGGCTCCCGGAACTCCTCTGTGTCTCTGACGTCATGTTGCTTAGCAACATGACGCTTTCTCTCACACCCCTCTGATGACGGTTACGCTCCTGCCCTTTAAATCTCGGCGGGAGATCTGAATCTGGGCCCGTTTGTTTGTTTCCCTGGATTGTGAGTACCATATCAGTTTTGTTCTTCTGTGTACCGACTTCTGCCTGCCTGACCAAGCCTCTTTCCTAATCCCTACTTGCTGATATTTGGACATTGACTTCTGCCTGCCTGACCTTGCCTGTAGCTATTACCCTTTTGCTGATACTTGGATGCCGACTTCTGCTTGCCTGACCCTGTCTTTTGCCTATACCTTTTGCTGATATTTGGATGCCGACTTCTGCCTGCCTGACCTTGCTTTGGCCTTTACCTTTAAACCTATTCTTTGTTAAACAACACCTGCTTAAAAGGGACATTTACTTTTACAAGCTGCAAAAGAGAACTTTGCCTTTCTGTTTGTTATACACCTGCTTAAAAGGGACATTTACTTTTACAAGCTACAAAAGAGAACTTTGCCTTTCTGTTTGTTATACACCTGCTTAAAAGGGACATTTACTTTTACAAGCTACAAAAGAGAACTTTGCCTTTCTGTTTGTTATACACCTGCTTAAAAGGGACATTTACTTTTACAAGCTGCAAAAGAGAACTTTGCCTTTCTGTTTGTTATACACCTGCTTTAAAGGGACATTTACTTTTACAAGCCTGCTAAAGAGGACCTTTTTCAGAAGCTTCAAGTAAGAGCATTTCCTTTTTGTTCTTTGTACTACTTAAAGGGACGTTTTAACCTTTGTGGCTTTCCTGCATTCTGGAACAATATTCATTTTTGTTATCTTCTAATCTGCTTCCTGAGTGGGTCACGTCCTGGATATTTCTCAGTGTGCTAGCGTGTGCTTTCAATTCATGCTAGCAGTTGGGTTACATCCCGGATTGATTCCAGAGCGGCTGACATTACAAACGGGCCATAAAAATGGACCCCACTGAATTATCTATGGCCGTGGCTCACCAGGGACAGCTCTTGGGTTCTCATGCCACTCACTTGCAGTCTCTGGACACTAAACTTGATCAAATTACTGCTCTATTACAAAATTTGGTTGCTACCGCACCTCCCAATCCTAATCCCAATCCAAATCCGATTGAGGCATTACCTCCTCCGATTCCTAACAATCAGTCTCAGGTACAACTAAGTCCCAGGATTCCTCTTCCGGATAAATATGATGGGAATCCTGAAGAATGTAGAGGCTTTTTGAATCAATGCCGTCTTCATTTCCGAAATAGCCCTACTCTCTTTGCTACTGCCTCTTCTAGAATCACGTTTCTTATTTCCTTAATGAAAGGAAAAGCCTTGGCTTGGGTGTCACCTTTGCTAGAAAAGAATGATCCTATACTGTTGGATGTTGATACATTTCTATCTACATTCTCAAACGTATTCGATAAACCTGGAAGGTCATCCGCTGCTGAAGCAACTCTCCTGGATTTACGTCAAGGAAATCAACCAGTCTCTCAATATGCAATTGAGTTCCGCACCCTTGCCTCTGAAACCACTTGGAATCAGGGAGCACTCAGAGCCGCTTTCCGTAAAGGACTTTCTGAGCGTCTCAAGGATGAATTGGTGTATCGTGAACTTCCAGAGTCCTTAGAAGCCTTAATAAATCTCTGTATCAGTCTCGACGCCAGGTTTCGTGAACGCCAACAAGAAAAGGATAGAACACAGAGGACTTCCACTCGAACTCCTTTTCGTTTAGCTCCTCGTTTTTCTAATCCAGTCACTCCAGCCTCTCCTACTACTGATCAGGCTGAACCCATGGAAGTAGGAAGTATAAAATTAACTGAGACTGAACGCTTAAGAAGACGGACTCTTGGCTTATGTCTGTACTGTGGCCTTAAAGGACATTTATTAAGGGATTGTCCTACTAGGCCAGTAAAAGCCAGGGCTTAACTCTAGTCCAGGGAACTGAGTTAAGCCAAAATAGTGGTCATTCCCTATACAAGAAACTCTTTGTTCCAGTAACTCTTCTAATTGGACATAAGAAGATCTATACCCAAGCTCTAATTGATTCTGGTGCTGGAGGTGTGTTCATTGACTCTACATTTGTTTCTACTCATTCTATACCCTTACTAAAGAAGGAGTATTCCATTTCAGTCTCTACGGTCAGTGGAGATCCTTTGGGTTCTGGATACATTCAGTTTTCTACTCAACCCTTAATCCTCACCGTAGGAATACTTCATTCTGAGACAATTTGTTTCGATGTCATTCCCACTCCGCAATTTCCCATTATCTTGGGATTACCCTGGCTCCAGATTCACAATCCCATTTTTTCTTGGACTTTCGGTGAACTCACTTCCTGGGGATCTACATGCCAGACTAAATGTCTTCAAAAGATTACTAAGTTACCACTCACTATTGCTCTCACAGTTGAAACTCCGGAATCCTTACCTATGCATTACCATGACTTTGTGGATGTCTTCTCCAAAAAAGAAGCGGAACGTCTTCCTCCTCATCGCCCTTTTGATTGTCCCATTGACCTCCTTCCTGGGGCTGCCTATCCTCGAGGCAAGACATATCCACTTTCTAAACCAGAAAACATGGCTCTGGAAGAATATATAAAAGACAATCTGGCTAGAGGATTTATTCGACCCTCCTCTTCCCCTGTAGGGGCTGGTTTCTTTTTTGTGGGAAAAAAGGATGGCGGATTAAGACCCTGTATTGATTATCGTGGATTGAATCAGATTACCATCAAGAACAGTTATCCTCTGCCCCTTATTCCTGAACTTTTTACTTATCTTCAGGGAGCCACCATTTTCACCAAACTCGACCTACGTGGTGCATACAACTTGATCCGTATACGCAAAGGAGATGAGTGGAAGACTGCCTTTAACACTCGATTTGGGCATTATGAATATTTGGTCATGCCCTTCGGGCTATGCAATGCTCCGGCGGTTTTCCAGCATTTTGTAAATGAGATCTTTCGTGATTTTTTGAATATTTTTGTTATCATATACCTGGACGACATCTTAATTTTTTCTCAGAACCACCAAGATCATGTGCACCACGTCAAGAAAGTACTTCAACGTCTAAGAGAATTCCATCTGTTTGCTAAACTGGAGAAATGTTCTTTCCATCAAAAATCCATACCCTTTCTGGGTTATGTAATATCGGCATCTGGATTCGAAATGGACCCTACTAAACTTTCTGCCATTTTGGATTGGCCTAGACCTGATTCTTTGAAGGCTTTACAACGTTTCCTAGGCTTCGCCAATTATTACAGAAAGTTCATCAAGAATTTTGCTACTATTACTTCTCCTCTTACTTCTCTCACAAGAAAAGGACAAAACTGTAAAGTATGGCCGTCTGAGGCTATAGAAGCTTTTGAATCTCTCAAAGAAGCTTTTTCCTCAGCTCCTATCCTTCGTCATCCAAATCCTGAGTTTCAATTTATTCTGGAGGTGGATGCTTCCTCTGTTGCTGCTGGAGCGGTTCTGTCTCAACGAATACCAGAGACTGGAAGGATTCATCCTGTTGCTTTTTTCTCTAAAAAATTCACTCCTTCCGAATTTAACTATGACGTAGGGAATAAAGAGTTGCTTGCCATCAAGATGGCATTGGATGAATGGAGACATTGGCTGGAAGGTACTTCTTTGCCATTTACTATACTTACTGATCATAAGAACCTTCTGTATCTCCAAACAGCCAAACAACTAAATTCCAGGCAAGCACGCTGGTCCTTATTCTTCTCTCGGTTTCACTATAATTTGTCTTACATACCTGGTTCAAAAAATATTAAAGCAGACGCACTTTCCAGACAATTTCAAGATACCCCAGTTCCTGAGTCTGGTACCATTCTCCAACCTCATGAAGTCATTGCCCAGTTAACAACTTCTTGGTTACAAGAATTACAGTCCGCTCAAGAGCATCTTCCTTTGTCCTGTAAACCTCCCAAAGGTTTACTCTTTGTTCCTGAACGCCTTCGTTCCAAGATTTTATTTTGGGCTCATGATAGTCCCCTTTCTGGACATCCTGGCATCAGTATTACCACTCGAAACCTCAAACAACATGTCTGGTGGCCTACACTCTCTCAAGATGTGAAGGATTACGTCTCAGTATGCACACAATGTGCCATGAACAAAACTCCACGCCAACTTCCTTCAGGATTACTCCAACCATTGCCTATACCTCACCAGCCTTGGACTCATGTATCCATGGACTTTATTACCGATCTTCCCTTGTCCACTGGGAACAATACTATCTGGGTGGTGGTCGACAGGTTCACTAAGACGGCTCATTTTGTACCCTTGCCAGGATTACCATCTGCCAAAAGACTCTCTGAACTTTTTATTCTACATATTGTAAGAATCCATGGATTTCCTCTAGATATTGTTTCAGATAGAGGGGTACAATTCGTTTCTCGATTTTGGAGGTCACTTTGTAAACATTTTGGTACTACTATATCTCTCTCTACTTCTCACCACCCACAATCGAATGGTCAGACTGAAAGAGTAAACCAGTGTCTTGAAACATATCTTAGACATTATGTGGATCATTATCATTCTAACTGGACTTCTTACCTTCCTTTGGCTGAATTGGCCCATAATGCCCGGTACAATTCCTCCCTTCAGACTTCTCCTTTTCATGCAGCTTACGGATATCAGCCTAGGACATTCCCTTTGCATACTCCCTCCACAGTGAATCCTGCTTCTGATCTTACAGCCCGAAGATTAACTCGACATTGGCAGAAGATACATCGTATTCTTTCTGTAACTTCTAGACGTTACAAGTTCTTTTCGGATCTTCGACGGAAAAAGGCTCCCAAATATCGCCCTGGTGATAAAGTTTGGATTTCCTCTCGATTTCTTCGCCTGAAACAACCTTCTAACAAATTGGGACCACGATATGTGGGTCCTTTCCGAATACTGGGTCAGGTATGTTCCACTGCTTATCGGGTAGCTTTACCCAAGTCTCTCAAAGTCCATCCGGTATTCCATGTTTCTCTTTTAAAACCTGTGATGATTAACAGGTATTCTAAGCCTTTTTCTAAACCTCCACCGTTATTGGTGCATGGACATCCTGAGTTTGAGATCAGCCATATTCTAGATTCCAAATTGCGGGGCAAGAAATTGTATTATCTCATTCATTGGAAGGGTTATCCAGTCACGGAACGTTCTTGGGAACCTGCTCATCAAGTAAATGCTCCTATATTGGTCAAGACCTTCCACAAGACTCATCCTGATAGACCTGGTCCTGTCCCCCGGAGGGGTCCTTGAGGAGGGGGTGCTGTCATGAGCGCTTCCGTTCATCGCCGTGTTGCCGCGGCTCCCGGAACTCCTCTGTGTCTCTGACGTCATGTTGCTTAGCAACATGACGCTTTCTCTCACACCCCTCTGATGACGGTTACGCTCCTGCCCTTTAAATCTCGGCGGGAGATCTGAATCTGGGCCCGTTTGTTTGTTTCCCTGGATTGTGAGTACCATATCAGTTTTGTTCTTCTGTGTACCGACTTCTGCCTGCCTGACCAAGCCTCTTTCCTAATCCCTACTTGCTGATATTTGGACATTGACTTCTGCCTGCCTGACCTTGCCTGTAGCTATTACCCTTTTGCTGATACTTGGATGCCGACTTCTGCTTGCCTGACCCTGTCTTTTGCCTATACCTTTTGCTGATATTTGGATGCCGACTTCTGCCTGCCTGACCTTGCTTTGGCCTTTACCTTTAAACCTATTCTTTGTTAAACAACACCTGCTTAAAAGGGACATTTACTTTTACAAGCTGCAAAAGAGAACTTTGCCTTTCTGTTTGTTATACACCTGCTTAAAAGGGACATTTACTTTTACAAGCTACAAAAGAGAACTTTGCCTTTCTGTTTGTTATACACCTGCTTAAAAGGGACATTTACTTTTACAAGCTACAAAAGAGAACTTTGCCTTTCTGTTTGTTATACACCTGCTTAAAAGGGACATTTACTTTTACAAGCTGCAAAAGAGAACTTTGCCTTTCTGTTTGTTATACACCTGCTTTAAAGGGACATTTACTTTTACAAGCCTGCTAAAGAGGACCTTTTTCAGAAGCTTCAAGTAAGAGCATTTCCTTTTTGTTCTTTGTACTACTTAAAGGGACGTTTTAACCTTTGTGGCTTTCCTGCATTCTGGAACAATATTCATTTTTGTTATCTTCTAATCTGCTTCCTGAGTGGGTCACGTCCTGGATATTTCTCAGTGTGCTAGCGTGTGCTTTCAATTCATGCTAGCAGTTGGGTTACATCCCGGATTGATTCCAGAGCGGCTGACACCAGGTCCTTCAAAAAATGTAATATTCAATCATTTCTAAATGACATCAAGAACCTCCCCTGGCACAGATTAAACCTAATCCCAGATCTAGACTCTGCAGTTGAATTCTTTCAGTCTGAACTCCTACAAGTTTGGAATTTACATGCCCCGCTGCGTAAGGTGAGAGTAAAAGGAGCACACTTGAATTGGATCACAGCTGACCTCATTCAAATGTACCAATTTCGGGATTCATTGTGGTCAAAGTTCAAGCATATTGGCTCTATGAATGATTACTGTGTAATTAGACAATGGCGAAATATATGCACTAAACAAACAAAATTGGCTAAGGCACAATATTTCTGTGAAAATCTGAACAATAACATATCTAACCCTAGAAAGTTTTGGAAACTCATAAATAACTTACAAAATCCACCAATCCACTCCCAACCCTCCACTGTCAATGTGGATAAGCAAAACCTGCAACTCCCCTTAGAAGTAGCAAATGCCTTTAACAATTATTTTGTTGGATGCTCCACCACCCTGATTGACAAACTAATAAATGGCATGCATCCTGAAGCTACAAATGTGGATCAGGCCCCACTAAAACAGCAAAGACCCAATATAGAGAAGTTCAATTTTAGACCTGTACCCATCAATAACAAATAGTAGGATGCACTGGATACAGATGAAGTTTCAGATAGCTTTATTTGAAGAAACATTAAAAGCTCATCATTACAATAATGACAATGCGAATCCCTAGATACATGAGTGGTATGTGTTCCACCCCAAGGACTGCCTGCTGACGCGTTTCGGCTCCAAGGGCCGTAATCGTAGCTGCAGTCACTTGTTCCAAATGAGGTTAAATTCCCATTGGAACCAGTTAATAGGTTAAAAACAAAGAACCTCCTTTTACCCGGGGCGGAACAATACCACACCTCTTATATTCAAGATTAACCCTTCAATAGTATGTGAACTGATAAATCAATTTATGCTCAAACAATTGAAATGGTTCTTTAAGCTCATTCTACTGAAGTTTAAACTTTACAACATTTGTGAATTATATAGGTTATATCAAAACCTGATTTCAACAATGAGTTAACCCAGAAAAACAAAGCTATAGATACAGTAACAGATATGTGATTATATAACATAACAGAGTATTTTTGTACGAATTAATGTGAAGACATATATAGGTACATTTTTCTCTTCAAAAATACATATCTAAATTTGCTTCCATATACGGTGGAGGAAACAGAAATTGTTTGTATTATAATTTATATTATAAGTTAAATAATCTTTCATTACTTCAGGTATTAACATTGTATACTAGAATGAAATTTTATAGGCTCTGCTTTTGTAATAATGTATTTAATCTATATACTATGGAGAGATCATGGGATTATAATACTCTAACTAAAGACACACTATAACCTTTCAAACCAGAACATAGTGCTGAGTGAACTCAACTGTATATGCTAGCTTGGTTAAGTCTGATTCCACTCGTTTTTGAAATTTTTCTAAGATATTACCCCTACATTGAATAGGGTAGAACCTGGAGGCACCAGATAGAGAGGGGCCTTTGCTCCTAATATTGAGATCTTGATCATTGATCCCCATTGTTCCCTCTCTAAGTAGTGTCTCCAGGGACTGTAGATCACTTTGTTCCTGAAAATTTAAGGGCTCATTAGTACTAACAGGCTGAATTCCATTAACAATATATTCTCCATTATCCATTGGCAATGTTTCATTGAAGTATTTCTTTAGCGTGAGATTTCTGATAAGTTTGTTCACATCTACCAGTGTTTGGAATAGGTTGAAATTTTCAGCTGGAACAAAACTCAATCCATAGCTGAGTACCTTTATTTCCATATCACTGAGTATTTGTGATGACAAATTTATCACTAACTTTAGTTGTATTTTGTGTTCGACCTCCCTCTGCGTGGTGGCAGACCCTGTTCCTTCAGTATGCCCTTTTCTACTTTTCTTCCTCCCCCCCCCTTCTGACTCTTTTGGGGGCTTTGAAAAAACCTGGGCCAGGTCTGAACTTGTAGTTGCCCTAAGATCATCTCTAGCAGTATCATCATGGGATGATACACTATATTTGGACTGTACTGTCACATTCTGGGGATTAGCAGCACATTCAGAAGTTGATTCTATAGTTTCTGATTCTTCCCCTGAGGTAGAGTATTCCCCTGATGATTCTGCCTCACTCTCATTGAAGGTTACTTTCTTATTTTTGTTGCTTTTATTTTTATTTTTATTCTTATTTTTCTTACCCTCCTTGGGAAAACTTTTCTGATCATTCTCTTTTTTATAATAGAACCTTTGTTTCTTATTCCAAATATATACTTTGTTTGTATCATAATCCAATGAATCACGCATAAATTTATCATGTTTAATTTCCATGATCAATGCTTTTGTTTTGGATAATGATTCATGCAAAATACAGTCAAATTTGCCAAAAAGCAACTCTCTGCTGCGTGAATGTAATTCTATCTGCAGAGTGTCTATCTCTGTAGATGTGATAGATAACATCTTAGTTTTAAATTCTAACAACATGCCCATCAATTTAAAGGAACAGTCAGATAGCACACTATTCCATACTCTTATGAACTCTACATCTTCCACAACAAAGGTGGGAAATTTATTTATCCTTAATCCTCTTGGGATCATTCGACATTTGATATACTTCTGTAAAGTCCATATGTCCCACTTCAATCTTGTTTCTTTAATTAACAAAGATTCTATAGTGTCAAACAATTTACTCAGAGTATACGTTGAGATATCTGATTAAAATACAGTCTCTGATTCTTGAATATCCCCAACTCTTTCAACAGTTGTAAGTAATGAATAAAACTTCATATTAGAATTGTCTATAACGGGATTCATCTTGAAATTTCTTCTCCTTCTGACTTCCTGCTTGTGAACTAAAGTTCATACAGTGCTCAGATAACGTTAAATAGGAAACTGCTATCATTTGAAATAATGAATACAATCCGTTATCGGCACCTGTAACAATCCCAAGTCCACTGCACTACTGACAAACTTTATATATGTGATCGGACCCATTGCGTCCGTGACTTCACCACTCACCTAACACCATGGACCGGTCCTAGCGGCAAAGATCCTCCTTGTTAGAATTTAAAACTAAGATGTTATCTATCACATCTACAGAGATAGACACTCTGCAGATAGAATTACATTCACGCAGCAGAGAGTTGCTTTTTGGCAAATTTGACTGTATTTTGCATGAATCATTATCCAAAACAAAAGCATTGATCATGGAAATTAAACATGATAAATTTATGCGTGATTCATTGGATTATGATACAAACAAAGTATATATTTGGAATAAGAAACAAAGGTTCTATTATAAAAAAGAGAATGATCAGAAAAGGTTTCCCAAGGAGGGTAAGAAAAATAAGAATAAAAATAAAAATAAAAACAAAAGCAACAAAAATAAGAAAGTAACCTTCAATGAGAGTGAGGCAGAATCATCAGGGGAATACTCTACCTCAGGGGAAGAATCAGAAACTATAGAATCAACTTCTGAATGTGCTGCTAATCCCCAGAATGTGACAGTACAGTCCAAATATAGTGTATCATCCCATGATGATACTGCTAGAGATGATCTTAGGGCAACTACAAGTTCAGACCTGGCCCAGGTTTTTTCAAAGCCCCCAAAAGAGTCAGAAGGGGGGGGAGGAAGAAAAGTAGAAAAGGGCATACTGAAGGAACAGGGTCTGCTACCACGCAGAGGGAGGTCGAACACAAAATACAACTAAAGTCAGTGATAAATTTGTCATCACAAATACTCAGTGATATGGAAATAAAGGTACTCAGCTATGGATTGAGTTTTGTTCCAGCTGAAAATTTCAACCTATTGCAAACACTGGTAGATGTGAACAAACTTATCAGAAATCTCACGCTAAAGAAATACTTCAATGAAACATTGCCAATGGATAATGGAGAATATATTGTTAATGGAATTCAGCCTGTTAGTACTAATGAGCCCTTAAATTTTCAGGAACAAAGTGATCTACAGTCCCTGGAGACACTACTTAGAGAGGGAACAATGGGGATCAATGATCAAGATCTCAATATTAGGAGCAAAGGCCCCTCTCTATCTGGTGCCTCCAGGTTCTACCCTTTTCAATGTAGGGGTAATATCTTAGAAAAATTTCAAAAACGAGTGGAATCAGACTTAACCAAGCTAGCATATACAGTTGAAGGAAAGAAATATTCTAATCTCACTCAGTCAGAATCTATTGCTTTGAAAGGGGGATCAGTTGTGGTAATGGACAGAACATTTTTTGTCCAAGAATCATTACAACAACTTAATGACACCTCACAATATCAGGTCTTAGATTTTAATCCTATTTCTCGATTCAAATATGAGCTGAATCATCTGATAGATGAGGGATATGAAGCAGGGTACATTGATGAACAGACTAGTTTATATCTCACGGTTGATAACCCGGTAATTCCAATATTCAATTTTTTACCTAAGGTACATAAATCCTTATTGGAAGTAAAAGGCCGTCCAATCATTAGTGGGATTGGTTCTATTACAGAGCCATTGTCGAAATGGTTGGATGAAATTTTGCAACCAATTGTTAAGGAACTGCCGAGTTACCTTCGAGATACCAAGCAGTTGCTGGTGGAGATGGAGGAGATACATTGGCAGAGTAACTATGGGTGGCTCACAATAGATGTCACATCACTGTACTCTTCCATCCCCCACAGCAAAGGTTTGGAAGCGTTAAGTTTTTGTTTGGAAAGGTATACAACGATAGATCATAGCTTTCGCTCATACATACTACGAGTAACACAATATCTCTTAACTCATAACATGTTTGTGTTTGAAGATGTCCATTACCTGCAGAGATGTGGGACAGCCATGGGGGCAAAATTTGCCCCCTCCTATGCCAACCTGTTTATGGGTTGGTGGGAGCTGTCCCACATCTATGCATGTGATGGACACTGGAAAGAGAAGATAGTTCACTACAGAAGGTACATAGATGACCTTCTGGTCATTTGGAAAGGTAGTAAAACAGAAGCTACTGACTTTGTAGAGATGTTGAATCATAATGATGTCGGTATTAGATTCACATATGAGTTCAATAGAGACAATATCAATTTTTTGGATGTAAATCTGTCAGTTACTGACAAAAATGAAGTGGTCGCAAAAATATACAGAAAACCCATAGCAGGTAACACTCTCCTCCATGCCAAGAGCAGTCATCCTAAAAGAGTATTTAGATCTGTCCTAAAGGGGCAGTTCATTAGGATTAAAAGAAATTGCACTCGGGATGAGGAATTTGAAAAGCAGGCTCTTGACATGGAGGAGAGATTTCTAAAAAGAGGTTACAAAAGAAAGGAGATTGTGGCCATCAAAGATAATGTTGCAACATTGGATAGGAAAGAGCTTTTAAAGGAAAAGAAAAAGAACAATGTCAAATTTGAAGGTGTATCATTTATAACACAGTACAGTCAACAATACCATCTAATTTGTGGTATTTTGAGGAAACACTTTCCTATGTTAAAAGCAGACAACAGTCTGGCTAATATAATCCCCAAAGGCTGTAGGTATGCATTTAAAAAAGGGAAAAGCATAGGAAATATAGTCGCTCCAACACAATTGAGTTCAGATCATCAAACTGCCACCATTTCATCATGGCTCAGATTTAAAGGCACTTACAAGTGCAGTTATGCACCTTGTACAGCCTGTGCCCATTTGCAACAGGGGGATGGATTTTCCAGCACAGTCACAGGAGAAAGATTTAATCATTCCTCATGTTTAAATTGCAGGTCTTGTTATGTAATATATTTGATCACCTGCACAACATGTAATATTCAATATACTGGGCTCACTACAAGGGAGACCAGAGAGAGGATAAGGGAACACTTAACTAATATAAAAGCTGGTAAACTTACCACACCGTTAGTACAGCATTTTAAATTGGAACACAATAGCAGTGTACACACCTTTAAATGGACCATTATAGAACTGGTCAAATGTAAATCCAGAGGGGGAGACAGAGACAAACTTCTATCTAAAAGGGAAGCATTTTGGATACATAAACTGAAGACCAGAGTCCCCTTTGGATTAAACTCAGAGTTTGATCTAATAAACTTTTGGGAATGAGAAATTGATTATGTGGGTTAGTGTATCTGAGAATACTTACCTGTAGTAAGAAGTCCAACATAACAAAATAGAACATAATAAAATACAATAAAACTAAGCTATGATGATTGAAGAGAGTTATCAAAATACAGATTTTTTAACCTATTTACAGGATAAAATCATCATTAGAGGCGCTACAAGGAGTATATTTAAACAGAGTTGAGTTCACTCAGCACTATGTTCTGGTTTGAAATGTTATAGTGTGTCTTTAGTTAGAGTATTATAATCCCATGATCTCTCCATAGTATATAGATTAAATACATTATTACAAAAGCAGAGCCTATAAAATTTCATTCTAGTATACAATGTTAATACCTGAAGTAATGAAAGATTATTTAACTTATAATATAAATTATAATACAAACAATTTCTGTTTCCTCCACCGTATATGGAAGCAAATTTAGATATGTATTTTTGAAGAGAAAAATGTACCTATATATGTCTTCACATTAATTCGTACAAAAATACTCTGTTATGTTATATAATCACATATCTGTTACTGTATCTATAGCTTTGTTTTTCTGGGTTAACTCATTGTTAAAATCAGGTTTTGATATAACCTATATAATTCACATATGTTGTAAAGTTTAAACTTCAGTAGAATGATCTTAAAGAACCATTTCAATTGTTTGAGCATAAATTGATTTATCAGTTCACATACTATTGAAGGGTTAATCTTGAATATAAGAGGTGTGATATTGTTCCGCCCCGGGTAAAAGGAGGTTCTTTGTTTTTAACCTATTAACTGGTTCCAATGGGTATTTAACCTCATTTGGAACAAGTGACTGCAGCTACGATTACGGCCCTTGGAGCCGAAACGCGTCAGCAGGCAGTCCTTGGGGTGGAACACATACCACTCATGTATCTAGGGATTCGCATTGTCATTATTGTAATGATGAGCTTTTAATGTTTCTTCGAATAAAGCTATCTGAAACTTCATCTGTATCCAGTGCATCCTACTATTTGTTATTACTATATTGACTGAAACTAAGGATACTGCACGGAAAACACGAAGGAGACCCCTGCAAGCACAAGCCCACTCACCTCTCACGGTAATAGGTGGACGAGAACACGGGAGGCAAGACCGGGTGACGTCAGACGCCGAGCGAGATTGAGGCTCGATGGAACAGAGTGAAGCAGGACGCTTGTAATTCCCTTTTCTAAGACGGCACTGGTGGAGGTTTTACCCACAGTGACAAGACACTCTGTGGATACCGTACAGACAGGTCGCCCTACGGAAGATCTTTGCCGCTCGGACCGGTCCATGGTGTTAGGTGAGTGGTGAAGTCACGGACACAACAGGTCCGGTCACATATATAAAGTTTGTCAATAGTGCAGTGGACTTGGGATTGTTACAGGTGCCGATAACGGATTGTATTCATTATCTGTACCCATCAATGTCGTTAAGAAACACCTTAATAATCTAACAATGAAAAACCAGTCTGGACCTGATCAAATATCAGCAAAGTTGTTGAAGCTCAGTGCGCCGGCAATTGCTAAGCCTGTCCCAACCCTAATTAACGAATCCTTGGTGTCTGGATACATACCTAAACTCTGGAAAACTGAAAGAGTAGTGCCTATTCATAAAAGTGGGGAGTTAACCTTGGTTTATAACTATCGCCCTATATCATTGCCAGTATTGTCAAAAATCTTAGAAAAATGCGTCCATACGCAATTATGCGAGTATTACCAACTTTCTAACTATCTGACCCCTGATCAATCAGGTTTTCGACCGAATCACTCCACTTCAACTGCCCTCCTAAAAGTTTGCAACAACATCCAAACTGGCATGGAACAAGGAGACCTAACTGGAGCTATTTTCCTTGATTTTGCTAAGGCTTTTGACACAGTGGACCACGGCATACTACTGCTCAAACTAAAAAACTATGGTATTGCTGATCGTCCGTTAACCTGGTTTAGATCATATGTATCGGATCGATCACAATATGTCTCTGTTTCTAACAGTGACTCCCTCCCTCTCCCAGTCACGTGTGGTGTTCCCCAAGGTTCCATTCTCGGCCCTCTACTATTCACATTATTTATAAATGATTTGCCTTATGTCTGCAAATCCTCAACTGTACACATGTACGCAGACGACACGGTAATCTATGCAAACAAATATGATCTGCCGCAGCTTGAAGCAGTGCTCCAAGACCAGTTCACAGAGGTAGAAAAGTGGATCTCAAAAAACAAACTCTTCCTAAACACTGACAAAACTGTCACGATGATCTTTGGAACTGGGCCTAAATTACACAAATTACAAAATTCCCATCTACGCATCAAAACAAAATCCAATTGCACGCTGACCGCAGTCCACTCTTTCAAATACTTGGGTATGTTCTTAGACCCTAATCTATCTTTTGGCCTCCACATAGAAAAACTTGCATCTAAACTTTATCCAAAATTAGGTGCCCTGTACAGAAACAAATCTTGCCTCAGCCCTACAGTAAAGGAAAAGATTGTACAGCAAATGCCGATGCCTATCATGGATTATGGGGACGTAGTATACGCACCTGCACCGCAAACTCACCTTAATAAACTTAATACATTGTATATCTCGTTCTGCCGCTTTGTGATACAATGTAACTACAAGACCCACCATTGTGACATGCTAAAAGAACTAAACTGGCTGACGCTGGAATCCAGACGCACCCTCCATCTTTCCTGCCTTCTGTTTAAGTGCCTTTCTGGAAAGCTCCCACCCTACCTAAGCAGAATGCTCTCCCCGGCTATTCCCACCTCCTATAACCTCCGACCCAGTACCAGCACATTATTTAGCTTGCCTCAATACAAAAAGAAAGCAGCTCGATCCTCCTTTTCCACCGAGCGCCACAGTTATGGAATGACTTCCTGCACACTTTCAAACCTTCCACAAGCCTAATATCCATTAAGAGATCTCTCTCTACATATCTCAAAACAGAATGCACCTGTCATGGTTGATTATATATTTCTTACCTGTTCTATGTACAATTTGTGCATCTATTGTGTATTATTATTGTTTTTGAATTGTATTGTACCCTATTGTATCAATGCAATGTTTTGTGGACCCAGGACATACTTGAAAACGAGAGAAATCTCAATGTATCCTTCCTGGTAAAATATTTTATGAATAAATAAATAAATAAATCTCTCACCCACTGGCTTCCTTTCACCTTAATAATAAATTTGAAAATTTATAACACTGCTCCAACCTATATATCTAATACTCTATATCCTCACTAGTCTGTATTTGGCTTTTTTTTTATTATTTATCTTTATTAAAGACACAGTGTAAATTCAGCAATAACAAGTAATATTGGCATATATAACTTGACATATTACATGAAATTTGACAATTCATCTAGAACTATGATGATCACTGCAGAGCAAAGGATGTAATGATATACAAGGTCTTTCACCTGAACGTATCGTAGATGAGAATAGTCAACATGTGGTTCAAGACTTGTGTCTTTACATAGTTCATGTTGTCTTTAAAATTATTTTTCTTTAGGTGAGGAAGTCCTCTGAAATGTCCAACAGGAAATACCATGTGATGCCATTGGTTTCAGTTTGTATCTTAATTTTAACGTATTTATAAAACACAATAAACTATATATATATATATATTTATATATATATATATATATATATATATATATATATATATATATATATATATATATATATATATATATATACACACACGTATATATATATATATATATACTGTATATATAATTATAGAGAGCATTGAGAAGACTAACCTGCACAAAAAAAAATAATAATAATGATAAAATTCCTCCTCTCATACCCCCAAGCCACCTCCACTTCCCTCACCCTCATATTTTAAGAGCTGTTGTGAGCAGTTTCTAAACCCTTTCAATTCGCCCCTTAAGGCTTCTAGTATTATTTCTGTATTGGCAAATGGCAATATAATCTGTCTTTGCTCTTACATTGTAAGAGGGTACTTTACGTCATTATGTATTGCTGTCATTTTTTCAGAAAGCTTTTCAATCTGTGCTGGCTATCAAATTTGGTATCCGTTTGTTCTAGGAATAATTGTCTATGAACAATCTTTTTAAGTTGGGATATTGTGTGGGGGGTCCTACTAGTCCACTGTTCTAGAATACATTTACGGGCCAATAACACAACTATATGGCTAGATTTAGAGTTCTGCGGGCAAAGGGGTGCGTTAGCTACGCATGCTTTTTTTCCCCCGCACCTTTTAAATACCGCTGGTATTTAGAGTTCACAGAATGGCTGCGTTAGGCTCCAAAAAAGGGAGCGTAGAGCATATTTAACGCCACTGCAACTCTCGATACCAGCGGTGCTTACGGATGCGGTCAGCTTCAAAAACGTGCTCGTGCACGATTCCCCCATAGAAAACAATGGGTCTGTTTGAGCTGAAAAAAAACCTAACACCTGCAAAAAAGCAGCGTTCAGCTCCTAACGCAGCTACATTGTTTTCTATGGGGAAACACTTCCTATGTCTGCACCTAACACTCTAACATGTACCCCGAGTCTAAACACCCCTAACATTACACTTATTAACCCCTAATCTGCCGACCCCGCTATCGCTGACACCTGCATATTTTTTTAACCCCTAATCTGCCGCTCCGTACACCGCCGCTACCTACATTATACCTATGTACCCCTAATCTGCTGCCCCAACACCGCCGACCCCTATATTATATTTATTAACCCCTAATCTGCCTCCCACAACGTCGCCTCCACCTACCTACAATAATTAACCCCTAATCTGCCGACCGAACCGCACCGCTACTATAATAAATGTATTAACCCCTAATCCGCCTCACTATCGCCTCAATAACCCTATAATAAATAGTATTAACCCCTAATCTGCCCTCCCTAACATCGCCGACACCTAACTTCAAACAGTAACCCCTAATCTGCCGACCGGAGCTCACCGCTATTCTAATAAATTTTTTAACCCCTAAAGCTAAGTCTAACCCTAACCCTAACACCCCCCTAAATTAAATATAATTTTTATCTAACGAAATAAATTAACTCTTATTAAATAAATTATTCCTATTTAAAGCTAAACACTTACCTGTAAAATAAACCCTAATATAGCTACAATATAAATTATAATTATATTGTAGCTATTTTAGGATTAATATTTATTTTACAGGCAACTTTGTATTTATTTTAACCAGGTACAATAGCTATTAAATAGTTAATAACTATTTAATAGTTACCTAGTTAAAATAATTACAAAATTACCTGTAAAATAAATCCTAACCTAAGTTACAATTAAACCTAACACTACACTATCAATAAATTCATTAAATACAATACCTACAAATAACTACAATTAAATAAACTAACTAAAGTACAAAAAATAAAAAAGAGCTAAGTTACAAAAAATAAAAAAATATTTTTCTAATGTTTGTAAAAAAAAATATTTTTTGTAACTTAGTTATTTGTAGGTATTGTATTTAATTAAAAATATCAAAAATATAATTAGTGCGCCAACGGTCAAATAGCTTCTATAAATATAAAATAAAAATGTATAAAAATACAAACATAAAGTATAGTGACAAAACTGGAACCATATGGGACCAGAAATTGATGATGTCTTAACAATATACTCCTTATCGAAAAGGGGTACTGACATTAATATACAAAGTAATGGTCATAATATAGACACAATGATATAGTGAGATAGTCCCAAATATGAAGTTCTAATGGATACAAATGTAGTAGGCGTGATATCCAAATCACAGGAGACAAGCAACTTCTTCAAACGATCCCTGTTGGTGAACCAGGGGAAGAGACTAAATAGAAAAAGAGATAAAAGAAGGCGCCAACATAGTGCAGTTACCAGTGGGATGGGACACGCAGAGCAAGTAATACCATATACTCACAGGATATAAGACACTTGAAAAGTGTCACAAGTGCCTCCTGGACCCTCAGAGTCGTCCAGCTAACTCCCACTCCAATGTGGTAGTAAGATTCTCCTCGTCTTTGCCGATTATGGTGGCTCCGCTGATGGTCTCGGCTGCAGACTGTGTTCCAAAGGGACAGACTTCAGATCCACTCAGATCAGGATATACAGATACGGTCCGTGCTCTCCGGATAGGAGTCAAACAGCAAGGTGAATCAGAAACCCGGGATCAGTGCTGTCACAACAAAAGATACCTTTTCTTCATAAAAACATAGCTTTATTAAGATCTACGCATTTCAGTGAACCAGTCGTCTTTATCAAGAGCAAGTTAAAAGGCAAAAAGTAAGCTCTGTAGGGCATTTTTTTATTTTGGGGGTCTTTGTTATTTTATTAGGGGGCTTAGAGTAGGTGTAATTAGTTTAAAATTGTTGTAATATTTTTCTAATGTTTGTAAAAAAAAATATTTTTTGTAACTTAGTTCTTTTTTATTTTTTGTACTTTAGTTAGTTTATTTAATTGTAGTTATTTGTAGGTATTGTATTTAATTAATTTATTGATAGTGTAGTGTTAGGTTTAATTGTAGATAATTGTAGGTATTTTATTTAATTAATTTATTGATAGTGTAGTGTTAGGTTTAATTGTAGATAATTGTAGGTATTTTATTTAATTAATTTATTGATAGTGTAGTGTTAGGTTTAATTGTAACTTTATTTTACAGGTAATTTTGTAATTATTTTAACTAGGTAGCTATTAAATAGTTCTTAACTATTTAATAGCTATTGTACCTGGTTAAAATAAATACAAAGTTGCCTGTAAAATAAATATAAATCCTAAAATAGCTACAATATGATTATAATTTATATTGTAGCTATATTAGGGTTTATTTTACAGGTAAGTATTTATTTTTAAATAGGATTAATTTATTTAATAAGAGTTAATTTATTTTGTTAGATAAAAATTATATTTAACTTAGGGGGGTGTTAAGGTTAGGGTTAGACTTAGCTTTAGGGGTTAAAAATTTTATTAGAATAGCGGTGAGCTCCGGTCGGAAGATTAGGGGTTAATGTTTGAAGTTAGGTGTCGGCGATGTTAGGGAGGGCAGATTAGGGGTTAATACTATTTATTATAGGGTTATTGAGGCGGGAGTGACGCGGATTAGGGGTTAATAACTTTATTATAGTAGCGGTGCGGTCCGCTCGGCAGATTAGGGGTTAATAAGTGTAGGTAGGTGGCGGTGATGTTGGGGGGGGCAGATTAGGGGTTAATAAATATAATATAGGTGTCGGCGGTATTAGGGGAAGCAGATTAGGGGAACATAGGGATAACGTAGCTGGCGGCGGTATACGGAGCGGCAGATTAGGGGTTAAAAAATGTAATAGAGTGGCGGCGATGTGGGGGGACCTCGGTTTAGGGGTACATAGGTAGTTTATGGGTGTTAGTGTACTTTAGAGCACAGTAGTTAAGAGCTTTATAAACCGGCGTTAGCCCAGAAAGCTCTTAACTACTGACTTTTTTCTGCGGCTGGAGTTTTGTCGTTAGATTTCTAACGCTCACTTCAGCCACGACTCTAAATACCAGCGTTAGAAAGATCCCATTGAAAAGATAGGATACGCAAATGGCGTAGGGAGATCTGCGGTATGGAAAAGTCGCGGCTGTAAAGTGAGCGTTAGACCCTTTCCTGACTGACTCCAAATACCAGAGGGCGGTAAAAACCAGCGTTAGGAGCCTCTAACGCTGGTTTTGACGGCTACCGCCCAACTCTAAATCTAGCCGATAGTGAGTATTTGGCATATCTTGGACAATCATTTATCCCTATGCAGGAAACAAATTTGTGGAACATTGAGTTCAATATTGAGGGAAAAGTTTTTAACCAGTATTGTACTTTAGCCCAGAAATTATTAATAATTGGACACGTAATAAAATAATACAGATTTTGACCTGTAGTCATTATAATTGGTTATATATATGTTTTATAATTATAATGAATGGATTGCGTCTTGTATTAATAAGACTTACTGACAGCATGTCAAGGGATATGAAGCCCATTTTTTTTCTTTCATGATTCAGATAGAGCATGTAATTTTAAGCAACTTTCTGATTGACTCCAATTATCAATTTGTCTTGGTTTTCTTGGTATCTTTATTTGAAAAGCAGGAATGTAAGCCCATTTTTGGTAAACCACCTGGGTAGCACTTGCTGATTAGGTAAAATAAATCCTGAGTTAAAACTTATTGAATTAACTTTTTTTATATGATGTTTCAATGACTGCTCAAAGCTTCAGTCAAGACTTCAAAAATACCTTATGTTTTCCTTAACATATATTAGTCTTTAGAAAAATTTCAGCATGGCTCAGATCAATACCTCCTTGTATAAAACATTTGTATTGGGGGGTGGAGCCTGGCTGTGCAGGAGAATGGCCGTGTGTGTGTAGTGCTCCTAAGCTGAAGACTAGCCAAATGCCATCAAAGCCCATAAAGTACTCCTGTACAGACTTTTAAATAAACTTAGGAACCAAGGAGACTGCAGGACATTTATTTTGGTCCTGGGAGAGGGTCTCTTATAACATTTTGCAGGCGCTATTCAGAACTTTGGCGCTGCGCCCTGTATTGCGGCCCTGAAAGAATTGTACCGGGAGCCTAAAGGACAGATCGTGGGAGGACAGCACTTGTTTTCAGTAAGCTGAGGTACCCCTATTAAGCAGTGCGACCAGACTGTGCAGTGCCGCAGTGTTTCAACAAGTAACGGCCTTAGAACAACACCGGCCCTATATGAGCTCGCGGCGGCCATGATCTAAGAGGAAGCTGAGATAGCCCCTGGTCGGAACCTATGTCTGCAGCGCCTGGCTTGATATAAAACAAGCTACCGGGACACTTACAAGTGGTGCGGTGACTAGCCGTGTTGCGCACCGGACATTGCTGGCTAAAGGAATACCCGCTGAGTCCCCTACAGAAAGCCGGTAAGCAGAGTTAACAGAGGGAGGCTGTTGCACTTGAATTCTTTTCTATGGGACATATATATTTATCCTAATATCGCTGTGGAGCGGATGTTACTTAAGGGGACTCTTTAAATTGCATAAAAGCCTATTTGACACGCTACTATAGTCAAGGCCCACTGCAGTGTGTTACAGTGAGGAAGCTGCTATTTGGGCCCTGTGTATTGTGATGCAGCTTAGAAGGGCAGTGTATTGTGATGCAGCTTAGAAGGGCAGAAAAAAACAAAAATAAAAAAAAAATAAAACAAAAGGAAAATAGGAGCACAAAATACAGGGGAAAAAATAAAGAAAAAATAGCTCTGTTTATTGCTGAATGCTGTCTTCCACTCATCCCCCTCCTTGATTCTGATTAGGTTATAGGCGCCTTTTAAGTCTAGTTTAGTGTAGACAGATGCACCATTTAGATGTTCAAGAAGTTCAGGGATGAGTGGAAGCGGATATCGTTTTTGTATTGTTATTGAATTAAGAGCTCTGTAGTCAATGATTGGTCTAAGTGTTTTATCCTTGTTTCTTACAAAGAAGATGCCGGAAGCTGCTGGTGAGGTGGAAGGAACAATAAAATCTTTTTTTAAATTCTCATCAAGATAGTCACGCAAATACTGGAGTTCAGTTTGTGATAAAGGAAAGATTCTACCGAAAGGAATTTGAGCACCAGTAACAAGATCTATTGGGCAATTGTAAATCCTATTTGGAGGAAGCGCTTCAGCTTCTTTGGTATCACAAATCTCAGATAAATTGTGATATTCAGGAGGAATGAAATTTTAAAGGGTTGAGATAGAATGCTGTAGATAACAAGTATTCTTACAATATTGTGAAGTGTAGGTAACAGTGTTACTTGACCAATTAATAGAGGGATTATGTTTTCTTAACCATGGATAACCAAGTATTATGGTATGCAATGATGCTGGTATTATATCAAAAGTAAGATAGTCAGTATACCCCATATCTGTTGTTAGTTGAAGTGGTATAGTATGATGGGTGATTGGACCCTTATGAATGAATGATCCATCAATAACTTTCACATATAGGGGAATAGGTTTTAACACTTTTGGTATTTTATTGATATTGACATAA
Organism: Bombina bombina; assembly: GCF_027579735.1. Lineage (NCBI taxonomy): Eukaryota > Metazoa > Chordata > Amphibia > Anura > Bombinatoridae > Bombina > Bombina bombina. The sequence continues at coordinate 154,013,952 of NC_069501.1, forward strand.
TCTGAATCGATGAACAGACCATAAGCTCCTGAGTCTATTATGGCCTTACTCCTGATTTGGTGTTGATCCCACTGCAACAATAAAGATATGGTTAGATTAGTAGGATTTTTGTTTGCAGATAGAATGTTTAATACAAATGTCTTATCCTTCTTTTGTCACATTAAGATAGGACATTGAGAGACTGTATGATCCTTGTTGGCACAATATAAACAGAGGTTTGCAATACGTCTTCTAAACTTTTCTTCTTGACTAAGTGGGCCTTTTATAGCTCCAATCTCCATAGGAATAGGACTAGAAGAAATTTTTTTAGAAGAATAATTTATAAGTTTTTTATGTATAGATTCAGTAGATAATTTTTCTGCTCTCCTCTCTCTGAGACGTCGGTCTATAGTAGTAGCTAGTTTTATCAGTCCATCTAAGGTATCAGGCATATCTACTCTTGAAATTTCATCTTTTAAGCTTTCAGATAAGCCTAACCTGAATTGCTTTTTTAAGCTTATTGCATTCCATTGGGAGTCAGCAGACCACATTTGAAACTCTGTGATGTACTCACTACATTACGTTTTCCTTGCTTTAATGAACGTAGCTTAGTTTCTGCATTTAGTTGTTTATTTGTATCTTCATACAAACTTGACATGGTGGTAAAAAAATTATCCAAAGAATTTAGTATGGGATCATTTAATTCAAAAAATTTGTTAGCCCATGTGTGAGGCTCACCTGACAGATACGAAATGGTAAAACACACTCTAATCCTATCTGTATGGTATGTCTTTGGTTTCATTGAAAATAGCCGGTAGCACGCATTTTTAAAGTCTTTAAACTCAGACCTTTTCCCAGAAAAAATATGAGGTGCATTTATATGAGGTTCTGGAATATCAGATGATTTAGGTATTATTATGTCTTTAATCAAACTCTTGAGAGCAGTGTTTTCGGCCTGTACCTCTGTCAGACCTCTTGCAAGATATTCTATTTTCTGGTTTAAAGTTTCAAATTGATTATTGATCTTGTTAGGATCCATTTTAAACACAGAATGTTTTCTGGGTTAAATATTATGTAAGAGTTAGATTAACGACAGTTATATGTACACAATAGTTTGTTTTGTAGCAAGATTTAATACCCAGAGTTATATGTGGAAACAATGGGATCTATAAATATTGCAATTGATTCAACAGTGACGTATCTCATTATTCAGAATAACACCTGAAAAGAGATATACGATTCGTATTTTCTTGAGGGTATTCAGAGTAGTAAATGTTCAGCTTCAGTAGAAAATGTGATTAGTGAATTGGCTATCACTTTAAATATACAAGGCAGTTCATAGCAATGCTTAATGAAGTGAACATTCTAATAGTAGAGCTCAGACACACAAGGAAACAGTTAAAAGTGGCGTTTTAGCAAAAGCAGAGTCACAGTTTATAACATACAGTTTACTTGCGGGTTAAATAGCGGTTTAGCTGAAGCACAGTCTCAGATAATATCGAGCAGTTTACTTGCAGTAATATGACACATGTAAACAGTTTGGGTTGCGGTTAGCTGAAGCAGAGTCACAGATATACCATGCAGTTTACTTGCAGTTTGCATAACACATGAGACACAGTAGCGGTTAGTTTAGACAAAGTCACAGTATACTTGCGGTTTGATTTGACAACTCTTGTATCAAGTTCGGATGGTTCCATATTCAGGTATTGTATACAAACTTTTTAAATACATTCTATTGTTTACTTTGTTTTTAATTATATATAAAAGTTTTTTTAACTTATTAAGCAGCCTTTTTTTCTGGAGCTCTATTTGGAGTTTACGTTAGCCTCCTGCTAACACAGATTACCTCAACAGCACAATTTAGTTAGCTGGGCCACTACTAATAGTCCAGTCTGTCTGTTTGGCACTTGATAAGTGCTTTCCCTCATGTGAGTACCCTGGACGGTGGGTTCCATATTGTTTGTGGGTGTTAATAACTTGGATTATCTGCACTAGGAGGCACCCTTTTCTATCTTTATTTTTGGTCATTTGTGCCAGGTTGGTTATTGAAAGGAGCAGCCCGTTATACAGAACAGTGCACTGGGACACTGTTCACCTAGGCCTATCTCTGCCTTTGGGATATGTGAGTATCCTTTATCCATTCTTATAGTCAACATAATCTGTGATTGGCTACACTAAGGGGCGCCCTTTTGTCTCTCTCTTGTTTTTTACTTGTAATATACAAGTGCTTATTATAAGAATTAATTATGGGCTAGATTACAAGTGGAGTGCTATTTTAATGTGTGCCCGTAAAGGGGAAAATTTGCCAATTTACAGGCGCTCATTAAATAACCAGCCATTACAAGTGGCTGACAAATGCTCCCACAAGTTCGTGGGAGCACTTTGCGCTTAGCACAATTAACCAGAGGTCAGACCTCTGGTTAATTTAAAAAACTGTCCTCCAATTGCCCTCCAAATAAAGTAGACAGTTGCTTTATTAAAATAAAAATATAAGCATCTTTATTTATTTAAAAAAAAACTGTCCAAAGCAGTTATTAGGGGTTAAAGTGAGGGGATGTGGGGTGTTAGAAGAAAATAAACGGCAATGAAAAGTGCCTTTACATTGCGGTCTATTGGGACTAGGTTATCACTGTAAATATATACAGTATGTATATGCTTATATACATAAGGAATAAATCTCCTATTACGTCCTTGCGTTTACTAAACTAAATCTAACTACAAATAAACACAAACAACTGTTTGGGAGAAAGACCGATCACGGTCACGTTTAATAAAATGTAAACTTTATTAACTTTTAAATAGTATTAGGCAACTTTTCAAATAACTTGAACTTTGTTAAAAGTTATTATTAACTTGTTAGCAGCACTTATTACTAGACTAACCCTTACCGACAGACGTCAAGGCCCCTTTTGTTACCTGCAGTGGCTGTCACTCTTCATTCTTACTCCTCATTACAGGGCCATGACCGAACGCCTAGCTAGGGCATGTTACCACCAACCCAGTAGGGCAGCCCTCACCAGTTTAGATTAGAATCTGAGTGTCGGCCGGTGATTGGCTGTAGAGTGACATGCGGCAGCTGCGCTTGTTAGAAATATACATAGAGACTATACAGCAGTTTGCATAAGTAAGAGATATATTTCTCACACATCTACGGTAGCAAAATCTTTCTCTTACTATGCAGACTTTAGAAATCACTTGCAGTCCACTGGTAGACCGCGATTGACGTCTAGCCCACCCTTGATATTTAGGTATAGATATATACAGATACAGATACCTGTATATAGGAATATCTATTTAAAAATCTATTTAAAAATCTTTAGCAATGTATCTGTATGTATCTCTTTGTTAAAGTACTTTGGTGGCATTCTTTTTTAACACCCGAGATCTCATATATATGAGCCCTTATAACTTTTTTGTGCATTTTTTTTTTTAATAATTTTTTTTTAGATGGTGTTATTATGAGTGTAACTCTACTTTGTAATGTATTTTTAAAGTGTTTTGTGACACTTTTTAGTTTTGTAAAACAGTTAACCACAGCTCTGAGATTGCGGTAAGGATTGGAGCGATTTTGCTAAACTTGTAATATCAGTGCAATTAAAAATGCTAGTGAAAAGACGATATCGCTTGCGCAAAACCGTTTGCCCCTCACTTGTAATCTAGATCTTCTTATTTTAGCAACAATATTTATTTAAAAAACAGTTAAAAACATTAGCGTTTGCTAGAAATTGTTATAGTTAGAACTTATTAAAATTGAATGTTTAGGAATGATGTGTTTAGATGAAATACTTTACAGTAAGATTCAGTATCTTTAAGCGTTAACTTTAATTCTTGGCTCTGTGTGATTTGAAAAAAAGAATGATCCACATTTCACGCACCAAGAGGTGTGTCCCAAACAGTATAGGCTGTTACAAAAAGCTGCTAATGCTTCTTTGACTTTGCTCTTCACCTGCTTTCTTCTCTATTTGTCATTTCACCAATAACATCTTCCCATTTCTGCTTCGTCCATCTTCTCTAAATTTCTACCACTAGGTCCATTAACTGCTGTTTCCCATGAGTCTCTTTCCCTATATGTGACTCTACAGGGGCAGAGGGGACACTGCCCCCCCCCTACATTGTGGGTGATCCCATGTGTGCTACAACACTTGTGATCATCCCTCACACAAACATCTACAGTCTTATGATTTTTACCAAGTGGATATATTGATGTTTCAGAGAACTTCTATTCCACTCTTTCTTCAGACCAACTAGATCATATTAATTAGTGAAGAATAATTACATAAATGCACCTTCATCCCATAAACAATTTGTGCCCAAAACAATCCATTTGTGCATTCTAGCCAACAGTGAACCTGAAATCCATAGCAACCTGCCAACACTTAGGGTTCAAACAGTTAGTCCTGTGAGAGCACAAGGCAGTAACCAAAACAACACAGCACTGAGAACATGCAGTGCCAATAACATCAATAAAATGCAATCACACTCAGGAACTATTAGAAATATATATATACACATAGAAAGTCTACCACTCTCTTGCAAGCACACAGATGGATTAAAAGCAAAGTGGAATAGCTACAACATTTGGCCAAATAGTGATAGGCCCAGGACCACATCAAGGCCCTAACCTACAGCCACACAATGCATGCTTTCAATCAAACACACTGAGATACAAACAAGGGTGACACAGACCCTTTGTAATTTCCCTAGACACATACACAACACAGAAATGGACTGCACTCTCAAATTGAACTGGTTTCACATCCTATGACCTTGCAAAACTCACAGCCCTTGGTGCTCACCAGCACTCACAGACAGCTGTACACCTTTCAGGGACTCAGGCAGTTAACCCCAGACAAGCCTGGGTGCAAAGTCCATAGGAAAAATGACAAAACAAAATTATTAACACACATAGGGGTTGATTTATCATCGGTCTGTCCGACATGAACCGCTCAGCGTATCATGTCCTACAGACATCGATGAATGTCGACAGCATATGCTGTTGGCATTTATCATTGCACAAGCAGTTCTTGCGCAAGCAGGGGGTGTCATAGGATCAAGCAGGGGGTGGTATAGGATTGGGTGGATTGATGTCCGCAGTCTCAGAGCAGGCGGACCAGTTAAGGAGCAGCGATCTTAAGACCGCTGCTTCTTAACTGCTGTTTCCAGGGAGCCTGAAGGATCGCATGAAAACAGGGGCCTCAGGGGCCTTTTTGGCTCTTGATAATTCAGCCCCTAACTCTTCCATTATTCTTTTAATCTAGCTTGCAAGAGAGTGACTGACTTTCTATGTGTTGTGTAATGTGAGTTTTGCAGAATCATAGGATGTGTAATTAGTCCAGTTTGAGACTGATGTAGCAAACACGATGGGGCCAATTTATTAAATGCCGGATGGACATGATTTGCTGTAGCGAATCATGGCCGTCCGACATCACTAAATGCCGACAGTATACACTGTCGGCATTTATAATTGCACAAGCATTTCTTGTGAAATGCTTGTGCAATGCCGCCCCCTGCACATTCTCGGCCAATCAGTGGCTGGCAGGGGGTGTCAAAAGGTGGCGGCCAAGTTAAGGTTATCTAAATAAAAGAGTTATATATCTCTTCATACCAATATAACAAGTATAACAAATTATACATTTTCCATACAACATAAGAATAAAAAGAGGGTGCCTCAGTGTAAGACAGTATTGTCAAATGGTAACTGCTTCTAATGTAGCGCTTACCGGATGATGTGGCACTGTGCTATGACCAGTGCAAGTGAGCAGACTAGCACTCAGCAGTGGCTAGTACACTGGAACCTCGATATCCCTGCAGTAATCTCAGCTTCTCATATGGCGTGAGAGATCTTTCTGCCTAGGGATCTTACGCCACAGGTGTTCGTTAGGGAATTCAAGTATTGACAAACTTCCAATTTGCATAAAATAACTAAAATGCTTTATTATTTTCAAAGCATCAGCAACGCTTGACAGGGTAACGTGTTTCTCAACCAATTTACTGGTCGTTTCCTCAGACCAAAATCAACACAAGATCCTGGAGAATCCTATATCTTTCCCTACAGGTGGTGATTATAGTAATCTTAAAGTTGCATGTGTATATACTATAAGTAAAAACCTATTAACTCCAATGCTGGTTTAAAATGGAGCAGGACTATATGGTAATCTTTGTGCCAATATGCTGGATCTGGAGTATAAAATAGTGAGAAAGAAAAACAATAGCAAAGAATACTGTAATAACTAAGTATATGACAGTACAAAAATACTCCCCTCTTTGTAAGACTTCCTTAGTCTCTCACTGGACTGAGAGGTACAAGTATTTCTTCTCAAGGGAGTTTAGAATCCACTTCTTGTTTACTTCCAAAAGTAATGCTGTGATTTAGAGATCATAATGGTGCAGCATGTAGTGGACGGAATTCACATTAAATGGATAATACAGGAAGTCAAGTTCCTTTTTTAAAAAAAAAAAATGTAAAATGTGAGATTGCAACTTATTCTTTTAACTTTTCGATTGGTTCTTTTATATTTTATGAGTGTACGTAATTTGCAGAAGATAAGTGATTTTTAAACTCAAGAAAAAGGGTTTTTAACTTTTAAATAACTTTATAAAAAAAAAAGGTTTTCAAATGAATTCATAATACATTATGGAAATCTTTGTGATATGGTTTTTTGTTTTGTGCTCTTAAAGGAAGATGAACACATCGTTGAGCAGGGCTACGTCACCTTTAAGAGAGCTTTTAATCCTTGTGATTTTATACTTTATTCTGGAATAAATCTACTGAGAAACAGAACTTGACTCCTTGTCAGCATTTTCCATTTTGGTGTGAAATCTGTCCATAACATGCTACACCATTGTGATTTCTAATTCATAACATCACTTTTGGAAGTAAACAATGGGGCATATTTATCAAGAAACATGGAAACAGAAGTTATGAAGAAGTTATGAAGCATCAGTCTAAAGACCTTTGCCCCATAACTTGTCCGCCTGCCCTGAGGCGTCAGACACAAATCAACCTGATTGAATATGATCTTGTTGATTGACACACCCTGCTAGCGGCCGATTGGCTGACAAATCTGCAGGGGGCAGCACTGCACCAGCAGTTCCTAAGAACTGCTGGTGCAATGATAAATGCCAATGATAAATGCAGACAGTGTATGCCATCATGTCCACTCGCACATTGATACATATGCCCCAATGAGTGGATTCTGATCTCCCTCAACACCAGCGATGACTGTGGTGAAATTACATAATAATATTATATAAAATTATAACTGTGTCTGAAAAAATGTTTTATTAGCATATTGGCAGAATAAAGCACCTCACTGGGGCCCCAATGATCGAAAGTGCTGCAAGACGGACATATAGTCAAAAGCCAATGATCAAAACTGCCAATAGTCCACCACAATAAACTTCCTAACATTTGAACCCCTGTACCACCAATAGCCACCACAATAAACTTCCTAACCTATTATCCCCTATACCTCCAATAGCCCACCTTAAAAAAAATTCCTAACCTATTAACCTTAATACTGGCACAAACTCCCACTGCAAACTACCCCTATACAACTTAACTGATGTACCGCTATAACCCCAACGCAAACAGCCACTACCCTATTAACACCTAAACCCCCACAACAACCAATGCAAACACTGCCTTACCTATTAACCCTTAAACCACCACAACCCCCCAACGCAAACTAGCTCTATACTACTTAACAACAGCTAACTCCTCTCAAGGCCCCTAACCTAACACCCCTAAGATACACAAAGTAACAAACACTAACATTACAAAAAATGCAAATGAATGCAAGGTTCCCCCTTATACAGGAATGTCCTTGCATTTCTATTAGCTAATTTTTTAATTCTTAGCCCAATCAAATATAAAAAGCTTTAATTCAATTAAGAATTCAACAATCAGCCAATAGAAATGTAAGGGCACCCCTCGCATTCAAGTTTCAGTGTGCTGCAGTGACCACATCAAGAAGACGTCTGCTAGAAGATAAAAAGAAAAGAAGCATCTTATGGAAGATGGAAGAAGATGAAAGAAGAGGACTGCCGACCATGAAGAAAGAAGAGAAGCACCACCAGAGTTGATCCCGTAATAGCAGAAGTCAAGTTGGGTGAGTAGAAACTTTGGGGTGTAGAGTTAGGATTTTTTAGGGTGTTTTTTATTTTAGAATAGTGGTTTTTATTTATTCCCCCCACCCCCAAAACAGCTGAAATGACAAAATCCCCTTCTTAGGGCAATCATTTTTTTTTTTTTTAGCATAGGGATTTTTCAGGTTAGGCATTTTTTTTAAATTAGGTTTTTTTTTAGAATAGGGCTTTTTCTTCATTTTTATTGGGCAAAATAGCTGTTGGACTTTAGGGCAAGGCTCTACCAAATGCTCTTATTAGGGCAATGCCCAACAAAATGCCATTCTCAGGGCATCTTTTTTAGGATAGTTTTTTTTTAATTTAGGATTTTTGTCCAGGTGGATTCTGAAAATGGCAGGGTGGTGAAAGAATCCACCGAATCCACATTCTTTTGACTGCCTTACGCAGCCAACATTCCTTTGAGGATGCATGCGCAACTGACGACACCGACAGACACGTAACAAACGCGATTATAGTATAGATGATGCAATATTTAAAATTTTGTACATATTGTGTATATTAGTTATTGGTAACTTGGTAAGGGTTGCTGCCACCTCAGCCATGTTTTCCTGGACACTTATGAGTTACACATGCTGCAGGGTGTGCAGGGAGGAACATAAATTGTGTTTCTGGACAGCACTATTCGTATTGCTCCCTGCACACCCTGCAGCATGTGTAACTTATGTGTTCTTTTTAAGGGACGGGTGGCAACCCTGAACTTGGTATTCCTGGTCAGTATTCCCATAACCTCCTTATGTGACTGCTCTGCTTGAGTACCCTTGGAATCTTTTTAAAATGTTGGCATCTAAACTGTGTATGGTGCAGTTATCCTGAATGGCTGGAAACAGACTGGATTTACAGACATCCCTTTCTGAGAAAATCAGCGTGCTTGAGCCACAAATTGATTCATTAATGCTCACACAGGGGAATTGCTAAAACCTGGTGTTTCTTTTGTACACAGGGTAAACCCTTCAGCCACTAAATGGCAATATTTAAAGGGACAGTAAAGTTAAAATGAAACAAATTGATTGGATAGAGAATGCCATTTTAAACAACTTTCCAATATACTTCTATGATCAATTTTGCTTAGTTCTCTTGGCATTTATATGTATATATAGATATAGATTTATATTTGACCATAAAAACATCAGATATATGTTGAAATATGTATTTTTTAATACATAGAACATATTTTGCCATATTTTCAAATCAGGTTTGAGAAAGAGTAGGTTGTTTAATTATTTCCACTTTTCTTGCTCCATTGACTTCTGTGGGGAAATATGTTAACGTGGTCACGATATTCTAACTTCGGCTTTTTGCACACATCAGGTTAGCCCGAGAGCAAAATCTTAATCTTCTCTGATGGGTGGTCGGCTGCTCTCCTCTTCACACTCACAGGGGTACACAGTCTACAGTAACAAAGAGATAGAGGGGCGCCTCATGTGCATACCAATCGTTGTTACCATTAAGGATCAGAACAAACAGTAGAAATGGGTACTCACATTTGATAGAAGCACCTTTGTGTGCTTGTGGATGCAACAAAAGAAAAAACAACTGTACTAATGGCACTACTAGGAGAGTAAACTAAGGATTCCCTATCGGTAGTATACTGAGCTCTGTCAGAACCTCATTATGGTCTATAGGGTATAGGTGCTGTGTACTGAATTTATTCTAAAAAGAAAAAAATCAATCCTGGGATTGATAGTAGTGTACACTTATATAGCACTTATAATCCTAAGGAGAGGGTGGCTATAAACTAGAACCATTGGAGTGTGGGTTAAGTGGAGAAGGGGTAGGTACTAATTACTTAAAATATAACCTTTATTAGGAAAGTAGATAAAATTATCCACAAACAAACATATATAGGTTAAAAAACGCAGGGTGAATGTGGGGATATGATATTCAGCGCACTAAGGGGTCGATCCGATAAAAATCGTCGCCCGCAAAAGTCGGCGACGCCAATATTTGCGCGGGTTTGGTATCCTATATACGGCGTAACCTAGAAGTTACGCGCGTATATTTCTGCCGTCGCCCTTAGTTTTTTGGGCCATAGGCAGGCATTTTCACCTCGCCACAAAAAGCAGCCATAAGAAGCCTTACGCTGACTATTGGAGCCCTGTAACTCCCTAAACTGGCTGCTAAAATAAACCTAACACCTAACGCATGCGCAATGTCTATCTCCCTGTCAACCGCAATCTGCTAAAATAAACCTAACACCTAACGCATGCGCAATGTCTATCTCCCTGTCAACCGCGATCCCCCGCCGCAATCCATAATAAAGTATTTAACCCCTAAACCGTCGCCATCTACATAAACTAACCCCCTACTGTGAGCCCCTAAAACCGTCACCATCTAACTGATCTATCCCCTAATGTGAACCCCTTACACCGCCGCCATCTATATTAAAAATATTAACCCCTAATTATATATATGGAGCCCTGTAACTCCCTAAACTGGCTGCTAAAATAAACCTAACACCTAACGCATGCGCAATGTCTATCTCCCTGTCAACCGCAATCTGCTAAAATAAACCTAACACCTAACGCATGCGCAATGTCTATCTCCCTGTCAACCGCGATCCCCCGCCGCAATCCATAATAAAGTATTTAACCCCTAAACCGTCGCCATCTACATAAACTAACCCCCTACTGTGAGCCCCTAAAACCGTCACCATCTAACTGATCTATCCCCTAATGTGAACCCCTTAACCCCGCCGCCAGCTATATTATCTATATTAACCCTAAGTATATTATAGTTAATATAGTTATTACATTATATATATTAACTATATTAACCCTAATTATATTAGGGTTAATATAGTTAATATAGTTACTATAGTATTTATATAAACTATATTAACTCTATCTAACCCTAACACCCCTAACTAAATTCTTATTAAATAAATCTAATTCATATTATAAACTAAAATATTCCTATTTAAATCTAAATACTTACCTATAAAATAAACCCTAAGATAGCTACAATGTAATTAATAATTATATTATAGCTATGTTAGGGTTTATATTTATTTTACAGGTAAATAGTTAATTATTTTAACTAGGTATAATAGCTATTAAATAGTTATGAACTATTTAATAGCTACCTAGTTAAAATAATTACCCAATTACCTGTAAAATAAATCCTAACCTAAGTTACAAATACACCTACACTATCAATAAATTAAATAAACTACAAATATCTATCTAAAAATACAATTAAATAAACTAAACTAAATTACAAAAAAAACAAACACTAAATTACAAAAAATAAAAAAAAGATTACAAGATTTTTAAGCTAATTACACCTATTCTAAGCCCCCTAATAAAATAATAAAGCCCCCCAAAATAAAAAAATTCCCTATCCTATTCTAAATTAAAAAAAGTTCAAAGCTCTTTTACCTTACCAGCCCTTAAAAGGGCCTTTTGTGGGGGCATGCCCCAAAGAAAAATGCTCTTTTGCCTGCAAAAATAAAACATAATACCACCCCCCAACATTACAACCCACCACCCACATACCCCTAATCTAACCCAAACCCCCCTTAAATAAACCTAACACTACCCCCCTGAAGATCTCCCTACCTTATATTCACCCAGCCGGGCCGAACCGATCCAGGCGATGTGTTCCAGCAAGCGGCAGAGAGTCTTCTTCCATCCGGGCGATGTCTTGAAGCAAGCGGCAGAGAGTCTTCTTCCATCGGCGACGTCTTCAAGCAAATCGGCATCTTCAATCTTCTTACTTCGCTCCTCCGCCGCGGAGCATCCTTCCAGCACGACGACTTCCCGACGAATGAGGTACCTTTAAATGACGTCATCCAAGATGGCGTCCGCCGAATTCCGATTGGCTGATAGGATTCTATCAGCCAATCGGAATTAAGGTAGAAAAATCTGATTGAACCAATCAGCCAATCGGATTGAACTTGAATCTGATTGGCTGATTCAATCAGCCAATCAGATTTTTCTACCTTAATTCCGATTGGCTGATAGAATCCTATAAGCCAATCGGAATTCGGCGGACGCCATCTTGGATGATGTCATTTAAAGGAACCTCATTCGTCGGGAAGTCGTTGTGCCGGAAGGATGCTCCGCGGCTGAGGAGTGAAGTAAGAAGATTGAAGATGCCGATTTGCTTGAAGACGTCGCCGATGGAAGAAGACTCTCTGCCGCTTGCTGGAACACATCGCCTGGATCGGTTCGGCCCGGCTGGGTGAATACAAGGTAGTGAGATCTTCAGGGGGGTAGTGTTAGGTTTATTTAAGGGGGGTTTGGGTTAGATTAGGGGTATGTGGGTTGTAATGTTGGGGGGTGGTATTGTGTTTTATTTTTGCAGGCAAAAGAGCAGTTTTCTTTGGGGCATGCCCCCAGAAAAGGCCCTTTTAAGGGCTGGTAAGGTAAAAGAGCTTTGAACTTTTTTTAATTTAGAATAGGGTAGGGAATTTTTTTATTTTGGGGGGCTTTATTATTTTATTAGGAGGCTTAGAATAGGTGTAATTAGCTTAAAAATCTTTTTTTTATTTTTTGTAATTTAGTGTTTGTTTGTTTTTTTGTAATTTAGTTTAGTTTATTTAATTGTATTTTTAGATAGATATTTGTAGTTTATTTAATTTATTGATAGTGTAGGTGTATTTGTAACTTAGGTTAGGATTTATTTTACAGGTAATTGGGTAATTATTTTAACTAGGTAGCTATTAAATAGTTCATAACTATTTAATAGCTATTATACCTAGTTAAAATAATTAACAATTTACCTGTAAAATAAATATAAACCCTAACATAGCTATAATGTAATTATTAATTATATTGCAGCTATCTTAGGGTTTATTTTATAGGTAAGTATTTAGATTTAAATAGGAATATTTTAATTAATAATATTAATATTAGATTTATTTTAATAAGAGTTTAGTTAGGATGTTAGAGTTAGATAGGGTTATTATACTTAATATATATATAATTATAATAACGATATTAACTATATGAACCCTAATATAATTAGGGTTAATATAGTTAATATATATAATATAATAACTATATTAACCATATTAACCCGAATATAATTAGGGTTAATATAGTTAATATAGCTGGCGGCGGTGTAGGGGGATTAGATTAGGGGTTAATACATTTATTATAGGTGGCGGCGGTGTAGGGGGATTAGATTAGGGGTTAATGTGTTTAATATAGCTGGCGGCGGTGTAGGGGGATTAGATTAGGGGTTAATACATTTATTATAGGTGGCCGCGGTGTAGGGGGATGTAGATTGTAGGCAAAAGAGCAGTTTACTTTGTGACAAAGCCCCGCCAAAAGCCCTTTTAAGGGCTGGCAAAAGAGCTGTTACTTTGGGGCATGCCCCGCAAAAAGCCCTTTTAAGGGCTGGCAAAAGAGCTGTTACTTTGGGGCAATGCCACGCAAAAAGCCCTTTTCAGGGCTATTTGTAGGGTTAGACTTAGGTTTAGTGGTAGGGATAGTTTAGTATTTTAGGGGTTAAATAATTTAATATAGGTGGCGGCGGGGTAGGGGGATTAGATTAGGGGTTAATAATTTTAAAATAGATAGCGGCGGGGTAGGGGCTCACTTTAGGGGGTAGGTAAGGTAGATGGCGGCGGTGTTAGGGGCTCACTTTAGGGGGTTATAGATTTAATATAGCTGGCGGCGGTTTAGGGGTTAATAACTTTATTAGGTAGCGGCGGGCTCCGGGAGCAGCGGTTTAGGGGTTAATACATATTTTATTGTTAGGCTAGTGAGGGGGGATAGCGGATAGAGGGTTAGACGTGTCGGGATATGTTAGGGAGGCGTGTTAGACAGTGCGGGTGATTTAGACTTTAGTCAGGTTTTGTAGGCGCCGGCAGTTTCTAACGTGCCGCAATTCACTGGCGACGCCAGAAATTTGTACTTGCGCAGATTTCTGGACATTGCTGGTTTGTCAGACTTACGGCACTTTAGCATCTGACGGCGCCATATATGGGATAGCTCGAGTTGCGAGCTGAAACTGCGGGTGACGAAGGTTCCCTAGCTTGCGCTGCAAACTACGATCTATATCGGATCGCGCCCCAAATGTGTTATACTATGGATAATTGTATATGGTGTTAAATCTTCAACCTAGGATGAAAAAATCCATAGTTGAGATATATATCACCTTCAAGCAATAGTATTGTGGCTAGTAATCGATACACAAAAAAATAAAGGTTCAACTTAATAAAGAGTAATTAGCAAGTTGATCCCAGTAAGTGAGAATCCTAAATAACGTTGGTAGCTTGACACAAAAATAATTGCATCAACTATTGTATAGTTATGTCGTGTGTTACATGCTAGATTAGGTATAGGTTTATTATGTTGCCATTTCCTAATATTGTATAATTATTAAGTATCAATTTTATAGTGATTATAATCTGCCATGTATAGTTATTCTCTGTAAATATTTATGATATCAATTAAAATACATTTTATTTCCAATACCCTGAATCCAAGGCCTTCATACACATATAATGATCGGTTTATATTACCGGTAGCATATGTTTACTTATATAAATGGAAATACTTATGATATAGAATGTGCAGAGCTGCAGATGTATTTGTCTGCTTATGCTGTAAATGACAAGTATTCCTACCACTCGGTTAGACAGTTAATATATCTTATATGTCAAATGACAAGGGAGTACTGCAGATGAACTAATCTGCTTAGTTTAGCCAAAAGCAGTTATATACTATTGCATAACAACAACATTGGACTATCAAGTGAACCAATCTGATTCTAAATTAAACACCACGCTACTTAACTATACTACTGTGGTAGAGTTTGGATGTGTGACAATTAGCCAAAAGTAATATCAGATTACTGCCCACAGCATATAGAATGTCTCATATATTTTGGGCTATTTATCACCAATTATCGAGGGTCAATGCTTATATTATAAACCTTAATACGTTAAACCCCCACAACACCCTGCTAGTTAAAAAGTTGTGCTTATAGCATTACAACTTGCTTAGCCCTAACACGTTTCGCCACAGCCTGGCTTTCTCAAAGGGTACGGCGCGGCGTTCGGCATAGTTTTTTATAAGCTTGCCTTCCTCCCCTTGTGGTGACGTCATTGCTGTATCAGGACTTGTGATGCTGTGAACCAATCACACATTGTCTGACATTGGAACCATTTCTACCTGAATTCTCATTGGGGGATTGTCGATATGTAACTTCTCACAGTCATCTGACTGCTGTCTATTCTTCAGCCGATACTTTGTAGTTTCATTCTATCTATTGTTTGGGATTATGCCAGAAAAATTACTAAAATGAATGTATTGCATATGGCTAGCCTATCTTATCGCTGAGAAAATACGGGGATAATATTTCATATTGACATCAATAACAAAATACCCACTTTAACCTATGTATGTTTGTTTGTGGATATTTTTATCTAATTTCCTAATAAAGGTTATATTTTAAGTAATTAGTACCTACCCCTTCTCCACTTAACCCCCACTCCAATGGTTCTAGTTTATAGCCACCCTCTCCTTAGGATTATGAGTGCTATATATATTTTTTTCACTGTAAGAGCAATAAAATTGTGGAACTCATTACCAAAGGAGGTAGTGAATTCCAATACCATAGATACATTTAAAAATAGTCTGGATACATTTATGTATATAAACAAAATTCATGGATATGATTGCTAGTATTAAATGGGTCACCTTTAAATGGGGTTATTTAAGCTTAACTGGAGCTTTTTGTAAGTATTTTAGATTTGTATAGGTTGAACTCGATGGACTTCAGTCTTTTTTCAACCTTATCTACTATGTTACTATGTTACTATGTTATATAAGTGTACACTACTATCAATCCCAGGATTGATTTTATTCTTGCTTGTTGATGCAGGCTGATAGATTAAAGAAGTTTTAGCTCAACTTTATCCAGCAAACAGGAACGCTGTTAAGAACATAGCATGCTGTATATAAACACTCCACCAGATATAAACTTGTATAAAAACAACTTTTAATAAAAACAAGTTAAAAGGCATAAAGTGTAATGGGGCAGATACAGTGCTCCCTTAATGCAACTCTTTTCTTGTCCTTTGTAAAAACGTCCATTTCATCAGGCATATACAGCACAGTTGTGAAGGTCCCTTTTAAATACAACTCGGACCAATCAAATTTAATATACGCTATTTGAACATATGTCTCCTAATAGAGACTCATTACATACATGTATTGTCATTCAAACCAATACTAGGTATCAAAACATGATTAAATTAATGATATAGTAATTACTTGTGATATTATAGTGAGAATAATAATGCATTCCACAAGATAATAAACATAAAACTTATCACCCAACATATCAACAAAATAACTTCACTTAACTATAACAGTTGCCCTCTATCTCCTCACTAATATCATTCTCACCTCTGCAGTCCACACCTCCTGTTTCTACCTCCTAGTGCAATGATTCAAATATAATTTACTGCATAAGATGTTCGTGTAATTTATTCTATATAGGTCAAACCAGTCGTACATTCAAAGATAGGATGAGAGAACATATCTGGAATATAGAACATAAAACCACAAAAACCATACTTTATAAACATTTCACTGAAATACACCATGGAGACCTCAAATGTTTTCAATGTTGGGGAATGAAAAAAATTAGACCTAACAAGAGAGGGGGAAATATAGAAAAGGTACTCCTAAAAAAAGAAGCAGAACTCATATTTGAATATAAAACAGTACATCCATTGGGACTTAACAGCTCCTTTGATCTCAATTCTATCTTATAACCAGTTACTAGACAAACAAAATAGTTGAACATACATTCTAACTACATCTGTCATATAAAATACTATTTCGCTAACAATCACATTCATACACTATCAAAATAAACATAAACGAGACTGTACAATAGCTTTCTTTAAGCTATATCTACACATTTTTTACTTTGTATCACATCCTTCCCTTACTCCTTAGCGTATAGGCAGTTGATTCTCTATATAATTCGAGCGTTTACCACAACCAAAGAACAACCTGATATTGCAATTTTGCAAGATTATTATAATAAAATGAAAAAAACCTTTGGAGCAATGTATATTCATATATATAAAAATCACTTTCAACCAAAAATGCATTAAGGAAAAAAATTTTTTATAGTACAATGTTGATATATAGGCAACTATATCTTTATACTTAATTTCACATTCCTACATATAGTTTACATGACACTAAAGAAGAAATGATGGAATTCTTCATAAATCTAAACATTAATTTAATATACTATGTTTAGTTGAAGATTTAATTCTAATGGCAATCATTTCAAAGATACTCAATGAGTTAAATTAGATGGAATATTGTTTTCAAAAAAATGTTTTTTATATGATGCACCTCATCTATCTATGTACTTAACTCCAAGACATTCACCTTAGAAGCACTTAAGGGTTAATTTAGACTATCCTCTAACCACACCTGTCATTAATCACACACTCCTTATAAAAAGGCAGCAACTTCATGTAGTAAGCATCTTGATAAAGGCAGCTAACACTGCCGAAACGCGTAGATTTGCTTACTCCTGTCATTTTAGAATTGTATTATTGATAGTGTTACACTCCACAGGTTCATCCCTATCTCTATGATAAATATAGAGGGAGGACATATGAATAATTCCTGTGTGTAACCAATTATCCACTAAGGCTATTGAACTGCTGAATTGTTCTATTGGCACAAAAACAGGTTCATTTCTATCTCCTTGATTCAACACTGAGATCGATGTATGAATAATTCCTGTGTGCCTCCCTGTTTCTTCCTTGCTCCCATTATAGCCCTAATAAACACTAAAAGTGGGGACAAAAACCAAGTGCTTAGGAGCTTCTTCGAAAAAGGACAAGTTTCATATTCCAGAACCGACATAGAACTAAACGGATCAACACTTCATAGGATTCAGAGCTGCTGATAAAACAAACCTGTTTTTAAAAAATTTGGACAGACTATTGGACACTGGACATTCGCAAGTATTGATACTAAACATCACACAATCAACTATACTTTGTTATAACTAAGAATTGGATACATTTTTCAAATTTGTTGTGTTTAAGCATATCACAGGGATTGGAGGAATACAATAGTCAGGTGACGTGACGTCACACCTCACGATCCATCACTCACAGTTACTCCTAACGGCTGAACAGATCAGACGCCTCCCCCGAATACTGTGATCGAATATCTCATTGCTTAAACAAAATATTGGTAACATTTAGCCAAGTTAACCTTACTGTGCTAAGAGTCATTTACCTTTATCAAGTTTATTCATATTCATATATATTTTTAAGGCACACTCAGGGAACTTTTTAGAAATTTTATATCGGCTGTATTTCTCTGTTTTTAATAAGATTAATATGTTTTACTGTTATTGATGCCGGCATCTTATGTAATTGGGTATATGTTAACATATTCTGTATGCGTTAACAAGTTATCCATTTAAATTGCTATATAAATTCTCTTTTTTTAGTAGCATTGGGTCCTCTTGTTATTTCATTTTATTTGCATAATAATCTGGTTGGCTCTACTTAGCTGGAGCGCTTATCCCACACCATTCTCACCTCTTAATCCTCCTACCCGTCTAGATTGTAAGTTCCCACGGGGATAGGGCCCTCAATTCCCCCTGTAATTGTCTGTAAAATGTTGTGTCTTATGGTATTGTTTCTATACTGTACTGTTATCCTTGTACCCATAGGCAGCGCTGCGGAATCTGTCGGCGCTTTATAAAAAAAGAATAATAATAATAATGAAAGAACATAAAAAAGAATGAAAATTTTTGCCAAAAACAATATCTGGAGGGCAAACATGTAATCGCTAAGTGTAAAGTATTAGTCGATGCATAGTGATGTCGCGAACATAAAATTTTCCGTTTGCAAACGGTGAACGCGAACTTCCGCAACTTCCGGGCGAACCGCCATAGACTTCAATAGGCAGGCGAATTTTAAAACCCACAGGGACTCTTTCTGGCCACAATAGTGATGGAAAAGTTGTTTCAAGGGGACTAGCACCTGGACTGTGGCATGCCGGAGGGGGATCCATGGCAAAACTCCCATGGAAAATTACATAGTTGATGCAGAGTCTGGTTTTAATCCATAAAGGGCATAAATCACCTAACATTCCTAAATTGTTTGGAATAACGTGCTTTAAAACATCAGGTATGATGTATCGATCAGGTAGTGTAAGGGTTACGCCCGCTTCACAGTGACAGACCAAACTCCCCGTTTAACGCACCGCAAACAACCGCAAACAGTCCATTTGCACAACCGCAAACTCCCCATTTGCACAAGGTTGGATACCAAGCTAGCCATGTCCCGTTCCTTGTCCTCACTGATGTCATTGAAGGTCTCTTCCTCCACCCAGCCACGTACAACACCAAGGGTCCCCGAAAGGTGACAACAAGCCCCCTGGGACGCCTGCTGTGTTTGGTCTTCCACCTCCTCAAAGCCACCTTCCTCCTCTGACTCCTCTTCTCCAGACCCCTCTCTCTGCGTTGCCTCTCTCTGCGTTATTATAAGGTGTGTTAAGTAGTACTATTCCTATCAGTTTAATCCCTGTTATGTGCCTTTTTTTTGGTTTGGTTTTTGAAGCCACAGTGCAGCATCAGAGGCCAGAAAAATTAGGTATGTACACATGCCTGAAAAATTAGGTATTGTTGCAGCCGCTGCTGTAGCAGCAGCCAGAAAAATTGATGTTTGCTTCTCAGACAGAAAGTGCCCTAAAACATTGCGGCTTGAACCCTAGTTGGTGGCGGATAAGTCACACAAGTCATCCGGCATTCAGAGATAAAATACAGCAGCGTGTGGACCATTTTTAGCCCAAGGCAGCTCATCTCATCAGGCCTTTTTTAGTCAAATGTATCGCCCACTGTCAGTCTCTTCTGGATCCATCCCTCATTCATCTTAATAAAGGTGAGGTAATCTAGACTTTTTTGACCTAGGCGACTTCTCTTCTCAGTGACAATACCTCCTGCTGCACTGAAGGTCCTTTCTGACAGGACACTTGAAGCGGGGAAGGCCAGAAGTTCTATCGCAAATTGGGATAGCTCAGGCCACAGGTCAAGCCTGCACACCCAGTAGTCAAGGGGTTCATTGCTCCTCAGAGTATCGATATCTGCAGTTAAGGCAAGGTAGTCTGCTACCTGTCGGTCGAGTCGTTCTCTGAGGGTGGACCCCGAAGGGCTGTGGCAATGCGTAGGGCTTAAAAAGCTCCAGAAGTTCCTCCATCAACAACACGTCTGTAAAGCGTCCTGTCCTTGCCGGCGTGGTCGTGGGAGGAGGAGGATTACTTTCTCCTCTTCCCCTGTTAGATTCCCATTGTGCTGTGACATCACCCTTATACGCTGTGTAAAGCATACTTTATAAATTATTTTGGAACTGCTTCATCCTTTCCGACTTGCGGTAATTCGGTAACATTTCAGGCACTTTCTGCTTATACCGGGGGTCTAGTAGCGTGGACACCCAGTACAGGTCGTTCTCCTTCAGCCTTTTTATACAAGGGTCCCTCAACTGGCACGACAGCATGAAAGACCCCATTTGCACAAGGTTGAATACCGAGCTACTCATGTCCTGTTCCTCGTCCTCAGTGATCTCACTGAAGGTATGTTCTTCCCCCCAGCCACGTACAACACCACGGGTACCAGATAGGTGACAACGAGCACCCTGGGATGCCTGTTGTGGTTGGTCTTCCTCCTCCTCAAAGCCACATTCCTCCTCTGACTCCTCTTCCTCACAATCCTCTTCCAGCGTTGCCACAGGTCCAGCAAGCGATGCTGATAAGGCTGTTTCTGGTGGTGATGGTGACCACAACTCTTCCTCTTCACGCTCATCTACGGCCTGATCCAGCACTCTTCGCAGGGAATGCTCCAGGAAGAAAACAAATGGTATGATGTCGCTGATGGTGCCTTCGGTGCGACTGACTAGGTTTGTCACCTCCTCAAAAGGATGCATGAGCCTACAGGCATTGCGCATGAGTGTCCAGTAACGTGGCAAAAAAAATTCAAAGCTCCGCAGAGGCTGTCCTAGCATCCCGGTCATACAAATAGTCGTTAACAGCTTTTTCTTGTTGGAGCAGGCGGTCGAACATTAGGAGTGTTGAATTCCAACGTGTCGGGCTGTCGCAAATCAAGCGCCTCACTGGCATGTTGTTTCACCGCTGGATATCTGAAAAGTGCGCATGGCCATGTAGGAACGCCTGAAATGGCCACACACCTTCCTGGCCTGCTTCAGGACGTCCTGTAAGCCTGGGTACTTATGCACAAAGCGTTGTACGATCAGATTACACACATGTGCCATGCACGGCACATGTGTCAACTTGCCCAAATTCAATGCCACCAACAAATTTCTTCCGTTGTCACAAACCACTTTGCCGATCTCCAGTTGGTGCGGAGTCAGCCACTGATCAACCTGTGCGTTCAGGGGGGACAGGAGTGCTGGTCCGGTGTGACTCTCTGCTTTCAGGCAAGTCAACCCCAAGACGGCGTGACACTGCCGTATCCGGGATGTGGAATAGTACCTGGGGAGCTGGGGGGTGCCGTTGATGTGGAGCAAGATGCAGCAGCAGAAGAGGACTCAGCTGAGGAGGTTATGGAAGAGGATGGAGTAGGAGGAGTAGAGGAGGTGGCAGCAGGCCTGCCTGCAAGTCATGGCGGTGTCACCAACTCCTCCTCTGCAGAGCCACGCATTCCATGCTTGGCAGCCGTCAGCAGGTTTACCCAATGCGCAGTGTAGGTGAAATACCTGCCCTGACCATGTTTTGCAGACCAGCTATCAGTGGTCAGATGGACCCTTGCCCCAACACTGTGTGCCAGACATGCCATTACTTCCTTTTGCACAATCGAGTACAGGTTGGGGATTGCCTTTTGTGCAAAGAAATTTCGGCCGGGTACCTTCCACTGCGGTGTCCCAATAGCTACAAATTTTTGGAAAGCCTCAGACTCCACCAGCTTGGATGGTAAAAGCTGGCGGGCTAAGAGTTCAGACAAGCCAGCTGTCAGATGCCAGGCAAGGGGGTGACTTTGTGACATTGGCTTCTTACGCTCAAACATGTCCTTGACAGACACCTGACTGTGGGCAGATGAGCAGGAACTGCTCAAGGTGAGAGACGGAGTGGCGGATGGTTGAGAGGGGGCAAGGAGGACAGCAGTGGTTGACGTGGCTGAAGATGCTGGACTAGGAGGAGGATGGCGGCTTTGAGTTTGTGTGCTGCTTGTACTCATGTGTTGATCCCATACGCGTTTGTGATGTGCCTTTTCAAAGCAGTTGTGTTGGACTTCCCACAACTCAATTTCTTTTGGCACAGGTTGCAAATGGCATCGCTGTTGTCAGAGGCAGTCACACAAAAAAAATGCCACACTGCTGAGCTCTGCAATTACGGCATTCTGGAGGTGGCAACAGCATGCGTTGATTGGCGTGCTGTCTGGCTGACCCCGGGTGCCGATGCATGCTGTCTGACTGTGCCACTAGCTCCTTGCGACGACCTCCCCCTGCTTCCAACTCGTCTCCTCCTCCTCTCTGTCTCCCCATCTGAACTTTCCCCCTGTTCTTCTTCTCTTCTAGCGGGCACCCACGTGACATCCACGGACGCATCGTCATCATCAACCGCTTCACTTGTATCTGACAACTCAGCAAAGGAAGCAGCAGCGGGTACAACATCATCATCATCACACCATACGTCCATGTGTGTAATGCTGCCTGACTGAGACATATCCCTGTTATCTACATCCTCTGGCAATAATGGTTGCGCATCACTCATTTCTTCCAACTGATGTGTAAATAACTCCTCTGACAGATCAAGTGAAGCGGCTGTGGTGCTAGTGTTGGTGGTGATGGCAGGCGGGCGAGTGGTAACTTGAGAGGTGCCCGAAGCTAAGCTGGAGGAGGATGGTGTGTCAAGGTTCCGAGCGGAAGCTGTAGAAGATTGGGTGTCCTGTGTTAGCCAGTCAACTATGTCCTCAGAACTTTTCGAGTTCAGGGTACGTGGCCTCTGAACACTGGGCATTATTCTAGGGCCAAAGGGAATCACAGCACCACAACCACGACGTTGGCCTGCCTGTCATTTTTTTTTCAATTAGTGGTACTATGCGTGCAAGCTACTGTGACAACAGATATGAGTGGCACTGTGCACTGGCAGAAGTTGGCAGAGTAGATGCTGTAGGCCTGACACAAACGCTTGCAGACAACTAACTGCTATTCAATCTATTACAGTCAAAAAAAAAAAAAATTAAATGTACACTACTGTTACACCAGATATGAGTTGCACTGGTGTGACACTGTGCCCTGGCAGACCCTGAAATGCACACGTGTGAAGGAAACTGACTGCTATTATTTCACAGTCAAATTTCTAGTTTTTTTTTAATGTACACTACTGTTACACCAGATATGAGTTGCACTGGTGTGACACTGTGCCCTGGCAGGCCCTGAAACACACACGCGTGAAGGAAACTGACTGCTATTATTTCACAGTCAAATTTCTAGTTTTTTTTTAATGTACACTACTGTTACACCATATATGAGTTGCACTGGTGTGACACTGTGCCCTGGCAGGCCCTGAAACGCACACGTGTGAAGGAAACTGACTGCTATTATTTCACAGTCAAATTTATAGTTTTTTTTTAATGTACACTACTGTTACACCAGATATGAGTTGCACTGGTGTGACAGTGTGCCCTGGCAGTCCCTGAAACGCACACGTGTGAAGGAAACTGACTGCTATTATTTCACAGTCAAAAAAGTGTTTTTTTTTTTAAATTTACACTACTGTTACACCAGATATGAGTTGCACTGGTGTGACACTGTGCCCTGGCAGGCCCTGAAATGCACACGTGTGAAGGAAACTGACTGCTATTATTTCACAGTCAAATTTCTAGTTTTTTTTTTAATGTACACTACTGTTACACCAGATATGAGTTGCACTGGTGTGACACTGTGCCCTGGCAGGCCCTGAAACGCACACGTGTGAAGGAAACTGACTGCTATTATTTCAAAGTCAAATTTCTAGGTTTTTTTTTAATGTACACTACTGTTACACCAGATATGAGTTGCACTGTTGTGACACTGTGCCCTGGCAGGCCCTGAAATGCACATGTGTGAAGGAAACTGACTGCTATTATTTCACAGTCAAAAAAGTGTTGTTTTTTTAACCCCTTAATGACCACAGCACTTTTCCATTTTCTGTCCGTTTGGGACCAAGGCTATTTTTACATTTCTGCTGTGTTTGTATTTAGCTGTAATTTTCCTGCAATAACCGGAAAGCAGCTGGAAGTGATCAGGATTGCTTCCAGCAGCTTTCCAGACCGAGGACGTGCAGGGTACGTCCTTGGTCGTTAAGGGACTTTTTTTAGAGGACGTACCCTGCACGTCCTCGGTCGTTAAGGGGTTAAATGTACACTACTGTTACACCAGATATGAGTTGCACTGGTGTGACACTGTGCCCTGGCAGGCCCTGAAACGCACACTTGTGAAGGAAACTGACTGCTATTATTTCACAGTCAAAAAATGTTGTTGTTTTTTTAAATGTACACTACTGTTACACCAGATATGAGTTGCACTGGTGTGACACTGTGCCCTGGCAGGCCCTGAAACGCACACGTGTGAAGGAAACTGACTGCTATTATTTCACAGTCAAAAAAATGTTGTTTTTTTTAATGTACACTACTGTTACACCAGATATGAGTGGTGGCACTGGGCAAGTGGGCACAGAATACACTGTGAGCCTGACACACACGCTGGCAGGCAGGCAACTGCAATTAGATTACACAGGAAAAAAAAAAAAGCAGACTGATGTTCTAGCCCTAAAAAGGGCTTTTTGGGGTGCTGTCCTTACAGCAGAGATCTGATGATTCCTTCAGGACTGTAGTGGACGCTGAATACACTAGCCTAGCTATCAATTTCCCTATTAAATCGGCAGCAGCTACACTGTCCCTCCTCTCACTAAGAATGCAGCTTCCGAATGAATCTAAAATGGATGCTGTCCAGGAGGTGGGAGGGTCTGGGAGGGAGGGTCTGCTGCTGATTGGCTGGAATGTGTCTGCTGACTGTGAGGTACAGGGTCAAAGTTTACTCAATGATGAAGAATAGGGGGCGGACTGAACATCGCATATGTTCGCCCGCCGTGGCGAACGCGAACAAGCTATGTTCGCCAGGAACTATTCACCGGCAAACTATTCGCGACATCACTATCGATGCATTATTCACCATTGTTAGTTTATCATACATGTGTTACGGGGTTATGAATTCCACTTACTGAGATGATAATTTTACTGTACTGTACTGGATGTTTTGTGTCACATGACCACGTGTCTAACCAATCGCATACGGTTGTCATGGTTACTCACAAACTACCCTAAGTTAAAAAATTGACAAACTATTTCTATACATTGTTACGAATAGTATTATAATGGCAAGTGGCCCAATAATAATAATAATAATGATGATCTTGGTGTGATTACATTTGAGAAAAAAGTGGATACATTTAGAAGAAACACTTTCTAAGAGAGGAACACGTTCGTTATAATTTAATCACGGTCATCCTATTAGTGATAGGGGTATTTTGAAAACTTTTGAAATATAGTGTAATGACTGAGCCAAACTGAAATATATAGGAAATAAAAAGCATGTTAATGTTCGAAAAAATAATAAACTAAGATGTAGTGATGACTGTGTAAAAAATAATCGTCAAGTGATGTGCATATATATTCAGCTATTACTAAAATTGAATTTAATCTTATTAGCAAAACAATTATAATTCATAGGGATGTAAGACATTTTCTAATATAATACTGTATACTTGAACATTCTGGGGCCGATTTATTAAAGTGTGGACGGACATGATACAATGTATCGTATCATGTCCACTGCACATCCTTAAATGCAGACAGCATACGCTGTCAGCATTTTTCATTGCACAAGCAATTGTGCACTTGCACAAGCCGCTAGCAGGGAGTGTCAATCAGCTAATCGTATAGGATCGGGCAGGTTGAAGACCGCAGCCTCAGAGGCAGTGTATCAGTTATGGAGCAGCAGTCTTTATGGAGTTTGATAAGCTTATGGAGCTTGATAATTTGCCCCAATGGATGTGTTGATTTAGTACAACAAGTGAAATCTATACTAATTGGTGTAGAAGTGTTAGGTTCATATTAAGATTGTGCGCATTGTTACGGTGTGTATTTCCAGGTCTGAGAATGATAAAATCCTCAGTTATCAGAGTTAAATTACTTGATACCACTCTCAAGGTGTATACTGTCCCTTTAAGGAGTGGAATAGCTTTCCAGAAGTGATGGTGATGACCTTCTGCTTTGACGTTTTTGAATTTACTGTAAAACAGAATGTTCTAGATACAATTTAACAGATTTGATGCACCAGACAAAGCATTCTCGTCATTGTTGCTGTCTATATATCTCTTTCTATCTATCTGTCTTTTTATCTATCAGTCTGTCTGCCATACTGTGCAGATCAGGGGTGAGATTACATATGTGGCGCAGGCTTCAGCATAACTGCTGAAACCTGCGTCGCCTGTAATTTCCCCTCGCACATCAGGGAATCACATAAACCCTGCCGGCAGTTCATAAAGTGACGTAAGTCGGATAAACTAACGATGTCCAGAAATGTAGGTAAATAAAAATTTCTGGAGTCGCCAGTGACTTAGAAAGTATAACCCATCTCCCAAAAATGAACCCAACACGTAAAACCCCTATATCCGCAATCCCCCCACATCTCATCTAACAATAAAAGTATTAACCCCTAAACCGACAACCCCCACAATGCAATATGCCTAATTAAACTATTAACCCCTAATCCGCCATTCACCCACATCGCGATCTTCCTAATATATGTATTAACCCCTAACCCGCCATTCACTCACATCGCAATCTCCCTAATATATATATTAACCCCTAACCCTCCATTCACCCACATCGTAAACTACCGAATAAATGTATTAACCCCTAACCCCGCCATTAACCAACATCACAATTAACTGAATTAAACTATTAACCCCTAATCCACCGTTAATCCACATCCCAATTAACCTAATAAATCTATTAATCCCTAAACCGCCATTAACGCTTATCGCAATTAACCTAATAAATCTATTAACCCCTAAACTACCAAACCCCACAACGTACATAACCTATTTAAATTACTAAATCCCCTAACCTAACACCCCCTAAATTAACCCCAATTACCTAAATTAAAAAATACTATTATACATTTACTATTTATACATAATATAGTATTTATACATACTATATTACATTTTTGCGGTGTTTGTGTTTAGCTGTAATTTTCCTCTTACTCATTTATTGTACCCACACATATTATATACTGTTTTTCTCGCCATTAAATAGACCTTCTAAAGAGACCATTATTTTCATCATATATTATAATTTACTATAAAAAATATAAAATATGAGGAAAAAATTAAAAAAAACACACTTTTTCTAACTTTGACCCCCAAAATCTGTTACACATCTACAACCACCAAAAAACACCCATGCTAAATAGTTTCTAAATTTTGTCCTGAGTTTAGAAATACCCAATGTTTACATGTTCTTTGCTTTTTTGCAAGCTATAGGGCAATAAATACAAGTAGCACTTTGCTATTTCCAAACCACTTTTTTTCAAAATTAGCACTAGTTACATTGGAACACTGATATCTTTCAGGAATCCCTCAATATCCCTTGACATGCATATATGTTTTTTAGAAGATATCCCAAAGTATTGATCTAGGCCCATTTTGGTATATTTCATGTCACCATTTCATCGCCAAATGCGATCAAATATTTTTTTTTTCCACAATTTTTTTCACAAACCTTAGGTTTCTCACTGAAATTATTGACAAACAACTTGTGCAATTATGGCATACATGATTGTAAATGTTTCTCTGGGATCCCCTTTGATCAGAAATAGCAGACATGTATGGCTTTGGCTTTGTTTTTTGGTAATTAGAAGGCCGCTAAATGCCACTGTGCACCAAACGTGTATTATGCCCAGCAGTGAAGGGGTTAATTAGGGAGCATGTAGGGAGCTTCTATGGCTAATTTTCGCTTTAGTGTAGTGTAGTAGACAACCTCAAGTATTGATCTAGGCCAATTTTGGTATATTTCATGCCACCATTTCACCGCCAAATGCAATCAAATTAAAAAAAGTTAAATTTTTCACAATTTTAGGTTTCTCACTGAAATTATTTACAAACAGCTTGTGCAATTATATCACAAATGGTTGTAAATGCTTCTTTGGGATCTCCTTTCTTCAGAAATAGCAGACATATATGGCTTTGGCTTTGCTTTTGGTAATTAGAAGACCGCTAAATGCCGCTGTGCCACACGTGTATTATGCCCAGTAGTGAAGGGGTTAATTAGGGAGTTTGTAGGGTTAATTTTAGCTTTAGTGTAGTGTAGTAGACAGTATTGATCTAGGCCCATTTTGGTATATTTCATGCCAGCATTTCACTGCCAAAAGCGATCAAATAAAATTGTTCACTTTTTCACAAACTTTAGGTTTCTCGCTGAAATTATTTACAAACAGCTTGTGCAATTATGGCACAAATGGTTGTAAATGCATCTCAGGGATCCCCTTTGTTCATAAATAGCAGACATATATGGCTCTGGCGTTGCATTTTGGTAATTAGAAGGCCACTAAATGCCGCTGCGCATCACACATGTATTATGGCTAGCAGTTAAGGGGTTAATTAGGTAGCTTGTAGGGAACTTGCAGGGTTAATTTTAGCTTTAGTGTAGAGATCAGCCTCCCACCTGACATATCACACCCCCTGATCCCTCCCAAACAGCTCCCTTCCCTCCCCCACCACACAATTGTCCCCCCATCTTAAGTACTGGCAGAAAGTTTGCCAGTACTAAAATAAAAGGTATCTGATTTTTTTTTTAGCATATTTGCATATGCTGCTGTGTAGGATCACCCCTTAGCCCCCAACCTCCCTGATCCCCCCCAAACAGCTCTTTAACCCTCCTCCTCTGCCTTTTTGAGTGCCATCTTTGGTACTGGCAGCTGTCTGCCAGTACCCAGTTTGCAGAACAAAATGTGTTTTTATTATTTTTCCCCGTTTTTTTTCTGTAGTGTAGCTTCCCCCCCCCCCCCCCACAGACCAACCCAACACCCCCTGATTTATCGTTTTTTTTTATTATTTTTTTAAACATTCCCCCCCACTGATTTACTATATCAATTTTCTGTAGTGTAGCGGTTCCCACCCACTCCCCTTGCAAATGACCGCCTCCGCCCCCTTGTGCACCCGCACACAGCCCCTGGCTACCCCCACCTAAGATCCAGCCCCCCTCCACATCACTGGGCCCCTTGATGGCTGCAACCCGCCTCCCACGTTGGCTCACACCCACCAACGATACCGGCTATCGATGTCTGGTGCAGAGAGGGCCACAGGGATGTTATATAGAGGCATCACTGCAATAACCGGAAAGTGGCTGGAAGCGATCAGGATCACTTACACCGCTTTCCCAGACTGACGACGTATAGGGTACATCCTTGGTCGTTAACTGTATGTTTTTCGAGGACGTAGCCTGTACGTCGTCAGTCATTAAGGGGTTAAAAATAATAAAAAAAGTTTAAATTAATCTAAAATTACAAAAAATAAAAAATCCTAACATTACATAAAATAATAAACCAAATTTTAAAAAATAAAAAAATTAAACCTAATCCCTATGAAAATAAAAAAGCCCCCCCAAAATAAAAACACCCCCTAATCTAATGCTAAACTACCAATAGCCCTTAAAGTGCCTTTTGTAGGGCATTGCCCTATGTTAAACAGCTCTTTAGCATTAAAAAAAATCCACCCACTAACAGTAAAACCCCACACCCACTAAACCCCCCCAAAATAAAAAACCTAACACTAAAAAATCCTAAACTACCCATTTCCCCTAAAGGGGCATTTGTGTGGGCATTGTCCTTAAAAGGGCATTCAGCTACTTAACTGCCCTTAAAAGGGCATTCAACACTTTTACAAGTGTCCATTAAATTCTTAATCTAAAAAATAGGGGGCTATTAGTAATTAAATTAGGTTTGTTGCAATGTGGGGGTTTGGCGGTTTAGAGGTTAATAGATTCATTAGGTTTATTGCAATGTGGGTGAATGGTGGATTAGGGGTTAATAGTTTTATTAGGTTTATTGCGATATGGGTTAATGGCATATTAGGGGTTAATAGTTTTATTAGGAAGATTGCGATGTGGGTGAATGGCGGATTAGGGGTTAATACATTTATTAGGTTTATTGCAATATAAGTTAATAGCAGATAAGGGGTTAATATACTTTATTAGTTATTGCGTTGGGCGTTGTCGGTTGACAGGTAAATAGATATTGCGCATGCGTTAGGTGTTAGTTAATATTTTCAGCCAGTTACGGGAGTTACGGTACTTTCATACTCAGCGCAAGGCTTGCTGCGCCTGCCTATGTGTGGCGAGGTGAAAATGGAGTACGATGTCTCCATCTTCGCCGCGTAAGTCCTTGCACTGAATATGTGATACCAATTTGCAACGCTGTTCTATGTTAGCTTATGGGAGTAAAAATTGCGGGCGACGGGTGAAATATACATGCCGCGCCGTATATGTGATACCAAAACCGCGTAAAAACCGCTGTCGCCGGCTTTTGTGGGCGACGCAGCATATGTAATCTTGCCCCAAGTTGCTATAACTATTACATCTGGACAATTTCCTTGTTGTCAGGTAGTTCTGTCTCAGTCTGTTTGTATAAATGGTTAAAACTAATATATATTGAATGCAAAAGAACAGGATGGATGTTGAGTAAATGAATGCCTTTTAAAGTGGCACCTTACAAAATCTGTCAGGCTGAGAGGTGCCTCGCCTGTTTCATCTCTGAACAGCTGCATGCTTTCACTGACATTTTCTAACCTTTCTTTGTGCACTCTGTCTGACCTCTGAGGTGATTTCCTGGCCTCCCCTTACTGACCTCTGACTGCAGCTAACCTTTAGCTAGAGAATGTGACATTTTGTTCTCCTCTGGCTGACATGTGATGCTCTCATTATTCAGAGGTATGTGAAAATAATGACCTCACATGACCTTTAAGTTTCCTTTCCCCACCAGTTTTCATTGTCTGCTGAATCACCAGACTGCTGTTTCTATGCAGGAAACAAAAACAGAATCATTTCAAAACTAAGATTAATCAGATTGAAGCAATGCTGAGTGTGCCGAATAGTTGCAGATCCTGTAGAAAATATTCTTTTAGAAAGGACATTAAACAAAACTGTATAATCTGTCAGCCAACGCTAATAAATGCAATACACATCAATTATTAAATATAATTGTATATAACAATAACAAATAATATAAATTATTATTATTATTATTATTATTATAATTATTATATTACAATTATAACCTGATTTAGTAAAACAATTTTTGGAAACAGAATATTACAGCAATATTTTATTACAGTGCAGTCTATTATTTTAAATTATAGTAATCTATTAATTTTTGGAGCCACAACATATTCCACCAATTCTACATTAGGAAGGGATTGTGACAACATCGAAAGAAGGAATACATTTGTAATATTTTTCTTTTACTACTATGGGTTATGTGCCGTGCAGACAGGCAATAAAATCATCAGAATTATTTTATTGGAGGAATGCAGTTCTATCAGTTCAGACATAAACTTGATCAGAGACATTTTGTAGAGAAAATTACTTTTATTATTATACAATATTACATAGATACTTACAGCATAGTATATTGTTGATTTTTGTTCTGGACTATAAAGGCAGATTAGAATATTTTCTATTTTGGAATTTCTATACCTTTATTTCCCTTTAAAAACACAACATGAACTTGCTATTTCTAGTATTTTAAACTGATGTATCTATTTTATAACAAACAGAAAGGACAATGCTGCTGCACTGATTGTGTTGTATATTTAAACACCAGAGTGAATTCCTGTAAACAAACTAATACAAACAATATTACTTTTTGTCACAAAATGTCAATTATAAATGCATTTCTTCCTAATAGAGTAATAGCTTTTCCAAATAAAACATATCTCTTCCAATCAGATGCTGGTACCACCTGTTTATTGGCTATAATAATGTTGTCTGCATCTGATTGGAGAAAAGGGGTTATTGTTAGGGATATATCTGAACAGCCTGTGGCAGAAAAACATGTTAGTAAGCACAATGCATTTATTAGTAAAAAGTGAGATTGTTCACAGGAGAATAGCACAAAAGAGCTGAAATTCTAATTTGGAAATGCTTGTTAAGTATGCATTTACAATTGGTGCTTGTTAAGTACTTGTTAAGTTAATGACCTTGTTTCTGTAGAATAGAGTAAAGCTAATGAATTGCTGTCTGTATAGAAATTACAGGGTTAACAGGTATTCTCAAACCTGAGCATAACAATTATGCAGAAGGGAAGAACCAACCTTTCATTTAAGGAGACTGGGTTGTCTCCAGAGGCTGAAAGGACCTGAAATTGGTGCTCATGCTGAGCTGTGTGTGTAGCAGCTGGTATCCTGCCCAGAATTGATCCAACATAATGATTTAATCATCTCTTACCCAAAGACAGAGTGATTCCTTCAGGTCAGGGTTGAAGGCATTTATGATGAGAAGCAGCATGTGGCAGCTCAAGCCAAATGCTACTGAATCTGGCCTGAGGATAAATTGTGCTCAGACTGTCTTCTGCCTAGTACTTTCTTATCACAGTTCAATGTATTTGGGTTATATTTGCGTCAAACCTGGACAGGTTATTAAATGTAAGGTTACACTGCATAGAAGCAGCACCTTTTTCTTCATTTTTTTTAAAGGATCGTATCTTCACCCTCTTAGGAAACTATCATGATTATTGTAGATGTGGCGTGTTTTATTTATGAATGGATTTTGAGAGAATTTTAACATATTTAAGAGATCATGTGGATAAGTTTTTTGGGAAAAAAAATATATAAGCTGGTTTGGTATATGATATGCATCAATGCTGTTTAGCACAGGGAGATTTGGCTGTCTTAAAATTCAGACAGAGAGCTGTCAAACTGCTGCCAAGGGCCATTAATATTTATCTGCTTAAATATGACAGGGATTTTCCTATGCCAAAGTAGCACATAAACTACTACTGATAGGGTCATACTAACAATGTATTATATGCATAAATACCCTTCTTTTTGTACATAAAATCTTTTATTTAAATTCTTGCCCGGACGGCTGAAATAGAAGTAATAACAGGGGGCTAGATTACAAGTGGTGCGCTTCCGTTAGTGTGGGCATGATATGCAATATCACAACTGCGCGCATAGTACAAGTTGAAAGTAAATGCGCACCAAC
This sequence comes from Bombina bombina, assembly GCF_027579735.1. NCBI lineage: Eukaryota > Metazoa > Chordata > Amphibia > Anura > Bombinatoridae > Bombina > Bombina bombina. The sequence continues at coordinate 154,047,345 of NC_069501.1, forward strand.
GAGTGCTATCTAAGTTAGCGTGAGTGAAGACCTTGTGCAAAGAGTTAGAGTTAAAAATAAAAGTGCACCAAAACACAACATTACATTCATATATACACTATCTGATACAAATTATTCATATAAATATTAACAACATTTTCATAAGGGTTAAAAAGTATATGATATATGACAAGGTGTTTGAATGTAAAGCGCGATTTTGTGTATATTTTATACAGTGCCCTCCACTGATATTGGCATGGTTAGTAAATATGATAAAGAAGACTGTGAGAAATTGTCTTTATTGTTTAACCTTTTGATCTTTTGTTAAAAAAAAATACACAAAAAATATTCTGTTCTCAAGGATATCAACCAATTGCAAACACAACACAGGTTTATCCAAAAATAAAAAATAAATCTTTGTTAAATATATGTGTGGCACAATTATTGGCATGAATTCATATGAGAGAAATATATTTGAAGTATATTCCAATTGATATTTTACACTTTTTAGAACACCTTGGTGACTAGGAATAGGAAATTGTTTAACCATGACTTACTGTTTCACAAAGGTATAAATATGAGATAAAACATAGGCCAGGTGTAACGTATCTTAACAATTGCATTAGGTCTGTTTCCGGTGGGAGGAGCTGTGCTGTGCAGTGTGAACACGCTGTTGTCGGCGTCGGGAGCCGAGTCTGGACAGCTCAATACTACTTTCCCCTGATGTCTTATCTCCCGCTGTTGGTGCGCTTAGCATCCTAGGGAGCCGGGCAAGTTCCACTCAAGCCCAGGCAGGAAACTGACTAAAGACTTAACATTGGCTTCTATGTCAGAGCCGCAACTTCGCTCTATTATTGAGAACCGGTAACCTAAGTATCTTGACTGGTGATCTCTGCTTGCCTAATTCACCGTCGGCTGCATGACATGTGTCTGCCATAGCGAGACAGCTATCCTACTGGAGCCATTTGTGTGCAGGAACAGAGCATGCTGTGAGTGCGGTGGTAGACAGTGAAATAGCTTTACCTCTAGCAGTCAAAACCTGAGGGCTATTTGTGCTCGCTGTGGAGTAGTGATACTTCCTAGGGCACTTCCAGAACGGTAATTTCACTGAGGCAGCAAAAGTGGAGGCGTCTGCAGCTTGCTGTTCTGGGACGTAGCAGCTGAGGATTTCTGGCCAATCTGAAAACGGATTATTGTACGAGCCTCCTCACCCACCCAATAGAAAACGAAGGTGTGTCAAGGAACAGACAACACCCACCATTTCCACACAGAGCCCACACAGCCTTGCAAAATAACCCAGATACTGTTTGGCTTAAGGAGGGGAGCAGTTTGCGGATGGTAAACCGGCAGGAGAGCCTTAAAATAGCTCCCTCAGGACTGAGCTAACGGTTTGGGGGATATACGTGAGTCATTAATCTATTTCAAGCTATTTGCCAGCTTCTTTTCTTTGGTGTGTATGTGCAGCTATTGTGGTGGGTTGGAGGAGCGGTAATTCACCCTTGCAGGGAAAGGAGGATCTCCTATGTTTAAATACAGCTATGGCAGTTCATTAGGACTGACTAAAGGGAAAAAACAAGAGGAGTAATTGGATACCTTCTGCAATATATTCCTACTCCAGAGAACAGTACATTGGGCGCTCACGATCAGGCTAGAACTGTATAATCTGAGCCTAAAATCCCCATGAACGTTATATGTTGGGGAAAAGAAAAGGGGGGGGGGAAAAAGGTGTGCTTAGTAGGAATTTCTGTGATTTCCTGTTAAGTATTTTTTTCTCTCAAAGTAATAATTTTGTCTTCATCTTTCCCTAAATGTAATGGTGTAAGTTATACTACAGTGTTTAGAAGAAAAAAAAAGAAAGAAAGAAGGAGAAAGAGGGGAAGGAAAAAAAAAAAAAAAAAAGGGTCAAGAAATCCAGAGTTTCTTGGTTGGTAATCAAATTTAGGCAGTATCTAATTCTGCAGAGTCATCTCCTATTTCTGGTGGTAAACTTTGATATTATAGGGAGCTAGATCACACTAAATTATTAATTAGTCCACACAATTGGTTTATATAATAGGCTATATGTGTGATTTCTGAAAGTTTTTTTTATAATATGAGATCTTCAAATGCTTATTCAATACTGTGGAATCTATTTTTTCTTACTTGGTTGGTAGTTGGAGACTACGATAAAAGAAGGGAAAAGCTCTCCCTCATTTGTGACTTGTCTAAATATATTTCTCAAGAAGAGCAGGATTTATAGGAGTTTAGAAAATCTTACTGTAAATTCTGCATGTTAGCTCTAAGAAACCACAATAGGTATAACATTGATTAATTCCATATATTATAAGCAGCTGGTTTATCCCTCATAAAATACAGAGGTGTGGGGAAATCTCCCTATATTATATGTTCCCTCTTTTTTCTTTTTTTAAGGGAAGTAGTATGTATAGGAATTTAGGAATTTTGGGTATCTATCTAACTGGTCATTAGGGTCCGAAAAGCTTACTTGTCTCAGAGATTGCAGGCTTTATTTATCACTAAAAATTATTTAATTACTTTTTTCTCACGGGTTTTTTTAAATAGGGAAAAGGGGTGCCACTAGGCAAGAAAAAGGAAAAAAATCACAAAAGAAACACACAAGAATAAGCACAAGACATAAGACACATAAGAAAAAAGAGTCGGGGAAAAAAAGAGGGAAAGGAAAAATAAATAAATAATTAGAATATACATTATATGTATCTTCTTTGTATTTTCGCACATATATAAGTTACACTATTTGCACGTTTACTTTACCAGGCCTTAATCTGGTGTTGCATGTGGGGTAAAGAGTGTTTTTTTTTTCTTTTTTTAACACATTTTGAATGGAAAAATTCATCACTCAGGGGAAATCTAATTCTCCTAAAATGCCTGTGAAAACGAAAGACAAGAAAAATAAAACAATTGACACCAGTTTAGATAGTACAATGGAACCTAGTAGGTCTCCATTTGACTCGCAAGCTCTTATAGCCAAAATTTCAGAAGTGTTTTCACCGCAATTTGAAGCCATCAAAAAAGAGCTAGGCTCAATTGCTACCGAAATAGGCTCACTGTCTGTTGAAGTAAGACAGTTTTCAGCAAGGCTATCAGAAGCGGAGGCTAGGATCTCTGATATAGAGGATCAGACGCATATTCAGGCTGACACTCTACGTAAACAGGAATCTAAAATTAAAAATATGCAGTTACGCCTGGAAGATCTTGAAGATCGCTCCAGGCGTAATAATATTAGATTAGTAGGGCTTCCCGAACAGTCAGAATTCGAAGATTTAATAAAATTCATGTCCACTACATTACCTCTTTCACTTGGTATGCCATCCCATTTGCTACCACTTACGATTGAGCGTGCCCATAGATTGGGCCCCAAGAAATCTTCTCCAGACGGAGTCACAAAGAGTAGAGTCTGTTTATTCAAACTTCTTAGATTTCAAGATAAAGTTGATCTATTGAAACTGTTTAAAAAATCTGATCCTCCAGTATTTGGAGATAGCAGGATATTATTGTTTCAGGACTTCTCCTTTGAGACCTCGTCTAAAAGAAGACTGATGGCCCCCCACTGCACGCAATTAATAAATAAAGGGTTAAAGGCTCGTATGGTTTACCCTGCCAGAATTATAGTAGAAGATCACTCTGGTACTAGACACGTATTTGATGAGGTTACAGAAGTTAAAAAATACATTGAGAGCAGTTAATTGCAGAAATTTTATTAACTAGAAGCTATGATTTTACTTGTTAATGTTGAAGATTGTACTCTCAATGCTAGATATTGCTAGCGAAGTTGTTATTTTGTTTAATTGTTTTTTGTGGGGTTTTTTTTTTTTTGTTTGATTGTGTTTTTTTTTTTTGTTTTTCTCTTTTTTTTTTTCTTTCTCTCCTCTCCTCTCTGCCACCGCCCCTCCCCTTTTTCCCCCCGCTCCGCGCCCTCGGTTCGCCCCGAATGGGCTGGCCCTTACAAAATGGCTAATTAGCCTGATTTTAGATGGTGGAAGGTATTAAGATTTTATCTTGGAATATAGGAGGGATATCTTCCCCCATTAAACGCAAATTGGTTATTAAAACCTTAGCAAGCTATAAACCAGATATTGTTCTCCTTCAGGAGACACATCTTAATGAACATGAAGCGGCTAAATTGAAGATAAAATGGGTATGGGAAGTAGTCTCTACGACTGGTCGATCTAGAAAATGTGGGGTCGCTTCCATAAAGAGTTAGAATACAAGATAGATAAGGTAGAAATAGACCCGCTGCAAGATACATTCTTATCCATGTGTTTATAAAGAATATTAAATTTATATTTTGTAATATATATGCCCCAAACAAGTTTTCTAGAGAATTTTGGGAGAAAATAGAAATTAAATTATTTCCCTTTATTGCTGAAAATTTAATTCTAGGGGGTGATTTCAATGCTACCCTATGTCCTGCACTAGATAGACTTTCTAATAAAAATAGATCAGCCTATGAAAAGAATGCAAAATATTTATCACAATTTTGCGCAAAGCTAAAATTAGTTGATATATGGCGTTTAAAAAACCCAGATAAACAGTCATTTTCTTGTGAGTCTAAAGCACACGGCACCTTCTCGAGAATTGACCTACTTTTAATTACGGAGAATTTAGCTAGTCAGAAATTAGAGACAGGAATTGTAGATATCATCATCTCAGACCATGCAATTATTTCTTTGTTATTCCCTACTGAGCTAAAGAATAGGATTCAAACGCCTAGTTTTTATTTCCCTCTATATTTGTACACTAATCCTAAATTTGTTAATTTTTTTGAGATCTATCTGGCAGCGATATTACTCCGATAATATAAGCTATTCTAATAAACCGGAAATTTCCTGGGAAGCTTTTAAAGCTGTAATGCGGGGAGAAATACAAACATATATTAGTATAGCGAAGAAAAAGAGTAAAGCATGGGAAATTCAAATCATGAATAAAGTTAGGAACTCATATAGAAAATATTGTTTAAGGCGCACTTCGGGAAACTAGAAAAAATACCAAGATAATAGGAAGGAAAGAGATTTGTTCTTAAAACAAAAACTTTTAGAGGAAGAAGCAAAAATAAATCTTCAATTTAAAGGAATGCATGGCTCCTCCGCTAAATACTTGGCTAGACTCATTAAGGTTAGAAAAAAGAAAAATGTCATTCCCGCGATTCAAACTGAAAAGGGAAGATATACGGAGACTAAGGGTATCATGGAGGCATTTTTTGCCTATTATCAACAATTATACTCTGGAGTTGAGAAAGATAATATTAACCAAGATATCTTTTGGTCCATGATAAAGATGCCTCAATTAAGTAGCGAGGATTTAATATCGATTAATGTTCCAATATCTATCGATGAAATTAGAAAAGCTATAGATCATTTGAAGATGAATAAGGCTCCTGGACCAGATGGGTTTCCAGCGGAGCTTTATAAATGTCTTGGCGAGGTCCTTCTGCCCACTTTAGAAAAACTTTTTAATTACTATTATATGTCCAATAATATGATTTCTAGTTATTTCTCTGCGGCCAATATTTCGCTCATCTTAAAGAAAGGTAAAAATCCCGAAGATCCGGCCTCTTATAGGCCGATTTCGATTTTGAATACAGACTATAAGATCTTAATGGCTATTATTGCTTCAAGATTATCTTCTTATTTACATAAAATCATTCATCCAGACCAGACTGGATTTATGGTAGCTAGAAATCCAGCAAAAAATACCCGCAAATTGATCAATTTTTTGGATTATGCCTGGAATGTGGATAAGGAGAGGAAGAAGCCATTATGGCAAGGGACTGCTATACTCTCCCTGGAAGCGGTCAAAGCTTTTGATTCGATTGTATGGGAATACCTTTTTAGGGCGATGGAGAAGTTTGGCTTAAAAGGGGAATTTGCACAATTTATTCTTAGATTATATCATAATCCAATTTCCTTTTTACTTATCAATGGGTCTTTATCCCCTAAAATAATATTACAGAGAGGCACCAGGCAATGGTGCCCTCTATCCCCTCTACTCTTTAATATATCGTTGGAACCTCTCGTGATTCGATGCAGAGATGTTTTGAAAGGAGTCCCATTCGGTATACACCGTCTCAAAATTTTGATTTATGCAGATGATGTGTTGATTTTCCTTACCAATATCTAGCAGTCTATTCCTATGATTCTACATGTGTTAGAAGTTTTCAGCTCCTTTTCAGGTTACAAGATAAACTTAGAAAAGAGCGAATTAATGTGTATAAATAGTTCTCAGTTAGCAGGTCTCGATATTCCATTCAAACTGGTTGATGTTATTAAATATCTAGGTTTAGTTTTGCATAAAAATCCTAAATTTTGGTATAAAGCTAATTTTGCGCCCCTTCTTCAAAAAATTGGATCTGATTTGCATCTTTGGGCCGCTTTCCCATTGTCTATCACAGCCAGAGTTAATTTGATAAAATCAATCATTTTTCCGCGTTTGTTATATCCGCTTCAGAATTTGCCTTTATTCTTACTGAATAAAGATTTAAAGTTTTTTTAATACTCAAGTTTCTAAATTTATTTGGAACAATAAAAGGCCTCGAATCGCGTTGGCTAGATTAATGCAAAATTGCGGATCGGCGGGATTGGCGCTTCCTAACCTTAAATTGTACAACTTAGCTGCCATGGTTAAAACGGCAATAGATTGGCTTGCTGGCACTAATCTAGTTTCATCAGAAGAGCTAGAAAATTATTTGATTGCCCCATTTGCATTAAAAGCTATACTACATACTGCAGTCCAGAAGCTGCCTCAGAATGTTAGCTGTCTTATTACTATTAGAAACATAGTTTTTGCCTGGCAAAAGTTTTGTGCAATGTTAGATATAGATTATTCGTTTTCTGAATGGCTTCCTATTGTAAATAATCCAAATTTTTTGCCCGGCCTTTATCAAAAAGTTTTTAAAGTTTGGTCCGATAAAGGACTACATAACGTAAAACAGTTATTTGATGAGAATGATCAATTATTAATGGCGGATACTATTTTTAATAAATATGATCTAGCTAGATCTAATCTATTTGCTTACTTTCAAATTCGCCATTTCATTCTTTCTCAAAGCTGGCCCACTTCTTGGCTCTCTGATTGGACGGATATCAAGCTTTTTATACAAAAATTTGTGGCAGGTAACTCTTCGATATCTTTGATGTATGATATCATGTTGTCCAAGCAGAGTCTCTTATTTAGGGATAACATTTGTAAGTCCTGGCTGCCGTTAATCCCCTCGGTAAATCATGATAAGATTATTCAGAGTTTTGACTCTCTACGTAAGTGTAAAGTTCCGATATCTTGGAATGAATCTCACATAAAATTGATTAATAATTTTTACCTTTCTCCGTGGAAAATTTCTAGATTTTACCCGACTTTGGTTAGTTTATGCCCCCGTTGTTCACATGATAGGGCTGATTTGCTTCATATGTTTTGGACATGCCCTAGGGTAAGACATTTATGGTTAAAGATTATATTTTGGTTTAATAAATTATACAAAATATCAATTGCTTTATCTGCGGAAGATGTCATTTTTCTATGTCCTCCACAAGCGGCCTTTAATGTGAACACCATAAATAGCTTAAATACTATTATTCTTACTGTTAGATACTGTATTCTTAAAAATTGGAAAGCTAGGCGGATACCGGGATTAGCTATGGTTTTTAGATCCTTGCAAGATCAAATTGTCTTTGAATCATTCCATCTTTATGAAGCATCGGAGAAAAGGATCAAGAAGTTTCTCTGGAAATGGACACCAGTTATTCTGTCCTATCCACATTCCTTGCAAAAGAGGATACTTTCTCCTTTTCTTTCTTCAGTGAGTTTTGCGGAACTAACGTTACTTAATGTTTTCCCACATACATGGATTGATTGTACTATGAGGGAGTCCTAGTCGGTGGCGTTCTGGGGGGGCGGGGTGGGGGTGGGGTAGTGGGCGGGGTGGGGATCGAGAGAGAGAGATGTTTAGGTTCAGGGTTTTTTTTTTGTTTGTTTGTTTGTTTGTTTTTTATTCTTATTGTTTGTTTTGTTTGTATGTTTTTTCGTTTATCTCCTGTTTTTCCATTAGACCCCTGTTATATTATTATACAGGTGAGAAGGAAGGTCAAGTGAGAGAGGGATCTCATGTAAACCAAGGGCCTTTAGTAATAAGTATATCCTTGCTATAACTCATGTGTTTTTTTTTTGTTTGTTTTTTTCTTTAAGGCTACTGTATTTATGTGTAATGATTATTTCTTAATTGTATTTTGAAAATGTAAGGTTCAAAGTTTTCCTTCTCTATGCAACAAAAATAGAAAATGTGAGGTTTATTTATAGTATTTCTTGCATAATTGTGATGTAACAGATTTGCTTATTTTTTGTCAACTTGTTTGCCATGTTTTTTCTGCATATGTATACGATTGTTGTAACTCATCATGCTTGATATTTCACCTCAATAAAAATCATTTAAAAAAAAAAAAAAACATAGGCCAAATTCCCTTAGTCATTCATCACAATGGGTAAGACCAAGGAATATAGCTGTAATGTCCTGCAAAAGGTTGTTGTGCTTCACAAAATGGGAACTGGCTATAAGAAAATAGCAAATGCATTAAAAATGTAATTTTCCACCATCAGGGCAATAATTAAGAAGTTCAAGTCAGCTAAAAATGTTATGAATCAACCTGGAAGAGGACGTGTGTCTATATTGGGGCCTATTTATCAAATGTCTGTCCGACATGATTCGATCAGATAATTGTTCCACACATATATTTAACAAAGATTTTTTTTTATAAACCTTTTTATAAACATTGCAATTGTTTGATATCCATGAGAGCAGAGTATTTTTGTAAAATTTTTTAACAAAAAATCAAAAGGTTAAAAAATAAAGACAATTTTTTACAGCCTTCTGTGCTCATAGTTACCAAGGGTGTCAATATTAGTGGAGGGCAATATATATATATATATATATATATATATACAGGTAGCTCTCAGTTTATGCCGGGGTTAGGTTCCAGAAGGAATGGTTGCAAATTGAAACCGTTGTAAATTGAAACCCAGTTTATAATGTAAGTCAATGGGAAGTGAGGGAGATAGGTTCCAGGCCCCTCTCAAAATTGTAATAAGAAACACCTAATACATAATTTTTAAAGCTTTGAAATGAAGACTTTACATGATAAACAGCATTATAAACCTAATAAAATAATCACACAACACAGAATATATAATTAAACTAAGTTCAATGAACAAAAACATTTGCTAAACAGCATTATAAACCTAATAAAATAATCACACAACACAGACTTCACTTGCATTTTTCTGCAAGCAGTTCTTTCTATGCATTCCAATCTGGACTGACTTATAGACAGGAAGATCTTGTTCCTTTGAAATCTGTTCGATATCTCAGGTCTGGTTAAACTGATTAATTTCAGCTTGCTTGGCTTTGCTGCAACAAAAGCGGACAGCTCCACCTACTGGCTATTTTAATAAATGCACTGCTTCTCAATGCTTTTCAATAGCAGTCACATGACTGGAAAAAAAGGTTGTTATTCTGAAACGGTGTAAATTGAACCGTTGTAAAACGAGGGCCACCTGTATATATATATATATATATATATATATATATATATATATATATTAATTTTTTTGTCTAAATTTGTGCATATATGAATATATATCTGGTTTGTGTGTTATAGCACAGGATGAATTACCTGCTGTAACTTGCTAGTTCATTATTGTTGAAATGACTAGTACTCTTGATCCTATAACGCTGCTTACAGTATTTTCTTAAATTAACGTTTAGAGATTTTCTGATTAGGTTATGCAATCAGCATTTATATTCAGATTATCCAGAAGGCTATTATTATGTACATAATTTAGTTCACATACACTTTGATATAGACACCGTTACACAGGTTCAGGGACACAATATGTGTTAGGGGACACTTAGGTATTCATCTATTTCACTCACTTTGAGAGCAGGAGAATGTATAGTTTTTCCCACGATACCTTTTAACACAACAATATGTTATATTTTATTACACTTGTGTTTTTGTTCACTTTATGTGGTTATTGGTATAGTATGCTTTATATCAGTTTGTTTCCACATACTTTAATATAATTTTTAATATGTTGCAATATACCTATATGTGAACATTACATAGTTTGTTGAACAGCATTAATTCACATGAGTAACACTCATCACATGACTATAATGTTTTTGAGGATCACCATGACAACTGTTTTGGCGCAATTTTCACTGGGAGGGGTTAGTTTGGCTTTATAAGTCCAGTCACTTTTAGTTTGTCTTTGTCTGAGGAAGGGGAGTGTGTCCCCGAAACGTCACAATTATTAAAGTTATTTTTAAGAAAAAGACCAGTGAGTGCCTTCCTTTACTTTGTATATATATATATATAAATATATATGTGTATACATCTGTATTTATATAATTATATATGTATATACATGCATACAGACGTGTATGTATATATATATATATATATATATATATATATACACATTTTGGAGCCCTTTCTACTAGTATAGCTTGAAACATGCAAAAACATTTTTATTAAATTGTAATATTTATGTGTTTTACTGTGTATTTATTGTAAATGTTTTACATTCAAATGTTTGTCACATAGGAAAACATTTTCTTAGTATTTTTTAAATATATGTTTCTATATATGCCTGTATATATCTATACCTGTATATATTAATATACATACCACTTTGTTCTGGCTCTTTAGGTGTTTAGTTGGTTTCTATAGTAACCACTATGTTCTGGCTCTCAAGGGCTGTTAATCTTAGTAGGATGCGTTCACATCTGGACCAGACCAGGTATAACACTTCCAGTTTTTACATGTATAGTGCTAGTTTGCTGCATCTGTAAAGTAAGTTGTTTTTTGTTTGTTATTATAGATGTACCAATGATAAAGGTCTGATTCCCAGACCGAAACATTGAGAAATGATGATGAATTTTTGTGTGTTAATAAATTACGCCAATAAATGGATATATTTACCATGGACTGCTGGTATTGAATTGTGTATTAATTATCTGTAGATCAGGCACCGGTCATTAGGTCAAGTTAAGGGAGTGCAGTGGTAACATTTGTGTGTGGATATATAAGAATATATATATATACATATATATATATATATATATATATATATATATATATATATATATATATATATATATGTACATACATATTAAAAAATCATATATATATATATATATATATATATATATATATATATATATATATATATATATGGGTAAAAAGATAGAGTCCAGCACCATAGATTTCACAAGTTTTCAATCTGTGTGCTCGTTACCATGGAGTATCAGCCAAACTCCAATGTATACAATCCATGTAGAAAATAAGGTAACAACACCACAGTACAAAATTCTTCCTTAAAGGTGAAAAATGTTCTTTATTTAGGTATAACAACCATAGAAGCGACGTTTCGGACCTACATGGTCCTTAATCATGCATGATTAAGGACCATGTAGGTCTGAAACATCGCTTCTATGGTTGTTATACCTCAATAAAGAACATTTTTCGTGAATTATATATATATATATATATATACACACCCAATTTGTAGGGTATATATAATACAATAATATATAAAATAGGGGCGCTATCTATATATGCCAAATATCTAAATACACCAAGATAGTGAAAACCACAGTTCACAGTATATTACATTTACATAGGCATACAAACATATATGTAGATGGTTACAGAAAAAAAGAAAAAAAGAACCTGTATAGTTGATAATATCAAAATAAACAGATCAGAGTCCAAATAATAAACTCTATCAAAGTCCCCAATGGCTATGGGGGTGTGCAAGGCAGCTCTCCTCGATGTATAAGGCCGTCCACAACGAATTAATCTATAAAGAAACAGAGAAGGCGCCACATAGCATAATTCCGTATGGTATACCAAATAATATATTGCAGCTCAATTGCACTCACGTGTAGGAAAGCACCAAGATGTGGTGCTGACTAGGCAGACCGGAACCTCAGAGTTGCCCGGTAAACTCTCCTCTCAGGCTAAAGCTTCCAGCAGCCAAGTTAGTAGTCACCAACAAAGGTAAGGTGTGTGGGTGTCAGGAAGGCCCTTTAATTCCTCAGGGAATTGGAGGCTTACTCCAAGCAGGGATATCCAAATAAAAGGCGAAGTAGCAAGTATGTATCAATAAAAGTGTTTATTTTAACACATTAAAAACACAGCTACGCGTTTCTCAGTATCATGTACTGTTTCCTCAGGCTGAATAAAACTATACAAATCTTGCTACTTAATATACCCTATACTAACCAATAAAAATGGCTGTTTAACAAACACACCCTGGTTTCTCTTAATTGGTCACATGATTGCCAGGTGTTTGTAAATAACATTCATGTCACATCTAAATTAATACAATACTATTTCCTGCATACATCTGAACATCATATACAGCAATATTCATTGTACATTTGTTTATAAACAATTTCTAGCATATTTAAAAGTGTATTTGTGAAATATTCAGGCAATTAATATACATTTAGTAACCAGTGAAAAACAGAATCATTATTAATATTCAGATCCGATCCCCATTATTAGATCAATCCTCATATACATTTAGTAACCAGTAAAAAACAGAATCATTATTTATATTCAAATCCCTATTATTGGATCAATCCTCATCCTACCTTTTGTATCTAAACTCACTTATCCTCTGTGATCGCGCTCTCATGCGTCTTTACATAGTTATAAGTGCTGCGCGTCTCAAATCTAAATTTAACTTCCATCTCACAGTGTTGCTGAAGGCTTACATCTATTATTTCGTTAGTTTGTTTCTACATAGTTTCATCGTACAAAGTATAAGTATACAGTGACTATGTTATTGTACGTTAGGTTAATCAAACCTTTTCCTGCACACTGACGTGTCTGTTTTTCATTGGTGTTACCAAGGACAACGTCTCCGGTGGGTATGTGCTGTTAACTACTTCCTATTGGTGTTACAATGATATGACGTGTCAAATGGTCATAGGAGGATTAACCTATGTTATAATATCACACCTCCTTTGTGTTTATGTTTGGTTGAAGCTACGGCAGCATCGTAGATTTGTTTTGATAGGTTTGATAGCAGATGTATAAACAAAGTAGACGCTGGCTATCAGAACCGATGCGCTAGACACATATCTATTACTATCATTGTTATTTCTTCTACATCGAGTGTGCATTTAAACACCACACTATAGATCATTGGATGGCCTCTATCTTCACTTATAAATTCAACTACCCTAGTGACGTGTACATATGGATTTCCTAAGTGTGAACTAATTTATCACATCTCAGACAAAATAAAATAAAATAAAAATACAAATATAGATACATCATAAGATGTTGCAATGTGGAGTTCAGTGATATGAAATATTATAGTGCTGGGTGTAAATTGTGCAACGTAGTTAGTTATTTAGTTTCATACCCTTAAGTTTAATTTATTTATGTGTATTTGTTAGTTATACATTAGTGTTTTATGTATATGTTTAATATATTATATAAATAAATTTTAATGTGATTAATATGTATACTAATATATCTGTCCTGAAAGGTTTTTTTACACAAGAAATTAAATAAATAAATTTAAGTGCTCAGTGTCAGTGATTTATTATGTGTTTAATTTTGTGAAAATTAATTTAAAGTGTTTATGAACATCAATTGAATATTCCTGAACATTTAGATATAATGATAATCCATTTGTGTATACATAAAATTCTATGTATTATGTTAAAAAGGAATAGTATTCTTATACAGTGTTTTATTATGTGCTTAATTAAGTGCAAAATGCTACTAAATCCATGTTCATATTTAGACCATTGGGATGTAATGTTCCCAATTGGTAAATCCAAAAGGTCTCACGTTGGCGTAATCTATTGAACCTATTGTATAAATTTGAGGGGGGGATATATTCTATTGGTACAATGGAGAATATGTTAAGGTTCCCCTGATGTACTGAATGACAATGTTTTGGAACACTATGATTTTTCAGTTTGTTTTTCATATTTCTGTAGTGTTCATTCCATCTGGTTCTAACTATTCTACAGGTACGCCCTACGTACTGAATTTTACATAGTTGGCATGATAGAAGATATATGACATAAGAGGATGCGCATGTCAAATGATCCTTTATAGAGAAACTAATCCCCGTAGTATATGATGTAAAATTACTGGTTCCTATTTCAATAAATTTACACATTCTGCATCTCTTATATTGACATTTAAAAACTCCATTCTTTTTATTATTGTTCACTTTCTTTCTAATGTTTGTAAGAGATCCTTGGATTCTCCTAGGTGCTTGGTCTTTTTTGTTGTTTTTAGCATTTATTACAACCTTACTAGGGGCCAGTAAATTCTTTAGTGTAGGTGCCCGTCTAAATACACATTTTGGTTGCTCTTCTAAATTTCTACTCAGTATTGGGTCTCTCATCAGTATGCCCCAATGTTTTTTAATTATAATATTAATCAATTTATGACTAGTATTATATTGCGTTATGAACATACTGGTGTTATTTTTATTTTTATTTTCATTTTCCTTATTTTTATCATCAAAAGTTTTCTTTTGAAAATAGTGTTCCCTATTATCTGTTTTGGCTCTTGTATATCCTCTCTCTATTAGCTCTCTTGGATATCCCTTTTCTGTAAATCTTTCAATGAGTGTTTGACTTTGCATATTGTAATCCGATATATTATTACAATTTCGTCTCAATCTTTTAAATTGTCCGTACGGGACATTTTTCTTCCAAGGAAGATAGTGGTTGCTAGAGAATTCTAGGTAACTATTACAATCCACATTTTTGAAATAATTTTTCGATTCAATCCCACCATCTTTGGAAAATGTTAGGTTTAAATCCAAAAACACTATAGATTTCGTTTCTATTGAACTAGTAAATGTGAGTCCCATATTATTTAGGTTAAGATGTTGTATGAAGGATTCTGCTAAAGAGACCTCACCATTCCAAAGGATGATGAGGTCATCAATGTACCGCCCATAGAACACCAGGTTTGGAGAGTAGAATAACAACTAATATTATATACAGTGAACCAGATTCATTAGCTGAATATCTATTGGATGATTATGTACACACCTCTTTCAAAAAGAAATCCAATTTTACACCAATATTGACAGAAAATGCACACATTGAACTGTATAAAGAACTAGTCCTGGAAGACTTCTCTAAACTTCCTAAAAAAATCTATGGGAGACATAATTTAAATGTAGGTGAGAAAATTGCTTTAGAGAATTTGAAGAAAAACCAAGAACTAGTCATCCGCCAGGCGGACAAGGGGGGGGGGGGGGGCATAGTATTGCAAAATATTTCAGACTATCTGTTGGAAGCTAGACGTATTCTAGATGACAAAGACTATTATAAAAAACTTAAAATAGATCCCACTGATGATTATACAAAAATTTTAAAGGGTATTGTAGAGTTTGGATTTAAAGAGGGAATCATTAATAAAAATGAAAAAGACTATCTGATTCCAATAAAACCAAATAAAGCTTTTTACTATCACCTCCCAAAAATTCATAAAGACCAACAAAATCCACCTGGTCGCCCCATTATTGCGGGTATTGGGAGTCTAACGGACAACGTATCAGCATACGTTGACTCCTTCTTACAGAAATATGTGATTTAGAGTCATATATCCGTGACTCTTCAGATCTTCTGTCAAAACTCAATAATTTACCCTTAAACAACAAAAATTGGCTATGGATAACAAGTGATGTTAATTCACTGTATTCCAACATCCCGCACAATATGGGTTTGAAAGCCATTCAAGACGTACTAGAAAATGATATATATATGCCATATTTGCAGAAACAGTTTATTTTGCAACTAATATCATTTATTTTAGAACATAATTATTTTCTTTTTCAAGATGAACACTACTTGCAGATACGAGGTACCGCCATGGGCACCAGGTTTGCCCCTAGTTTTGCCAATTTATACATGAGTAAATTTGAAAACGAATATATATACAACTCAGACTATGGGGCAAACCTGGTGTTCTATGGGCGGTACATTGATGACCTCATCATCCTTTGGAATGGTGAGGTCTCTTTAGCAGAATCCTTCATACAACATCTTAACCTAAATAATATGGGACTCACATTTACTAGTTCAATAGAAACGAAATCTATAGTGTTTTTGGATTTAAACCTAACATTTTCCAAAGATGGTGGGATTGAATCGAAAAATTATTTCAAAAATGTGGATTGTAATAGTTACCTAGAATTCTCTAGCAACCACTATCTTCCTTGGAAGAAAAATGTCCCGTACGGACAATTTAAAAGATTGAGACGAAATTGTAATAATATATCGGATTACAATATGCAAAGTCAAACACTCATTGAAAGATTTACAGAAAAGGGATATCCAAGAGAGCTAATAGAGAGAGGATATACAAGAGCCAAAACAGATAATAGGGAACACTATTTTCAAAAGAAAACTTTTGATGATAAAAATAAGGAAAATGAAAATAAAAATAAAAATAACACCAGTATGTTCATAACGCAATATAATACTAGTCATAAATTGATTAATATTATAATTAAAAAACATTGGGGCATACTGATGAGAGACCCAATACTGAGTAGAAATTTAGAAGAGCAACCAAAATGTGTATTTAGATGGGCACCTACACTAAAGAATTTACTGGCCCCTAGTAAGGTTGTAATAAATGCTAAAAACAACAAAAAAGACCAAGCACCTAGGAGAATCCAAGGATCTCTTACAAACATTAGAAAGAAAGTGAACAATAATAAAAAGAATGGAGTTTTTAAATGTCAATATAAGAGATGCAGAATGTGTAAATTTATTGAAATAGGAACCAGTAATTTTACATCATATACTACGGGGATTAGTTTCTCTATAAAGGATCATTTGACATGCGCATCCTCTTATGTCATATATCTTCTATCATGCCAACTATGTAAAATTCAGTACGTAGGGCGTACCTGTAGAATAGTTAGAACCAGATGGAATGAACACTACAGAAATATGAAAAACAAACTGAAAAATCATAGTGTTCCAAAACATTGTCATTCAGTACATCAGGGGAACCTTAACATATTCTCCATTGTACCAATAGAATATATCCCCCCCTCAAATTTATACAATAGGTTCAATAGATTATGCCAACGTGAGACCTTTTGGATTTACCAATTGGGAACATTACATCCCAATGGTCTAAATATGAACATGGATTTAGTAGCATTTTGCACTTAATTAAGCACATAATAAAACACTGTATAAGAATACTATTCCTTTTTAACATAATACATAGAATTTTATGTATACACAAATGGATTATCATTATATCTAAATGTTCAGGAATATTCAATTGATGTTCATAAACACTTTAAATTAATTTTCACAAAATTAAACACATAATAAATCACTGACACTGAGCACTTAAATTTATTTATTTAATTTCTTGTGTAAAAAAAACCTTTCAGGACAGATATATTAGTATACATATTAATCACATTAAAATTTATTTATATAATATATTAAACATATACATAAAACACTAATGTATAACTAACAAATACACATAAATAAATTAAACTTAAGGGTATGAAACTAAATAACTAACTACGTTGCACAATTTACACCCAGCACTATAATATTTCATATCACTGAACTCCACATTGCTACATCTTATGATGTATCTATATTTGTATTTTTATTTTATTTTATTTTGTCTGAGATGTGATAAATTAGTTCACACTTAGGAAATCCATATGTACACGTCACTAGGGTAGTTGAATTTATAAGTGAAGATAGAGGCCATCCAACGATCTATAGTGTGGTGTTTAAATGCACACTCGATGTAGAAGAAATAACAATGATAGTAATAGATATGTGTCTAGCGCATCGGTTCTGATAGCCAGCGTCTACTTTGTTTATACATCTGCTATCAAACCTATCAAAACAAATCTACGATGCTGCCGTAGCTTCAACCAAACATAAACACAAAGGAGGTGTGATATTATAACATAGGTTAATCCTCCTATGACCATTTGACACGTCATATCATTGTAACACCAATAGGAAGTAGTTAACAGCACATACCCACCGGAGACGTTGTCCTTGGTAACACCAATGAAAAACAGACACGTCAGTGTGCAGGAAAAGGTTTGATTAACCTAACGTACAATAACATAGTCACCGTATACTTATACTTTGTACGATGAAACTATGTAGAAACAAACTAACGAAATAATAGATGTAAGCCTTCAGCAACACTGTGAGATGGAAGTTAAATTTAGATTTGAGACGCGCAGCACTTATAACTATGTAAAGACGCATGAGAGCGCGATCACAGAGGATAAGTGAGTTTAGATACAAAAGGTAGGATGAGGATTGATCCAATAATAGGGATTTGAATATAAATAATGATTCTGTTTTTTACTGGTTACTAAATGTATATGAGGATTGATCTAATAATGGGGATCGGATCTGAATATTAATAATGATTCTGTTTTTCACTGGCTACTAAATGTATATTAATTGCCTGAATATTTCTAAATACACTTTTAAATATGCTAGAAATTGTTTATAAACAAATGTACAATGAATATTGCTGTATATGATGTTCAGATGTATGCAGGAAATAGTATTGTATTAATTTAGATGTGACATGAATGTTATTTACAAACACCTGGCAATCATGTGACCAATTAAGAGAAACCAGGGTGTGTTTGTTAAACAGCCATTTTTATTGGTTAGTATAGGGTATATTAAGTAGCAAGATTTGTATAGTTTTATTCAGCCTGAGGAAACAGTACATGATACTGAGAAACGCGTAGCTGTGTTTTTAATGTGTTAAAATAAACACTTTTATTGATACATACTTGCTACTTCGCCTTTTATTTGGATATCCCTGCTTGGAGTAAGCCTCCAATTCCCTGAGGAATTAAAGGGCCTTCCTGACACCCACACACCTTACCTTTGTTGGTGACTACTAACTTGGCTGCTGGAAGCTTTAGCCTGAGAGGAGAGTTTACCGGGCAACTCTGAGGTTCCGGTCTGCCTAGTCAGCACCACATCTTGGTGCTTTCCTACACGTGAGTGCAATTGAGCTGCAATATATTATTTGGTATACCATACGGAATTATGCTATGTGGCGCCTTCTCTGTTTCTTTATAAAGAACATTTTTCACCTTTAAGGAAGAATTTTGTACTGTGGTGCTGTTACCTTATTTTCTACATGGATTATATATATATATATATATATATATATATATATATATATATATATATGTGTGTGTGTGTGTGTGTGTGTGTGTGTGTGTGTATATATATAGAAATATATACATATTTAAAAATTAAAATAACATTTTCTTCTATGTGAAGAACAATGAAATGTAAAATATGTAAAACTCAAGTTGGGTTGAGAGCACTTGGTCTAACTGGGTGTCAGGTTAGCATGCAAAGGTTATGTCAGCATGCTCTATTAACCTCTTAAGGACCGGGCATTCTAGACAAAAACTTCCCCAAAAGACCAGAGCATTTTTAGCATTTTTGCCATCACTACATTTAAACAGAAGTAGAGCCTTTTTTTATATTTACCTATCAAAACTATATATTTTTTTTAGTAGACAACCCAAAGTATTGATCTAGGCCCATTTTGGTATATTTTATGCCACCAATTCACCGCCAAATGCGATCAAATAAAAAAAATCGTTAACTTTTTCACAATTTTAGGTTTCTCACTGACAAACAGCTTATGCAGTCATGGCACAAATGGTTGTAAATGCTTCTCTGGGATCCCCTTTGTTCAGAAATAGCAGACATATATGGCTTTGGCATTGCTTTTTGGTAATTAGAAGGAGCTAAATACCGCTGCCCACCAGACTTGGATTATGCCCAGCAGTGAAGGGGTTAATTAGGTAGCTTGTAGGGTTAATTTTAGCTTTAGTGTAGAGATCAGCCTCCCACCTAACATATCCCACCCCCTGATCCCTCCCTGTCCCCCCTCAAACAGCTCTTTTCCCTTCCCCACCTTACAATTGTCACCTTACAAAAGTCTGCCAGTTTGAAAATAAAAGCCTTTTTTTAAAAATATATTTGCTGCAGTGTAGGTTCCCCCCTAACCCCCCAACCTCCATGATCCCCCCCTCAATAACCTACAACCTCCCCCTCCCAGATCGACTTCCCACCCTCCTATTCCCATCACTAACCAATATAACCAGGATCCCCCCTCTCCCCTCCCCACTGCCTCCAACCCCCTCCCTGCCGCTTTCAGTGGGATTTTACATGGTGTGATATTATTCAGACTAGACCTCATGAAACATATATTTTTTTCCTGGCTTTGCATGAATGTCATCACCCTGCAACATGTGTGCCATTGCAAATCAAGTAAGTTGTGGGGATTTCTGTCTGGCACAGCCCCCCCCCCCCCTCATTTGGTAGGCATACATGGGAAGATGAAGCAGCAGGCACCAGCTAAGAATAAAAGAAGTTTAAGGAATAGAGTCTCATCTGAGGTTTGACATGGTTATAGGGCTTACAGAGGGACTGCAGGATCAATAGTCTGATTTGAAGTGGGCTTGTGGTTAACAGGGGGGCTTCAAGGCCAGGGGTTTGAGCTAATGTGGGTGTTATAAATAATCGGTGGTATCTAGTCTGAATTTACTTGAGGAAATACTGTTGTTTGTAATATTGCATTGTCTGCCCTCTATAGTCTCTATGGTCTCCATAGTCTCTATGGTACTGGAAGGGAAGTATGTTCTTGTCTCACTTCCTCTCTATACTGCCATTTTGTGAAATGTAACTAAGCTAACTACATTCAGACTAGGTACCACTGATTATTTAGAACACACCCACATTAGCTCAAACCCTTGGCCTTGCAGCCCCTCTGTTAAACACATGCCCACTTCAAATCAGACTATTGATCCGGCAGTCCCTCTGTAAGCCCTATAGCCACGTCAAACCTCAGATGAGACTCTATTGCTTAAACTTCTACTTTTATTTTAGCTGGTGCCTGCTGCTTCATTTTCCCATGTATGGGGGGGGGGGCTGTGCCAGGCGGAAATGTGACAAGTGACATGCTAATGCACAACAGGAAGATGGGTATGCATCTCAGTGTCATTAACATTTTCCCACACTCTTGCAGGGTTTCCACACAACTTACTCAATGTCCTCACGTTGTGCTTTCATTAAATATGTTTGTTCCTCTTTAAAGGGACAGTAAACCCCAAAAATTTATTTCATTATTTAGATAGAGAATACAATTTTTAAAAAGTTTTCAATTTACTTTCATTATCAAATTTGTTTCATTCTTATGTTATTCTTTGTTGAAGGGATATCTAGGTAGATAGCGTGCACATGCCTGAAGCACTACATGACAGGAAATAGTGCTGCCATCTAGTGCTTCCGCTAATGTATAACATTTTTACAAAACTGCTGTCATATAGTGTTGTGGACATGTGTACACTTATGAGCTTACATCCCAGCTTTTTAACAAAGGATAACAAAAAAAACAAAGAAATTTTGATAAAAGAAGTCAATTTGGAAAGTTGTTTAAAATTGTATGCTCTATCTGAATCATGAAAGGAAAAAATTGGGTTTTATGTCCCTTTAATCAAAACACTGTCCTATCAGTTAGCTTCATATGTGTGCCCACTGATTTCTACATGCTCTTACTGTGCTAATGCAACTCTGCTACAAATTCTAACATTTGTTTTTTGGGCCCATATAGAAGTTATTGGGAAGAATTAAGAACAGTCAGGATGGCCACATACACTGGAGCTGTGACTGTTATAAGAGCTGCTTTGCCTGTTCTCATATCTACAAATTACCTAGTGTGGAAGTTCAGGATGCAGAATGAGCTTGTGAGAAAGGGTCTATGGGACACAGTGGAAGAGTCCCTAACAGCAGCTGATGGAAAAAGAATTCAGTGGGAGAAAAAGGACAGAAAAACAAGAGCTCTCCACTTGTATATATGTGAGTAAGAGTGATTTATGATACATTAGAAAATGTAAGACAGCCAAAGAAGTATGGAAAGGCTTAGGAGAATTGTATGGAAGTAGCAGTCCAACTTCAAGACTTTATCTATCTAAAAAAACTGTTTCATTTGAAGCTCTCTGAGGGAAAGGGCCTAGAGAAACATCTGAATCAAATGTTAGAGTTAACTGATCATTTAGAATCTATTGTAAAGAAATTTGATGAAGAAGATAATGATAATAGTGTAGAGCCCAGTATAGGCTTGGGACAGGCTTAAGGGTTAAGGCTGTGTGGGGATGGTAGGTGTAGTAGCTAGTTGCAACAATGTTGCATTGTATTGGGAGGAGATACACTTACCTTTATAAGGTCCTGGAAGGTCTAGTAACTGAAGATTTCTGCTTGCCCCACCCTCCCACCCTTGGATGTAAAAATGACGGCAACGAGTCTTATGGCTCCCTGTTGGGTTGTTTAGATTAACATGGCTGGGGTAGGTTTACTTGAGCTAGCCTTTGTAAGACTGTGTTTGTAAGTTGTTCCCTTCCTGGTGATAGCTGGTTTGAGCGGTCAGCGGATCTGGGTCCCCTTAAGGGTGATAGATTTATCACACTCTGTTGGTGGGAGGTCTTGGCCCCTTGCTTTACATCCTTGGGCTAATTAAATAGGGTGGAGTAATGACTAGGCCAAAAGGAGGGGCCTACAATCCTAAGTGTGTGCTTAGGGTGTTCTTCCTAGTAGGTGAGCCAAGGGAACTACCTACAAATAGGTGGGTGGTGATTGATGCAGTGTCATTATATTAATGTATTCCCCATCGTTTAGGTATCCTGGCATTTGCATTTTTTTCTAAATACCCGTACTAACTACTCTGAAGAATTTAAGTTGTTTTTGTGTGAGACTGTCGAGTTCCTACTATCCCACAAATATTTTATGTTTGATGGAGAGTACTACCTGCAGATTTGTGGTACAGCATTGGGGGCAAAATTTGCCCCCTCTTTTGCAAATTTGTTTGTGGGGTGGTGGGAACTTGGCAGTCTCTACAATGGCAACAGCCCATTTATTGACAACATTTGCATGTATATGAGGTTTATCGATGGCCTCATTTTTGTGACCAAAGGTGACTTTGACTTTGAGAATTTTCTAGATTTTGTCAATGATAACAACTTAGGGCTAAGGTTTACAGGAGAAGTTCAAAACACTAAGATCCAATTTTTGGATCTAACATTGGTTGGTTCTGTTTAATCCAATATGATGTTTACAGATACATATAGAAAGGTGACGGCAGGTAATACAATCCTTCATGCCAAGTCATATCACCCTAAGCACTTGATCAAATCGATGCCAAAAAGTCAATTTTTAAGATTGAGAAGAAACACTAACTCAGATGAGTTATTTGATCTCCAATCATATAAGTTTATGGATAGATTAAGTGCCAGGGGGTATGAATTGTCAGAATTATAACAAACTTTTCATAAAGCTAAAACCAAATCTTCAATAACCAACACGAACTTTCTTAATCATACACCCAAAAAGAACACATTTAATAAGGAAACAATAGTTTTTTCAACAGAATTCTCATTACAGTATAATGATTTGTGTAATATTATTAAAAAGAACCTACACATTCTGAAAGGAGATGATATGATCTCAGACGTGGTGGACAAGATTAAATTAGTTTAAAAAAGCGCCAACTGTGGCAAATAAACTTTCCCCTAGTATGATCAATAGTGGCTCAGGGAGAACAAAAGGTAATTGCATAACATGTGAAGTAATTGCACCAGGTGTTGACTTTAGCAATTCTAGTACGAACTAAACTTTCAGGATTAAACATTATGCCAGTTTATGCAGTTTATCTGATTGAACGTGTGCTTTGCCCGGAACAATACGTTGGACAAACTACATGTTGTCTACCTTCTAGGATAGGTGAGCACAAAAGCGATATCAAGACTTACAGCAAGGATTCAAGAGTGGCACGACACTTTAATGGTTTGCATTTTACTAATGAACCAAAATTTATTGTCAGGATTATTGATATAGCAAAAAGACCACTTAGAGGTGGGAATAGATATAAAATTCTATCCAAAAGGGAATTGTATTGGATTTGGAAATTGGATACCAGGGTACCTATGGGTCTAAATAAGGAATGGGGCATAAGCTACTTTGTAGACTAATTTCACCTTGATATATATATAATGTAGCTTTAAAGCAGTGTACTTTTTGACATCTTGTCATTATGAGGATTGTATCCAATCTATCATGGTGTAATTTCTGATGTTGCATTCAGTTGGTCATAGACATGTAAATATATAAACCTGTATTAAGTGCTTCATTTATTAGTTATTCTATATGAGCTCAATGGGCTTATGCACTAAGTTTATAATATCCAAGGTTTCAATAGAATGTAAACCTGATCTTTGTAACATCATTTAGGTATATGTATGTATATATATATATATATATATATATATATATATATATATATATATATATACATCTTTATTTAATAAATAAATGAATTGATGCTTAAATAATTTATGATCAATCATTTGATCCTACTATCAAATATTGAGATGATGATCAATTTAGTGTGGAGAACAATGCAATAGGTCTAGTGTCAATAAAATAAAATTTTGTTTAATTCTCTGTATAAAATGTATTTATAGTTTTGTTTAAAATAGTATACAATAAAATGTTACAGAGTTATTTAACTCGACTATATTGAGACTAACTTGTTGAATTTAAATTACTTTTTTATATATATGTCTAACACTTTTGTAGTACACATTTGTTTGTGTAGTGTTTCTTAGGATACCATTTTTTTCTAGAAAGCTGATTGGCTGTAACTAGATTTAAAAGGGTGTGCTATGTCAGTGTCAGTTTAGCTTATGATTAAGTGCCGCACGACACGAAACATGTCAGGTCCCCGCCTCCTCTTACCATTGTAATCACTGTACGTGAGCTTGTTTTTACGCTGTGGAAATAAAGGATTTTATGTTTTAACCCAAGATCATTGGAGTGCTGTCTTTCCTTTTTACTATTTATGACACTTTGGGTTTGCTCAGCTCTTTTTTGGCTGGCACCCTGCAACTAGTGCATATGTTCCGTACACTTCGTTTTTGAGGGCGGTGTTCATTTGTCCGTTTGAGGATCCCTGCCAGGATTGGTCCAGTGTATCACGCCCTTTTCTTCTTTCACTATCAACTACCTATAAACCCTGTTTATGCCCATAGGTGGAGCATTGGGTGCTCCGCTACACCTTCTGTTGCAGGGCCTTGACCTCTTGTCTAACTTGAGGATTTTTAGTGACTCGTCTTGCCGTCATCCACAGTTAAGTTGGTTATGTTTTTGTCATGTTGAATAAATGTGACCTGTCATGGTCTTTTCCTTCATACCTATTCTTGAATCTTATTTATTATGAATGGTTTGATAACTACACTGGAAACACCCAACTAGGGCCTTTAATCCCTTAAGTAATACCAATTTTATCAAGTCTTCCAGAAAGCTACAATTCATGCGCTATAAACTATAGACAAGCTCCCTGTAAAATATGTTACAGCACATCTTAACGAAGCATCAGAAGAGCTGCAAATTCAGGAAGAGGTAAAAAAAAAACATTTTCTATACAAAACACTGCTAAGGATAAAAAAGGAAACAGATCAGCTTATCACAGAAGTAAAGTAATACATTTGCATATAAAAAGGGCAAAAATAAAAAATCTATTATTTGTGGAAATAAATCCAATTTTTCTAGAAATTTCTGGAAAAAACTACTTCAGAAAAGGCATATAGATGGCACCAGAGAGCACAGTAAAATGCTTCCATTGCTCAGGAAAAGGCAGATATAGGGCTAGATTACAAATGGATCGCTAAATATCGATTGCCTGCAATTATCGTGCGCTGGTATTCGCAATGCGAATGCAACACCCCACTCCCACTAACTTTAAATCCCCAAAACTGCCTATAATTTGCTCTATTTTGAGGGCATTTGAGGTACTTTTAGAAAAATAACCAGAGATCTCTGGTTAATTTTCGGAGCGCTAATTGCTACCGAAAGCTCATGGTAGCAATAACCAGCCACTTGTAATGGCTTGTAATGATTAATTAGCGTGATAATTTAGTGCTCCACTTGTAATCTAGCCAATAGTTATTAAAAAATGCTGGGTTATTGATTCAGGTGCAACATCTCAACATCTTCAATAATTTTATAGAAATGGTAAGCATTTCTAATGTCAGCAGACTGTCCGTACAAGAAAAAGGGAGAAGGTTTCTTGAAATGTGTTGCAAAAGCAAAAACATTAAACAACTAAGTGCAAAATGGAATTTACCTACCAGAACTGTCCAGATAATGTGCTCAGTGTTTCAGCATTAACCAATTGTGGATATAATGTGAACTTTAATCATAATAAATGTAAAATAACAAAAAAAAAAATTGTTTGCACAATGTTTTGAAAATGATGGTGTATTTGTATTAAACACACAAGACGAAAAGGCCAACATGGCCAAGAAAAGCTCAAGTTCAAATTGTATTTATTTATGGCATAAAATACTTGGACACAGAGACTTAAGGCAATTTCTGATCTACAGAATAGAGGTTTGGTGAAAGGAATAGATATAAAACCTTGTAAAAAGGATCTTAACAGTGAAGCATGTGAATGTTGTCTAATAGAAAAGGTACAAGACCCCTACTACCAGAGTTAAAGGAACTCAATAAAGCCTCTGCAACTCATTCACTCAGATATATGTGGTCCTATACAGCCAATGTCTTGTGGTCATAGTATAGTATATACTAACAATTATTGATGACCATTCTAGATATTGTGTGACTTATCTCATGAAAGACTATCAGAAACTGCAGAGAAGTTGATGAAGACCTACATTGCAGGTGTAGAGAACCAGTTTGGAAGAAAGCATGAAGCACAGTGGTGAGTACATGTCACACCACATTGCAGCATACTTAGAAGAGTAAGGGATATAACACTTGCACACAATACCATACAGTCCAGAACAGAATGGTGTAGCTGAAACAAAGACTCACTCTTTAAAGGAGAGGATCAGGTGTATGCTGATAGATTCACAGATGCCACACAAATACTGGGCTGATGCAGTTATGACAGCTACATATTTACAAAATAGAATAACTACAAAAGTAACAAATAAAACTCCATTTGAACTTTGGTTTGGCAGGACCACTTAAATTAAACACATCAACGTATTTGGGTTCAAAGCTTATGCATTTGTCCCAGCTCATAAAAGGTCCAAACTTGACAACAGAATTGAAATAGATGGCATGATTGAATATGAGAGAGGATGTAAAGGCTACAGAATCCTGAAGCCAAAGACAGGAGAAGTGAAAGTAAGAAGTGTTTACTTTATTGAAGGTGAACAAGCAATAAACTATCCTTGTCTTAAAGGAACATTAAACACTTTGAGATGGTAATATAAAATGATACATTGTATATATAAAACAACTCTGCAATATACTTTCATTATTTATTTTGTCCTCTTTGCCTGTAATTCCATTCTGAAATTGTGAGCTTTTCAGTTCCTGTTAGAAATGGAAGTGCAGAACACTGTTAAATCCAGCACAACCATTGGCTGCACACTCTAGTGACCTATGTAAAACTGTCCCTAATTGGCCACAGCAGAGAAGGTAACACAATTTACAACATGGCAGCTCCCAGTGTTTTATAGACACTAAAACTTTACACTTATTTTGTCACTTTTTAAACAACTAATGAAACTTTAAAAAATACATCTACATGTTAGTCATGGACTAATCTTTTCTTTGAATGCATCATTCTATCTAGCATGTATTTAGTGTTTAATGTCCCTTTAAATTCCATAGAGAAGGACAAACTAATTCAGAACTACTGATGGTGCCATGGCCAGACAAAAGGGATCCACTACAAAGTTCACAGGCTGAGTCTGTAGCAACAAATACCTTCATTAAAGAGAGTACATAAGTAGTGATGTGGCGAACTTAAAAATTTTGGTTCACGAACGGCGGACTCGAACTTCCGGTATTGTTCGCGAACTGGCGAACCGCGCGAACCGCCATTGACTTCAATAGGCAGGCGAACTTTAAAACCTACAAGGACTCTTTCTGGCCACAATAGTGATGGAAAAGTTGTTTCAAGGGGACTAACACCGGGACTGTGGCATGCTGGAGGGGGATCCATGTCAAAACTCCCATGGAAAATTACATAGTTGATGCAGAGTCTGCTTTTAACCCATAAAGGGCCTAAATCACCTAACATTCCCAAATTGTTTGCAATAACGTGCTTTAAAACATCAGTTATGATGTCGTATCTATCAGGTAGTGTAAGTGTTACGGCCGCTTCACAGTGACAGAGCAAACTCCAAGTGTAACGCACCGCAAACAACCGCAAACAGTCCATTTGCACAACCACGAGATAGATAGATTTGATAGATAGATACATAGATTGCATAGCTCAATCGATGCAATATACATATGATCGATACAAATTACATAGATCAATAGATGCAATATACATTTGATAGATACGAATTACATCAACCAAAAGATGTAATATACATTCTATAGATATAAATTACATCGATCAATAGATGCAATATACATTTGATAGATATGTTTGATAGTTCGATCTATTTGATAGATAAATAGATAGATTTGAAATATATATAATTTCCCTGACAGAGTATAACAATAAGACATGCGGTCTGTGACCCGTGGTGTGTTAAGTAGTACTATTCTTAGCAGTTTACTACAACCTGTTACTCCCCCTATCGGGGGAGGTCTATATGGCCTGCATTTTTGGAACCGGGAGTTGGAAGAAGATGATTGGTCTGTCCTCCTACTTCAAATTTGTCAAAAACACAAGTGGCTGTCTCAAAACAGTCCGGACACAAGATAGATAGATAGATAGATAGGATAGATAGATATACATAGATTGATAGTTAGATAGAATCGATAGAAGAGAAATAGATAGATTTGTTAGATATATAATTACCCTGACAAAGTATAATAATTAAACATGTGGTCTGGGATCCATGGTAACTAGGTTGTGTTAAGTAGTACTATTCTTAGCACTTTCATCCCTGTAACTCCTCCTATCGGTGGAGGTCTATATGGCCTGCATAATTACCATGACAAAGTATAACAACAAGACTCGCGGTCTGGGACCCATGGTAACTAGGTTGTGTTAAGTAGTACTATTCTTAGCACTTTCAGCCCTGTAACTCCTCCTATCGGTGGAGGTCTATATGGCGTGTATGATTACCCTGACAAAGTATAACAACAAGACACCCGGTCTGGGACCCATGGTAATTAGGTTGTGTTAAGTAAAACTTTTCTTAGCACTTTAATCCCTCTTACTCCCCCTTTCGGTGGAGTTCTATATGGCCTGCATGATTACCCTGACAAATTATAACAACAAAACATCTGGTCTGGGACCCATGGTAACTAGGTTGTGCTAAGTAGTACTATACTTAGAACTGTAATCCCTGTTACTCCCCCTATCAAGGGAGGTCTATATGGCCTGCATGATTACCCTGACAAAGTATAATAACAAAACATGCGGTCATGGACCCATGGTAACTAGGTTGTGTTAAGTAGTACTATTCTTAGCACTTTAATCCCTGTTACTCCCCCTATCGGGGGAGGTCTATATGGCGTGCCTGATTATCCAGGCAAAATATAACAACAAGACATGCGGTCTGGGAACCACTGTTAACTAGGTTGTGTTAATTTTTACTATTCTTACCACTTTAATCCCTGTTACTCCCCCTATCGGGGGCGGTCTATATGGCCTGGCTGATTATCCTGGCAAAATCTAATACCAAGACATGCAGTCTGGGAACCACTGTTAATTTTAACTAGGTTGTGTAAAATTGTACTATTCTTTGCACTTTAATCCCTGTTACTTCCCCTATAGGTCTATATGGCCTGCATGATTACCCTGACAAAGTATAACAACAAAACATGCGGTCTGGGACCCATGGTGGTACTGGTATAACTAGGTTTTCTTAAGTATTACTATTCTTTGCAGTTTAATCCCTGTGATTGGTCTGTCCTCCTACTTCAAATTTGTCCAAAACACAAGTGGCTGTCTCAAAACAGTCTGGACAGAAGATAGATAGATAGGATAGATAGATATACATAGATTGATAGTTAGAATCGATAGAAGAGAAATAGATAGATTTCTTAAATATATAACTACCCTGACAAAGTATAATAATTAAACATGCGGTCTGGGACCCATGGTAACTAGGTTGTTTAAAGTAGTACTATTCTTAGCACTTTCATCCCTGTAACTCCTCCTATCGGGGGAGGTCTATATGGCCTGCATTATTACCATGACAAAGTATAACAACAAGACACGCGGTCTGGGACCCATGGTAACTAGGTTGTGTTAAGTAGTACTTTTCTAAGCACTTTAATCCCTGTTACTCCCCCTATCGGGGGAGGTCTATATGGCCTGCATGATTACCTTGACAAACTATAATAACAAAACATGCGGTCTGGGACCCATGGTGGTTCTGGTATAACTAGGCTTTCTTAAGTATTACTATTCTTCCCAGTTTAATCCCTGTGATTGGTCTGTCCTCCTACTTCAAATTTGTTCAAAACACAAGTGGCTGTCTCAAAACAGTCCGGACAGAAGATAGATAGATTGATAGATAGGATAGATAGATATACATAGATTGATAGTTAGATAGAATCGATAGAAGAGAAATAGATAGATTTGTTAGATATATAATTACCCTGACAAAGTATAATAATTAAACATGCGGTCTGGGACCCATGGTAACTAGCTTGTGTTAAGTAGTACTATTCTTAGCACTTTAACCCCTGTAACTCCCCCTATCTGGGGAGGTCTATATGGCCTGCATGATTACCCTGACAAAGTATAACAACAAGACACGTGGTGTGGGACCCATGGTAACTAGCTTGTGTTAATTAGTACTTTTCTTAGCACTTTAATCTCTGTAACTCCCCCTATCGGGGGAGGTCTATATGGCCTGCATGATTACCCTAACAAAATATAATAATAAGACATATGCTAAGGGACCCATGGTAAGTTTGTGTTAAGTAGTACTGTTCTTAGCATTTTAATACCTGTTACTCACCCTATCGGGGGCGGTCTATATGGCCTTCATGATTACCCTTACAAAATATAATAACAAGACATGCGGGCTGGGACCCATGGTAACTAGCTTGTGTTAAGTAGTACTGATCTTAGCATTTTAATACCTGTTACTCACCCTATTGGGGGAGGTCTATATGGCCTTCATGATTACCCTTACAAAATATAATAACAAGACATGCGGTCTGGGACCCATGGTAACTAGGTTGTGTTAATTAGTACTGTTCTTAGCATTTTAATACCTGTTACTCACCCTATCGGGGGAGGTCTATATGGCCTGCATGATTACCCTAACAAAATATAATAATAAGACATAAGCTCTGGGACCCATGGTAAGTTTGTGTTAAGTAGTACTGTTCTTAGCATTTTAATACCTGTTACTCACCCTATCGGGGGAGGTCTATATGGCCTGCATGATTATCCTAACAAAGTACAACAACAAAACATGCGGTCTGGGACCCATGGTAACTCGGTTGTGTTAAGTAGTACTGTTCTTATTAGTTTAATACTTGTTACAACCCCTAATGGTGGGAGGTCTATATGGCCTGCATGATTAGCCGCACCAAACCAAAAAAAAGACATGCGTTCTTGGACTAAGACCCATGGCTAACTCGGTTGTTTAAAGTAGTACTATTCTCAGCACTTTCATCCCTGTTACTTCCAGGCCTCTCGGGGGTGGTCTACATGGCCATCATTATTAGCCTAACATAGTACAATAAAACCTTGGCTCTTGAAAGCCTGTAAATTGGCTTTATTTTGGTAGTACTGTTCTTATTAGTTTAATACCTGTTACAACACCGAATGGTGGGAGGTCTATATGGCCTGCATGATTATTAGCCGCACCAAACCAAAAAAAAAAGACATGAGTTCTTGGACTAAGACCCATGGCTAACTCGGTTGTTTAAAGTAGTACTATTCTCAGCACTTTCATCCCTGTTACTTCCAGGCCTCTCGGGGGTGGTCTACATGGCCATCATTATTAGCCTAACATAGTACAATAAAACCTTGGCTCTTGAAAGCCTGTTAATTGGCTTTATTTTGGTAGTACTGTTCTTATTAGTTTAATACCTGTTACAACACCGAATGGTGGGAGGTATATATGGCCTGCATGATTATTAGCCACAACAAACCAAAAAAAAAGACATGCGGTCTTGGACTAAGACCCATGGCTAACTCGGTTGTTTAAAGTAGTACTATTCTTAGCACTTTCATCCCTGTTACTTCCAGGCCTCTCGGGGGAGGTCTACATGGCCATCATGATTATCCTAACAAAGTACAACAACAAAACATGCGGTCTGGGACCCATGGTAACTCGGTTGTGTTAAGTAGTACTGTTCTTATTAGTTTAATACCTGTTAAAACCCCTAATGGTGGGAGGTCTATATGGCCTGCATGATTAGCCACACCAAACAAAAAAAAAGACATGCGTTCTTGGACTAAGACCCATGGCTAACTCGGTTGTTTAAAGTAGTACTATTCTCAGCACTTTCATCCCTGTTACTTCCAGGCCTCTCGGGGGTGGTCTACATGGCCATCATTATTAGCCTAACATAGTACAATAAAACCTTGGCTCTTGAAAGCCTGTAAATTGGCTTTATTTTGGTAGTACTGTTCTTATTAGTTTAATATCTGTTACAACACCGAATGGTGGGAGGTCTATATGGCCTTCATGATTATTAGCCGCACCAAACCAAAAAAAAAGACATGCGGTCTTGGACTAAGACCCATGGCTAACTAGGTTGTTTAAAGTAGTACTATTCTTAGCACTTTCATCCCTGTTACTTCCAGGCCTCTCGGGGGTGGTCTACATGGCCATCATGATTAGCCTAACAAAGTACAACAATAAAACCTTGGCTCTTGAAAGCCTGTTAATTGGCTTTATTTCGGTAGTACTGTTCTTATTAGTTTAATATCTGTTACAACACCTAATGGTGGGAGGTCTATATGGCCTGCATGATTAGCCGCACCAAACAAAATAACAAGACATGCGGTCTTGGACTGGGACCCATGGCTAACTCGGTTGTGTAAAGTAGTACTATTCTTAGCACGTTCATCCCTGTAACTTCCAGGCCTCTCGGGGGTGGTCTACATGGCCATCATGATTAGCCTAACAAAGTACAACAATAAAACCTTGGCTCTTGAAAGCCTGTTAATTGGCTGTATTCTGGTAGTACTGTTCTTATTAGTTTAATACCTGTTACAACACTGAATGGTGGGAGGTCTATATGGCCTGCATGATTAGCCGCACCAAACCAAAAAAAAGACATGCGTTCTTGGACTAAGACCCATGGCTAACTCGGTTGTTTAAAGTAGTACTATTCTCAGCACTTTCATCCCTGTTACTTCCAGGCCTCTCGGGGGTGGTCTACATGGCCATCATTATTAGCCTAACATAGTACAATAAAACCTTGGCTCTTGAAAGCCTGTAAATTGGCTTTATTTTGGTAGTACTGTTCTTATTAGTTTAATATCTGTTACAACACCGAATGGTGGGAGGTCTATATGGCCTTCATGATTATTAGCCGCACCAAACCAAAAAAAAAGACATGCGGTCTTGGACTAAGACCCATGGCTAACTAGGTTGTTTAAAGTAGTACTATTCTTAGCACTTTCATCCCTGTTACTTCCAGGCCTCTCGGGGGTGGTCTACATGGCCATCATGATTAGCCTAACAAAGTACAACAATAAAACCTTGGCTCTTGAAAGCCTGTTAATTGGCTTTATTTCGGTAGTACTGTTCTTATTAGTTTAATATCTGTTACAACACCTAATGGTGGGAGGTCTATATGGCCTGCATGATTAGCCGCACCAAACAAAATAACAAGACATGCGGTCTTGGACTGGGACCCATGGCTAACTCGGTTGTGTAAAGTAGTACTATTCTTAGCACGTTCATCCCTGTAACTTCCAGGCCTCTCGGGGGTGGTCTACATGGCCATCATGATTAGCCTAACAAAGTACAACAATAAAACCTTGGCTCTTGAAAGCCTGTTAATTGGCTGTATTCTGGTAGTACTGTTCTTATTAGTTTAATACCTGTTACAACACTGAATGGTGGGAGGTCTATATGGCCTGCATGATTAGCCGCACCAAACCAAAAAAAAGACATGCGTTCTTGGACTAAGACCCATGGCTAACTCGGTTGTTTAAAGTAGTACTATTCTCAGCACTTTCATCCCTGTTACTTCCAGGCCTCTCGGGGGTGGTCTACATGGCCATCATTATTAGCCTAACATAGTACAATAAAACCTTGGCTCTTGAAAGCCTGTAAATTGGCTTTATTTTGGTAGTACTGTTCTTATTAGTTTAATACCTGTTACAACACCGAATGGTGGGAGGTCTATATGGCCTGCATGATTAGCCGCACCAAACCAAAAAAAAGACATGCGTTCTTGGACTAAGACCCATGGCTAACTTGGTTGTTTAAAGTAGTACTATTCTCAGCACTTTCATCCCTGTTACTTCCAGGCCTCTCGGGGGTGGTCTACATGGCCATCATTATTAGCCTAACATAGTACAATAAAACCTTGGCTCTTGAAAGCCTGTAAATTGGCTTTATTTTGGTAGTACTGTTCTTATTAGTTTAATACCTGTTACAACACCGAATGGTGGGAGGTCTATATGGCCTGCATGATTATTAGCCACACCAAACCAAAAAAAAAGACATGCGTTCTTGGACTAAGACCCATGGCTAACTCGGTTGTTTAAAGTAGTACTATTCTTAGCACTTTCATCCCTGTTACTTCCAGGCCTCTCGGGGGTGGTCTACATGGCCATCATTATTAGCCTAACATAGTACAATAAAACCTTGGCTCTTGAAAGCCTGTTAATTGGCTTTATTTTGGTAGTACTGTTCTTATTATTTTAATACCTGTTACAACACCGAATGGTGGGAGGTATATATGGCCTGCATGATTATTAGCCGCAACAAACCAAAAAAAAAGACATGCGGTCTTGGACTAAGACCCATGGCTAACTCGGTTGTTTAAAGTAGTACTATTCTTAGCACTTTCATCCCTGTTACTTCCAGGCCTCTCGGGGGAGGTCTACATGGCCATCATGATTATCCTAACAAAGTACAACAACAAAACATGCGGTCTGGGACCCATGGTAACTCGGTTGTGTTAAGTAGTACTGTTCTTATTAGTTTAATACCTGTTACAACCCCTAATGGTGGGAGGTCTATATGGCCTGCATGATTAGCCGCACCAAACCAAAAAAAAGACATGCGTTCTTGGACTAAGACCCATGGCTAACTCAGTTGTTTAAAGTAGTACTATTCTCAGCACTTTCATCCCTGTTACTTCCAGGCCTCTCGGGGGTGGTCTACATGGCCATCATTATTAGCCTAACATAGTACAATAAAACCTTGGCTCTTGAAAGCCTGTAAATTGGCTTTATTTTGGTAGTACTGTTCTTATTAGTTTAATACCTGTTACAACACCGAATGGTGGGAGGTCTATATGGCCTGCATGATTATTAGCCGCACCAAACCAAAAAAAAAGACATGCGGTCTTGGACTAAGACCCATGGCTAACTAGGTTGTTTAAAGTAGTACTATTCTTAGCACTTTCATCCCTGTTACTTCCAGGCCTCTCGGGGGTGGTCTACATGGCCATCATGATTAGCCTAACAAAGTACAACAATAAAACCTTGGCTCTTGAAAGCCTGTTAATTGGCTTTATTTCGGTAGTACTGTTCTTATTAGTTTAATATCTGTTACAACACCTAATGGTGGGAGGTCTATATGGCCTGCATGATTAGCCGCACCAAACAAAATAACAAGACATGCGGTCTTGGACTGGGACCCATGGCTAACTCGGTTGTTTAAAGTAGTACTATTCTTAGCACGTTCATCCCTGTAACTTCCAGGCCTCTCGGGGGTGGTCTACATGGCCATCATGATTAGCCTAACAAAGTACAACAATAAAACCTTGGCTCTTGAAAGCCCGTTAATTGGCTGTATTCTGGTAGTACTGTTCTTATTAGTTTAATACCTGTTACAACACCGAATGGAGGGAGGTCTATATGGCCTGCATGATTAGCCGCACCAAACCAAAAAAAAGGCATGCGGTCTTGGACTAAGACCCATGGCTAACTCGGTTGTGTAAAGTAGGACTATTCTTAGCACTTTCATCCCTGTTACTTCAAGGCCTCTCGGGGGTGGTCTACATGGCCATCATGACACTAGCAAAATAATTTAAAGTTTTTTTTTTAATTTAAAAAAAGGTTAAGCACATATGAGTCATGGCTGATAGACTAGGGAGGGCAGCTATTAAACACAGTATGCTCTGTAAGTCAGCAAAACCCACAGACCTGATAGAAAATAAAAATAGATTACACTAGCAAAATGATTTAAAGTTTTTTTTTTTTTTAATTTAAAGGAAAAGGTTAAGCACATATGAGTCGTGGGCCGGCTGCTAGCCTTGGTAGGGCAGCAATTACCAACAGTAGGCTCTGTAAGTCAGATACACACAGGCCTGATAGAAAATAAAATTAGATTACACTAGCAAAATTATTTAAAGTTTTTTTTTTTTTGGAATTTAAAAAAAAAGTTAAGCTCAGTCTTGGCTGATAGACTAGGGAGGGCAGCAATTAAACACAGTAAGCTCTGTAAGTCAGCAAAACACACAGGCCTGATAGAAAATGAAATTAGATTACACTAGCAAAATGATTTAAAAGTTTTTTTTTTTTAATTTAAAATAATGTTATGAGCAGATATGAGTGGTGGCTGGCACAGAGCAATGAACCACAGTTTATGCTGTGTGCGCCTGAGACACAGGCCTGATAGAAAATGAAAATATATTACACTAGCAAAATAATTTCAAATTTTTGTTGGTTAAATTTAAACTAAAGCAGATATCAGTGGTGACACTAATCACAGCATATGCTGTGAGCCTCACACACAGGCTGAAAGCCAGGCAAATGCAAATAAAAATACAAAGAAAAAAAAAAAAATGACTGAAGTTATAGCCCTAAAAAGGGCTTTTTGGGGTGCTGTCCTTGCAGCAGAGATGAGATGAGTCCTTTAGGACTGTAGTGGACACTAAATACACTAGCCTAGCTATCTATTTTCCTATAATGTCAGCAGCAGCAGCAACACAAAAGGTCCTCTCACTAACAAAGCAAGGTCGTAATGAGTCTAAAATGGCTGCTCCCAAGAAGCTGGGAGGGTCTGTGAGGGAGTGTCTGATGCTGATTGGCTCTAATGTGTCAGAAGGCTGTGACATACAGGGTCAAAGTTTCCTCAATGATGACACATAGGGGGCGGATCGAACATCACATATGTTCGCCCGTAACGGCGAACGCGAACAAGCTAAGTTTGCGGTGAACTGTTCGCGGGCGAACAGT
The DNA here is from genome assembly GCF_027579735.1 of Bombina bombina. NCBI lineage: Eukaryota > Metazoa > Chordata > Amphibia > Anura > Bombinatoridae > Bombina > Bombina bombina. The sequence continues at coordinate 154,084,766 of NC_069501.1, forward strand.
TCGGGACATCACTATACATAAGCAGAAGGGGAATTTGAGCAGGTTAATATTTTATGAAAAATAGACAAGGTGGTCTCCTTACAAAAAATTCCTTATTTTATTGTGTACAAAAGTAACAGGAACAAACAAAGTCACAATGTTTCGGGGCCGTGCCCCTTAATCATGTGATAACATCACTCATTACACACCTGTGTTTTATAGGCAAATACCTGGGAGTTTTAACCCTTACATTCTCAGAGCATCACATAATTTGTATATAGCGCCATCTTGTGTCACAATCAGTGCGAATGAAAAATTTAAAAACAACAGTTAAGAGGCCTCAAGAAATTATGATATACTTAATATCAAAATTGATAATATATGTTGTAATAATGTAACAACTATCAACCACAGTAGATTGACCTAAATAAGTAGATTTTGTAGATATAATAATACATGGCTCATTATTACTAAAAATGAATCATAAACAGTGTACAATTAGCAGTATACTTATATCACTTCAGAGTCAGCAACTTCCACTCAAGGAATCAGGACAGGCAATGGTCATAGTGATCTAAGATATAGAATATAAAAGCAACAATTAAATTACATAAATAATAACAAGTCACTTAACCCAAAGAGATTTAACTTAAATCTTGACTTTAAGATTTCAATCAATAAAAAGGGGTCCAATCAATCTCTCTATTCATGCCCTTAGGTTCCAGGGTATCGAGCTTAAATATCCAAAATGTTTCACGCTGTTTGAGCAATAGCTCCCTATTACCCCCACGCCTGGGGGTGCGGATTTGCTCGATAACCTGGAACCTAAGTTGGTTGACCTGATGACCTGCAGATAGAAAGTGGTGGGCTACAGGGGCAGATAGTACCTTGCATCTAATATTGCTTTTATGCTCCGTAATGCGGTCCCCTATGCGTCTAGTTGACTCCCCCACATAGACACGCCCACACGGACATTTGATGAGATAGACCACGAATTTCGTGTTACAAGTAAAAAAATCTCTGTAAAAAAATTTGTAAAAAAAAAATGAGGACTTTTATAAATAGACCCACAATTGCAGCAGCCTAGACATGGAAAACAACCTAGGTTTTTCTTGGTGATATAAGTCTGCCTAGGAATTTTACTGGGGCCCAAATCAGCTTTGACTAGAATGTCACGTAAATTCTAAGACCTTTTAAATGCTGGCATGGGGAATTGCTGAAATTCTTTTATCTCTGTATTGCATCTCTGTAAAATGCCCCAATGTCGGCGGATAATTTTTGTAATTGATTTACTCTGTCTGCAATATTCAGAGACAAAAGTCATTCTGCTTTGATCAGTTTTAGGAGGTTTAGATTTCAAAAGATCTTGTCTCTGCAAAGGTAAAACATCCTGAATAGTTTTAGTAACTAAGTCTGGAGGGTACCCACGTTTCAAGAACTTATCACCCATCTCTGTCAATCTCAATTTAGAAATATCATCATTAGCCACAATTCTCTTAACACGTAGCATCTGACTCCATGGTAGGGATTTAACAAGAGATGGGTGATGAGCGCTGCTGAAACTCAAAAGGCTATTACGGTCAGTTTTCTTAGTGTAAATGTCAGTAAGGAAACCATTACCATTCTTAAATACTGACACATCCAAAAAATCGATTTTAGTTTCACTGCTGACCAAAGTAAGCGTGATATTAGTGGTAGATGAATTAAGATCAGCAACAAAAGACTCCAGGGCCCCAACGTCGCCCAGCCAATCCCCAAAAATGTCATCAATATAGCGCCACCAGGTGGCGCCATACTGATGAAAAAGTGGGTGTTCAAATACAAATTTTTCCTCATAGGAATTCATGTAAATATTGGCATAATTAGGGGCGACATTGGAGCCCATGGCAGTACCCTGCAATTGGAGAAAAAAAGGATCTTCAAATAAAAAGTAGTATAAAATAACCTCCAATAGCTGTAAAAGAAAATCAATCCTATCAGCCGAGTAGACAACTTTAGACTTTAAAGCATTCTTAACATCACCAATACCGCTTGCATATGGTATAGAAGTGTAAAGGCTACTAACATCTAGACTAAACAAAATAAATTTGTCCGTCTGTAATTGTAAATTACCTAATTTAATCAAAAAATCATTGGTGTCCTTAATGAAAGAACATGACTGCTCCACCAGGGGTCTCAATACTTTGTCCAAGTAAATGGCTATATTTGAAAAAATGGAGTTAGTGCCCGCAACAATTGGTCTTCCTGGTGGAGCAGTCATGGATTTATGCACTTTTGGCAGTACATACAGGACAGGAGTGATGGGGTTTTTAACCTGTAAGAAAGAGCTCGTTTTAGAATCAATAAACCCATTTGCCAGGGCTGTCTTAATGATAAATACAATTTCTTTACTGATAAGGGATAATGGATTACCTGACATTCTGCTATAAACTTGTGTATCACCCAGTTGGGAGCAAATTTCTTTCCTATAATCATATTTATTTAGCAAAACGGTAGCCCCGCCCTTATCTGCTTGCTTCACGATAAGATTATTATTATCCTTAAGACTTTTGAGTGTATTTCTATCAGCAGTACCAAAATTACACATATCCTTGAATTTGATAGATTGCCTTGTGCTGAATGATCTCATTTTATCAAAATCAGATAATACTAATTTCTCAAACGTTTCAACACTGTGGCCTAGATTTAGAGTTCGGCGGTAGCCGTCAAAACCAGCGTTAGAGGCTCCTAACGCTGGTTTTGGCCGCCCGCTGGTATTTGGAGTCAGTGATTAAAGGGTCTAACGCTCACTTTACAGCCGCGACTTTTCCATACCGCAGATCCCCCTACGCCATTTGCGTAGCCTATCTTTTCAATGGGATCTTTCTAACGCTGGTATTTAGAGTCGTTTCTGCAGTGAGCGTTAGAGCTCTAACGACAAGATTCCAGCCGCCTGAAAAAAGCAGGAGTTAAGAGCTTTCTGGCTAACGCCGGTTCATAAAGCTCTTAACTACTGTACCCTAAACTACACTAACACCCATAAACTACCTATGTACCCCTAAACCGAGGTCCCCCCACATCGCCGCCACTGGATTAAAATTTTTAACCCCTAATCTGCCGACCGCCACCTACGTTATACTTATGTACCCCTAATCTGCTGCCCCTAACCCCGCCGACCCCTATATTATATTTATTAACCCCTAACTTGCCCCACACAACGTCGCCGCAAGCTACTTAAAATAATTAACCCCTAATCTTCCGACCGCAAATCGCCGCCACCTACGTTATCCCTATGTACCCCTAATCTTCTGCCCCTAACATCGCCGACCCCTATGTTATATTTATTAACCCCTAATCTGCCCCCCACAACGTCGCCGACACCTACCTACACTTATTAACCCCTAATCTGCCGAGCGGACCTGAGCGCTACTATAATAAAGTTATTAACCCCTAATCCGCCTCACTAACCCTATCATAAATAGTATTAACCCCTAATCTGCCCTCCCTAACATCGCCGACACCTACCTTCAATTATTAACCCCTAATCTGCCGACCGGAGCTCACCGCTATTCTAATAAATGTATTAACCCCTAAAGCTAAGTCTAACCCTAACACTAACACCCCCCTAAGTTAAATATAATTTTTATCTAACGAAATAAATTAACTCTTATTAAATAAATGATTCCTATTTAAAGCTAAATACTTACCTGTAAAATAAATCCTAATATAGCTACAATATAAATTACATTTATATTATAGCTATTTTAGGATTAATATTTATTTTACAGGTAACTTTGTATTTATTTTAACCAGGTACAATAGCTATTAAATAGTTAAGAACTATTTAATAGTTACCTAGTTAAAATAATTACAAATTTACCTGTAAAATAAATCCTAACCTAAGATATAATTAAACCTAACACTACCCTATCAATAAAATAATTAAATCAACTACCTACAATTACCTACAATTAACCTAACACTACACTATCAATAAATAAATTAAACACAATTGCTACAAATAAATACAATTAAATAAACTATCTAAAGTACAAAAAATAAAAAAGAACTAAGTTACAGAAAATAAAAAAATATTTACAAACATAAGAAAAATATTACAACAATTTTAAACTAATTACACCTACTCTAAGCCCCCTAATAAAATAACAAAGACCCCCAAAATAAAAAATTCCCTACCCTATTCTAAATTTAAAAAGTTACAAGCTCTTTTACCTTACCAGCCCTGAACAGGGCCCTTTGCGGGGCATGCCCCAAGAAGTTCAGCTCTTTTGCCTGTAAAAGAAAACATACAATACCCCCCCCCCAACATTACAACCCACCACCCACATACCCCTAATCTAACCCAAACCCCCCTTAAATAAACCTAACACTAAGCCCCTGATGATCTTCCTACCTTGTCTTCACCATGCCAGGTTCACCGATCCGTCCTGGCTCCAAGATCTTCATCCAACCCAAGCGGGGGCTAGACATCCACTGAAGAAGTCCAGAAGAGGGTCCAAAGTCTTCCTCCTATCCGGCAAGAAGAGGACATCCGGACCGGCAAACATCTTCTCCAAGCGGCATCTTCTATGTTCTTCCATCCGATGACGACCGGCTCCATCTTGAAGACCTCCAGCGCGGATCCATCCTCTTCTTCCGACGACTAGACGACGAATGACGGTTCCTTTAAGGGACGTCATCCAAGATGGCGTCCCTCGAATTCCGATTGGCTGATAGGATTCTATCAGCCAATCGGAATTAAGGTAGGAATTTTCTGATTGGCTGATGGAATCAGCCAATCAGAATCAAGTTCAATCCGATTGGCTGATCCAATCAGCCAATCAGATTGAGCTCGCATTCTATTGGCTGTTCCGATCAGCCAATACAATGCGAGCTCAATCTGATTGGCTGATTGGATCAGCCAATCGGATTGAACTTGATTCTGATTGGCTGATTCCATCAGCCAATCAGAAAATTCCTACCTTAATTCCGATTGGCTGATAGAATCCTATCAGCCAATCGGAATTCGAGGGACGCCATCTTGGATGACGTCCCTTAAAGGAACCGTCATTCGTCGTCTAGTCGTCGGAAGAAGAGGATGGATCCGCACTGGAGGTCTTCAAGATGGAGCCGGTCGTCATCGGATGGAAGAACATAGAAGATGCCGCTTGGAGAAGATGTTTGCCGGTCCGGATGTCCTCTTCTTGCCGGATAGGAGGAAGACTTTGGAGCACCGGATTATGGATCGCCAACCCCCGCTTGGGTTGGATGAAGATCTTGGAGCCAGGACGGATCGGTGATACCTGGATGGTGAAGACAAGGTAGGAAGATCTTCAGGGGATTAGTGTTAGGTTTATTTAAGGGGGTTTGGGTTAGATTAGGGGTATGTGGGTGGTGGGTTGTAATGTTGGGGGGGGGGTATTGTATGTTTTTTTTTACAGGCAAAAGAGCTGAAATTCTTGGGGCATGCCCCGCAAAGGGCCCTGTTCAGGGCTGGTAAGGTAAAAGAGCTTGTAATTTTTGTATTTTAGAATAGGGTAGGGAATTTTTTATTTTGGGGGTCTTTGTTATTTTATTAGGGGGCTTAGAGTAGGTGTAATTAGTTTAAAATTGTTGTAATATTTTTCTTATGTTTGTAAATATTTTTTTATTTTCTGTAACTTAGTTCTTTTTTATTTTTTGTACTTTAGATAGTTTATTTAATTGTATTTATTTGTAGCAATTGTGTTTAATTAATTTATTGATAGTGTAGTGTTAGGTTAATTGTAGGTAATTGTAGGTAGTTTATTTAATTATTTTATTGATAGGGTAGTGTTAGGTTTAATTATAACTTAGGTTAGGATTTATTTTACAGGTAAATTTGTAATTATTTTAACTAGGTAACTATTAAATAGTTCTTAACTATTTAATAGCTATTGTACCTGGTTAAAATAATTACAAAGTTACCTGTAAAATAAATATTAATCCTAAAATAGCTATAATATAAATGTAATTTATATTGTAGCTATATTAGGATTTATTTTACAGGTAAGTATTTAGCTTTAAATAGGAATCATTTATTTAATAAGAGTTAATTTATTTCGTTAGATAAAAATTATATTTAACTTAGGGGGGTGTTAGTGTTAGGGTTAGACTTAGCTTTAGGGGTTAATACATTTATTAGAATAGCGGTGAGCTCCGGTCGGCAGATTAGGGGTTAATAATTGAAGGTAGGTGTCGGCGATGTTAGGGAGGGCAGATTAGGGGTTAATACTATTTATGATAGGGTTAGTGAGGCGGATTAGGGGTTAATAACTTTATTATAGTAGCGCTCAGGTCCGGTCGGCAGATTAGGGGTTAATAAGTGTAGGTAGGTGTCGGCGACGTTGTGGGGGGCAGATTAGGGTTTAATAAATATAACATAGGGGTCGGCGATGTTAGGGCAGCAGATTAGGGGTACATAGGGATAACGTAGGTGGCGGCGGTTTACGGAGCGGCAGATTAGGGGTTAAAAGTGTAATGCAGGGGTCAGCGATAGCGGGGGCGGCAGATTAGGGGTTAATAAGTGTAAGGGTAGGGGTGTTTAGACTCGGGGTACATGTTAGAGTGTTAAGTGCAGACGTAGGAAGTGTTTCCCCATAGGAAACAATGGGGCTGCGTTAGGAGCTGAACGCTGCTTTTTTGCAGGTGTTAGGTTTTTTTTCAGCTCAAACAGCCCCATTGTTTCCTATGGGAGAATCGTGCACGAGCACGTTTTTGAGGCCGGCCGCGTCCGTAAGCAACTCTGGTATCGAGAGTTGTATTTGCGGTAAAAATGCTCTACGCTCCTTTTTTGGAGCCTAACGCAGCATTTGTTTGAACTCTCGATACCAGAGTTAAATTTATGGTGCGGCCAGAAAAAAGCCCGCGGAGCGTTAACAGCCCTTTTACCGCCAAACTCCAAATCTAGCCGCTAGATTGGTATTATAGGGTATAAAATTGCTCTTATTACGTAACCCAAGATTCTTGATATTCAATGAATTCATGTTAGTAAACCTGTTGTTATTATCACTAGATGGCAAGGTAACAGTAGGAACAGCATTGGTAGCATTGTTATTATGCCAGACTTTAAGTCTAACATTCCTAAAAAACCTTTGCAAATCAGTCCTTAGATTGAAAAAGTTGCAATCAGTTTGTGGGCAAAATGATAACACCCTTTGTAAGACAGCCCTTTCACCTGAACTGAGGGGGTAGTCCGAAATGTTGATCACTATGTCTTCTTCTTCGAGTGGGTTGTTCGTTGTGGCTGTATCCCTGCTTGCTTTTGCTGGGCCATAAGCTGTGGCATCTTGCCTGAGACGGTGATGTTTCCGGCCACCCCGCCGCCTGGACCGCTCTCCCCTTCGCTGTGAGAAAAATCCGCCGAGTCAGAGCTGGTGTTCGATGAATCTGTGTGCCGCTGATGACGTCTGCGTCGCCTGAAGCCAGAACTAGCCTGACGCTCCTTCCCCTGTGGATCGTAGACCCAACGGTAGACTCGATTAGTCGAGTAGTCTTGCTCATCACGGCAGAACTTAACCCTTTTGCGCTCCTCAATTGTTTTGCGCAAGTTTGCCAAAGCATTCTTGTTATCCTGGATCACTTTATCGAATGCCTCAATGGACATGGAACTCCGGATCTCATCTTGTAGTTTGTCAATGGTAAGTTTCAAGGCATTGATTTCAATCTGTAGGTATTCAACGGTCAAGACAATTATGTCGAAAGAACATTTATTTAGGATATACTCAAATTTTCAACAATATTCTTGGTTGTCTTTAAGTAGGCTAGGGCGGGTATTCATCCCTAGACCCCGGGGAATACGTTTCACTCTAAAGTATTCTGCCAAGGTGTTAGCGTGCAGATCATAAGCCAACAATTTCCTGGTCTGTTTGTCATATTGTAAATTTGCCAATTCCACTGGGGCAGTATGTAAAAAGCTCCGAGAGCCACGTACCAAGGTTGTAATTCTCGAAGCCTCAAAGTCTGAATAGGTAAAGGTCTGTGAACCTGTGATTTCCTCTGAAGTAATCATCATAGGGTATAGATAGTGCACGGATACTGGCAGTCAAATAGTAAAATGTACAAAACACAGTAGTATCCAGCACAGGAACCCAGGAAGCAGGAGACCGGCGCAAGTAACTGCCAACTAGCTAGCAATAATATGAAAAATAGACAAGGTGGTCTCCTTACAAAAAATTCCTTCTTTTATTGTGTACAAAAGGAACAGGAACAAACAAAGTCACAACGTTTCGGGGCCGTGCCCCTTAATCATGTGATAACATCACTCATTACACACCTGTGTTTTATAGGCAAATACCTGGGATTTTTAACCTTTACATTCTCAGAGCATCACATAATTTGTATATAGCGCCATCTTGTGTCACAATCAGTGCGAATGAAAAATTTAAAAACAACAGTTAAGAGGCCTCAAGAAACTGTGCTGGATACTACTGTGTTTTGTACAGGTTAATATTTTAACCAGAACCAGATACTGCCAATCAAGCTGATGAAATTTCAGCAGAAACTCCTAGACACTCACCCAGAAAGAACAAAGGAATTCCAACTACATGCATATCCTACCTTGCAACATCAGCATCAACATATGAACCCTCATCTTAGAGTGATGGCAAACTTCCTATTAAAGAAGTCACCAAATGGAAGAAAGCAGCAAAAGAGGAGGTTAGGGTTTGGGCCTGCAAAAGAGCTAACTGCCCTTTTAAGGGCAATGCCCATCCAAATGCCCTTTTCAGGGCAATGGGGAGCTTAGGTTTTTTTTAGATAGTATTTTATTTGGGGGGTTGTTTGTGTGGGTGGTGGGTTTTACTGTTGGGGGGTTGTTTGTATTTTTTTTTACAGGTAAAAGAGCTGATTACTTTGGGGCAATGCCCCGCAAAAGACCCTTTAAGGGCTATTGGTAGTTTAGTTTAGGCTAGGGTTTTTTTATATTTTGGGGGGTCTTTTTTATTTTGATAGGGCTACTAGATTAGGTGTAATTAGTTTAAATATCTGTAATGTGTTTATTATTTTCTGTAATTTAGTGTTTGTTTTTAATTTAATTTATTTAATTGTATTTAATTTAGTAAATTTATTTAATTATAGTGTAGTGTTAGGTGTTATTGTAACTTAGGTTAGGCTTTATTTTACAGGTACTTTTGTATTTATTTTAGCTAGGTAGTTATTAAATAGCTAACAACTATTTAATAACTATTGTACCTAGTTAAAATAAATATAAACTTGCCTGTAAAATAAAAATAAACCCTAGAGGGGCGGAGTCTGGCTGTGCAGGAGAATGGCCATGTCTACTTAGTGCTCCTGAGCCAAAAGCTGACCTAACACATACAAAGCCGATAATGGGACCAAAAAATTGATATCTATTGAACCTGAGAGCCGAGGGGACAAATCGGAACAGACAAGGCATCTGAAAAGATATTATAACTGCACGCCATTCTGATTCCTCGGGGTAGGCCGCAACCCAGCTAAAGTACTACGCACATTTTCTATACCGGAACATCTAACTACATCTTTGAGCTTGCTACCCACTTCTTTCCTTACCGGAATCGGAGATTTATGAGGAGGGTGCTGACTGGGTTTTTATAGTACAGTCTACCGGGAACTGTTGTGTCCGGAAAGCGGAGGCGACTCCATCTGTGTGGAGTTTGTTGAAGTGAGGAACTACTCGTTATAGCCCACCTGTGAGTAGATTCCTACACTATAGGGCTCCATATACACGCGGCTGACGGCCCGGATAATCCCTAGTTGTAAGGCTGATTAAGTGTTACTGCAATTGTTTATGGAGAGCCGGAGATTGGAACACCCTCATACTCGTGATTACTACGGAACTCCAGGATCACAATAACAGTGAGTAGTAGTTACTATTGTGGCACACTAAGAAACTGGGTATAAAGAACTGCCTCTACTGGGTCAAATTAGTTTATTACCTACTCTGAAGATACTGAGGCCTAGAGGCAGCAGAGATTGCAAGAGGTGTGAAGAGAGGTCCTGTGGGTTTCTGTGACGCAGTTGTTTGAAAGTGACTGAGCCCTCAGATACATCACACTGACACGCTATATTAGTTGGAATTAACTCAATATAAAGGACACAGATTGGGGCAAGTACAATTCCTCCACACTCCAAGTAAGCTGTAAATTCCCTACCCTATCACCTGCACCTTGCTTACCAAGTAATAAAAAGAGAGACTGTGACATTTAATGGTGCATACTGTTTTTAGAATAGCAGTTGTGTGGGGTGCCTTTTTGTTACTAAATACAACTGGATCTGTGACAGCAACCAGCAATGGCACAAAAAAAGCAGAGTGCACCAGAAAAAGGGACAAAAACAAGAAATATGAACTATTACATTAAAGGTACAGATACACAGCTTAATGAAGATACCCAAGCACAAATGTCCCATAAAGAAGATGACCCTGTTCAATCCACTTCAGTTCCCCCACAATATGTCACAAAAGAGGACTTGAAGTGTCTCTCATCTAAGGAGGACATAAAAGAGATTGCATCAGAAATTAAAAATGTATTTAATGAGCTGAAACGTGACATTACAGATCTAACACAAACAGTGACAAATGCTGAAAACTCACATAGCAACCTGCAAGAACAACTGAAAGAAACTACTTCCCAGACACAGCAAAACACAAATATGGTCCAAAGTCTCCTGGAGAGAATAGAAGATCTAGACAACCGCAGCCGGTGGAATAATTTAAGAGTAAGGGGAATGCCGGAATCTGTCAATCCAAATGCCCTACCGGGCTATTTACAAGACCTTTTCAGAACGATTAAGGGTACCCCATTGGCACCTGAAGTAGTTATAGAAAGGGCCCATAGGGCGTTGCATGCCAAACCGTCACCAAAGGCCCCTCCATGGGATGTAATCCTCAGACTGTTGAATTACAAGGATAAAGAGGAGATACTCCGCTGCAGCAGGAATAAGCACCCAGTACAGCATGCTGGAATCTTCCTACAAATTTTTTATGATCTCTGTCGAGCCACCTTACAGAAGCGCAGGAAGCTCAACTTTTTAATAGCGGCATTGCAGGACAACAAGATCCTCTATAGATGGGGATTTCTCACCTGTCTAGTGGCTTCGAATGGTCACAAAACAGCAATATATCGTTCATTGCCGGACTTGGAGATGTTTTGTTCAACTTTGGGCTTTGCGCCACCACATCCAGATAATATGACACACCAATCTTCGAATGGGCCTGAAACCTAATGCTTGATCTGAGAAGATGGGTAAGTTGCTATACCTGGTCCCTTTGGGGGTACCTGATGGGTACAGGACATTATTCTTTATAAAATGACTATCCCATAGAAAGACTGCCACATCTGGGCCTGCAATTTACACACCCTCCTTTTGTATGTTTCTAGTTTCATCTTTGATAGTATTTTGGGGTGTCCTGCGGTCACGTATGGTGATCTGAGCTGTTTCCTGCCCAATTGGGGATGCCATATTGAGTTAGGGGCTTCATAACTACCATTTTGTTCATACCACTAAAAAGTTTGTTTTGTTAAAGCTCATGAGGTAGAGGTGCCCCATTGCACAAATATGACACTGTCTCTGAATTGTGTCTGGATGCTGTGGAATTTTTCATGGGTTGTCCTCTCTTGGTTACGCGTATCTACTTGATGGTTCTAAATGTTAACTCACTATGTTTATGTTAATATTGTCAGAATATGTTATAGTTATAATATTGTGATGTTATATAATGTTTGGTCTTGAATTTAACCTTCATTCTTCAACAGGTCAGCCATAGGCATATTCCCTTTTATTGTGCCTATACAAGGTCGGTTTGGTCTGCTTTGGGCCTAGTGTTACCGTTATGGTGACAATAGTGAACCATATACCTGTTCTATAATTTTACTACACCTGTGTTCTTTAGGAAAACTCTGTGTACTTTAGTAAAAGATTAATCACCTATTGCTCCTATAGTCACAGTTTCCCTTTGGACCTAACTCACCTCTTTACCGTAACTCTCTCTCTTTTCCCTACCCCTTCTCTTCTCCTCTTCCCCCTCTTTCCTAACCCTTTCCCCCTTCCCCCCCCCTTTTTTTTTTTGTTTGGAATGGCTCCCCAACATAGTAAATTGAAAATTCACCCCCTAAAGTTTTTATCGATTAATGTAAAGAGTCTAAACAATCCAGGTAAGCGTTCTATAGTTACTCAGGAATTACATAAGTTGCAAGGGGACATAGTCTTTATACAAGAATCACATTTTATGAAACATAAAGAGCCAAAATGGCATAATCATAGATACCTGGTTGCTTTCTTTTCGTCTGCCCCCCGCAAACAAAATGGGGTCGGTAATCTGATACACCATAGGGTACCTTTTCAATCAGAGGAGATAGTGAGAGACAAGGAAGGACGGTTCCTTATTGTGGTGGGCCTCCTATACGGTGTTCAGATATCACTGATTAATGTATATGCCCCAATGTTGCACAGCACACTTTCTTTAAGGCTCTCTCGAGTAAATTACTTGAGCATACCAGAGGGGTGATGGTAGTGGGAGGGGATTTTAATGTGACACTCAATCCACAACGGGACACTTCCAATGGTCTTTCCAGTGTATCACACCATACACTGAAACATATCAACATAACACTTAAAAATCATATGTTACACAATATTTGGAGAACATTGCATCCAACTGATACTGAATATACATATTATTCCAGTCCACATAGACTACTTTTTGACTGACTCACAGGGAATTGAAAACGTTCAACGCAGTGACATATTACCAATCACATGGTCGGATCATGCGCCAGTCACATTTGAGATGTTGAGGCCTGAAACCCCTTTTAACTGGCGCCTAGATGATGCCCTGTTAGACAGCATTGGGGTTGTTGATGATGTCTCCGCTAATATAACAGAATACTTTGAGATAAATTTGACAGAGGAATTACCTCTATCTACTTTCTGGGAGGCGCATAAAAGCGTCACCCGAGGTCATCTTATCAAACATAAAGCCAGACTACAGAAACAAAAAATAGAAAAATACAATAAATTACTAGGCGAGATTATGAAGTTAGAAGAACAGCATAAAAAAAAACCTTAAGCACTGACTTGGAGTCTAAGTTGATGCAGGCTAGACTGGACTTTAGACAACTCCTTCAGGAAGAAAACCAGAAATTGGCGATTTGGCTAAAACAAAAGTATTATGAAGGTGGAGATAAGGCGGGTGACTGTTAGCCAGGACTCTCAAGAGAACCCAATTAAAAGCATATGTATACTCTATAAAAGATAGCAATAATAGAACTCATAGAGACAGCCCAGGCATTGCAGAGGTTTTTCGCACTTACTATAGTAGCCTATACAATCTCAAATCCCCATTATTGACCCAATCTTTGGATGTGTCTTCTGAGCGCTGTCTGGCACAGGAATATCTAAAAGATATCCACTTACAGACACTTGACAAAGAAGCAATAGACTTTCTGGAGTCTCCTTTGACTCAGGAGGAAATATCGGATGCCCTGAAGGATATCCCTAGTGGGAAGTGCCCGGGTCCAGACGGACTAGGTGCTAAGTACTATAAAACCTATCTTCCAATCTTACTCCCACACCTACAAACCTTGTTCAATTCTTTACCAGACTTGGGAGTTTTACCTGCCACCATGCTCACTGCATATAACAGTAATCCCTAAGCCAGGAAAATCGTTGGATAAACCACAGAGCTATAGGCCAATTTCAATGTTAAACACTGATGTAAAAATTTTGGCAAAAACATTAGCAAACAGGGTCAATAAATTTCTACTTGGCCTGATCTCTCTGGATCAGGTTGGATTTATCCCGGGGAGGGAGGCTAGGGACAATACCCTTAAGGTATTGCAGTTGGTCACACATTCGGAACATACGGGGAGGACGCGTGCCCTGTTGTCAACAGATGCTGAGAAAGCATTCGACAGGGTGAGCTGGCAATTCCTTAGATGTACTCTGGAGTGAATGGGTTTTGGGGAGCGGTTTATTAAGATGGCGTTTAGTCTCTACTCCACACCAAACGCGCAGATCAGAGTAAATGGTGTTTTCTCCGACTCACTGCCCATTACCAACGGGACTAGACAGGGGTGCCCCCTATCGCCTCTATTGTTCCCCATCAGAGTGGAGGCTGTGGCGTGCAAAATCCAAGCCAACAACCAAATTAGAGGTTATTTGTTGGGTGATAAAGAGTACAAGATAACAATGTATGCAGATGATCTGCTATTCACCCTAGTAGATTTGGAGATTTCAGTCCCTGCCTTGCTGCAAGAATTTAGGAGATATGGTGAGGTCTCTAACATTCTTCTAAATGCGTCTAAATCGGAGGTCTTGGGAGTGTCCTTATATCTGTCTGTTAGAATCTGGCTAAAAGAGCATAGCCCGTTTACTATAAAGGATAAACCATTAAAATACCTGGGGGTTAATTTGACAATCGCCATAGCAGACTTATTGGAGGCAAACTACATGTTTCTTAAACGTGCGGTCGCTGCGGACCTTTCATCTTCGAGACATAAGACAATATCCTGTCTAGGGAGAATAAACGTAGTGAAAATGAATGTGCTCCCCAGACTGTTATATTTGTTCCAAACATTGCCTATTCCTCTCCCCCACATGTTCCTCCCTGCGCTCCAAAGCTTAGTGGAAGAGTATATTTGGCAAGGGGTTAGACCTAGAATTAATAGGACTACGATGTATCTACCGCGGGATGCAGGGGGCCTGGGTCTTCCGAACCTGGGGATGTACAGAAGGGCGGTGATGTTACAGAGAGCTGTTGAGTGGTGCCAGGGGAATTCTCAGAAAGATTGGATTAGAGTAGATAGAGATATTCTTCAAGTGAGCGATCTTGCACCACTTCTGTGGTTGAAAAGTAAACATAGACCACCTGGGGTATTGTGGTTCCCACTCCTGGATGAGTTTTTCACCCTATGGGACAAAACAACCCGAACAGAACCCCACATATCTACCCCATACTCACCCCTGACACCGATATACGGAAACCCAGACTTACCACTGCAAACTAAATTGACTCCGGACCAGACTAAATTTCAACATAACCGCGCAGGTTGCTTTGTGTCAGTAGGGAGACTGAAAACGAGAGAGGAAATTTTGGGGGACCACCCTGACTTTTTTTTATAACATGGTTTGTTTACTTACAAATAGGACATTACATCAATACACACAAATATAAATCACAACTACTGAGAGATCCCACACCATTTGAATCACTGTGTATAAAACAAACACCCTCTAGACATCTGGTTTCAGTTATCTACACTCTACTACTCCAGCCTGGAGATAGCCCTCTTCCTAACTACACCAGAATGTGGCACAAAGAGCTAGAGACAGAGCTCACGAGGGAAGATTGGCAACGGATTTTCCGTGCAGTCAAGATCTTATCAGTTTTAGCACGCACACAAGAATCTCATTATAAATTGCTCAGTCGTTGGTACCTTACCCCATCCAGGCTTAAAAAGATATACCCTAAAGTTTCAGAGAAATGCTGGAGGGGGTGTGGTGAGACGGGCACGTTATTACACATCTGGTGGGATTGCCCACTATTGGAGGGATTCTGGGCCTCGATATGGGGCGAGATGCAAAGATTGTTAGAACTGGAAATTCCAAAAACTCCCGAGATTCTACTTTTTTCACTTAACAAGCAAAATACAGAATCTGTTTAAAAAGACCCTTTTAATGCTAATGCTGACGGGGGAAAAAAAACTGATTCCAATTCGTTGGAAAACACTCAGATTACCACATTAGCAGACTGGAGACAGAATGTACAAAATATCCTTCTCCTGGAAAAATACCATTATATCAAGATCTCCAAATTGGATGCCTGTGAGATGTTGTTGGAGCTTTGGGGTAGTGCTCACCCTATTGGGTGAAATACAGGCTCTTTAATATTGTAATTCCGAGTAGCTGCCTTTATGGGGGAAAATGATCCCCTTTCCACTTTTTTTTTTATCTCCCCTCCTCTTCCTCCCTTCCTCTTTCCTACCCATCTTTCCCTGAATTCTGTAAGTCTTGACTTTATTCCTGACCATATTCTAGTCAAGAAGTGAGAAGTTGCTGGAGTGCCCCTGTGTAGCGTTGTAATAGGGTACTCCAATATTCCAATATTCCTTTTTAAAATCACTGTTGTTTTGACAGGCTTTTTTTCATTTTTTATTAGTCATGCCATGCCACCTATTTTAAGGTATGGCACAAGATATAGAAAAACTGGAAAATTGTAAATATAGAGCTATTTGAGAATCTAACATTCTATGAATGCTGATGATGAAGCTGTCCCCTTTTTGTTATTGTTCTAAGACTTTATATTCTTAATGTTACGGGACTCTTTTTTGTTAATACACAATACTGGATCACATGATTTGTAGAGTGTCTTAGCTGAAGGACTCTATTTTTCTTTATGCTATACCATTGTATGCAATAATTGTCAACCTTCTAAAAGTTATATGCTTATTTTCTCAATAAAGCTCTTTTAAAATAAATAAATAAATAAACCCTAAGCTAGCTACAATGTAACTATTAGTTATATTGTAGCTAGCTTAGGGTTTATTTTGTAGGTAAGTATTTAGTTTTATATAGGAATAATGTAGTTAATGATAGGAATTTTATTTATACTTATTTAAGTTATATTTAAGTTAGGGGGTGTTAGGGTTAGACTTAGGTTTAGGGGTTAATACATTTAGTATAGTGGCGGCGATGTTAGGGACGGCAGATTAGGGGTTAATAATATTTAACTAATGTTTGCGAGGCGGGAGTGCGTCGGTTTAGGGGTTAATATGTTTATTATAGTGTTGGCGATGTTGGGGGCGGCAAATTAGGGGTTAATAAGTGTAGGTAGAACAGAATAATATGATATATCAGCGCTGAGATATACCCTAAGCTGTGAAACACAAAAGGGGTCTAACCAATCCCCTCAAAGGACAGATACTAAAAACGGTGTAAGTGATCACAGCGCCAAACGGCCTAAGGGTATGTACACACAAACGTATAAGGGGAACTAATTGGATTTTATTAATACAGAATAATATAAAAACAATAATGGTAAAAGTAATAAAAGCGGTAATATCTGATTCTCTTCCTGGAAGTTTAAAACAAAACGGTTAACCGGCTGTTAGAGAAAACTGTTACATTAACTCCGCTGGCAACAATATTAAAATAACTCAATGTAAAAATAACTCAAAATGATACTTAAAAATACAACACAAAACCTAAAAACAGCTGTACAATATGACCCTATCCCAAAGAATTGGGTGGATAGGGGTATAACTATCCTTAAGTGGGCGCGGTCGAAAACCAACTACTGATTCAAACCTTTAAATAGTGGCAGCAATATTCGTTGGTGACACCATTTAAGAAGGCTATAGAGCTGGTAAATAAAGTGCTAGAGAGGGAGCACAATAGATGCCAGTGAAGTTATGGATCCATATCTAAAAATTGGCCGCAGTTAAGATTCTGAAATAGGAGTGCTTGACAGAAGCCGCACTCGATTTGGAATCTTTGACACTGACCCCTGACTACAAGGGTTGCTGCGATACCAAAAGAGTGCTAGGTGTATAGCACAAGGTAGTAGGTGTATAACACAAAGTAATAATAAAATATATAACAGTGATACGGGTGGATACGGTCAACTGAGGCAATGAAAAAGTGCTAACAATGGTAACACAAATCTATGATAACACAAATCTATACAATAGTGAGATCGTGAAACACATATGTGCAATGCAAAATGAATAGTGAAAAATGCTGGCAATAATATCACAATCGTGTACAATAGTAAAAAATGGTTAAAAAATGATAAAAAGTGGTGTGCAACAAAGGATAAAAAATGGTAACAAGGAGCACAGTGAGCAATGTCAGTGAAAAATCTGTGCGCTAGCACTAGAAAAAATCCAGAGGAACTCCTGTTAAGCCAAAAAAACGTTATGAGAAAAAATAAGGGAAGAAAAAATAGGGAGTACAATAATGATCAAAAAGTTAGTTGTGACTAAGTGTATCGGTGGAGAAATAAACAACCACAATAATCCAAAAGTAAATCAAAAAACAATCGGAAATGTTCCACTGTGAATCTTTTCCATGTGAAAGAAAAAATGATGATAACTGGAGGAGGATTATCCAAAAGAATCCTTTGGGGAGCTCAGCTGGGTCTATGAAATTATCGATGATCCCTAAAATCAAAAATAAAACATAGTGTAACAAAGTTTTTCAAAAAGAGAATAATCAAAAAGATGCTTACCAATGGGTTGTCTACGCGTTTCGGTCCTCACAAGACCTTTATCAAGACTGGTTCACTGGTAAGCTAAGCATCTTTATATAGGCCTGCTAATTTTGTGACCGGAAATGGCTTATTCTACTTCCGGTTTTCCGCTACTAACAATAGCTCTTAAATTCTTATTTAGAATGTTCTTATGTATTAAGCTCTTGGTGTATTCGTTTCTGCTGGTGGATAGTGTATATGTATATCCTTATTACTCAGTTACAATTTATTTTCCTGACATCGATTTCCTGATGTCACTTCCGGTTGATAATACCAGGTGTAAACAAACCCGGTATCACTTCCGGTTGTTTATTGAGTTGCTAAGGGCGAACCCGGTATCACTTCCGGTTGTTTATTGAGTTGTTAAGGGCGAAGGCTAGAACTTATTACATTTCTAATCTATATGCTAGAACATAGTTTATCGAATCTCAAACCAGTAATAGCGCAATCGTAGTTGTCTCCATAAAAGGACCCAAAAAGCAAACATAAGTAATTGATACCAAAACAAAATTAGAGAATCAAAACAAAAAAATTTTTTTTAATTTTTTTTAAAAAAATTTTTAATTTTTTTTTTGTTATAATAGAGAATAAAAAATAAACCATAAAACGTAAAAAATAATAGAATAAAAACAATAATATATAAAAAAAATAATATATAAAAAACTTCAGGCATCTAGCCTGAGTTTTACCGTGGTGCGCTTGATAGCATAGGATATCTAGTTTTCCAAATAGATGAAAGTGAGCCCAAGTGGGTTTATCATTTGGTCAGTGCATTATATGCACAAAAGCGGTAGCGGGTAGGGGACTCTTATCTAACCTATAATTTATGCGTCTAAAGGTCACACTGGGGTTGATGTTGTTAGTAGATGTAGGCTAAGTAGACTTATACACAAACAGATGTGTAATATCCTAAATTAATGAGCTTCTAAGATCATAGTGGTTTTACATGTAGTATAACCTCTTTATTTCAATCACTATATCTTTTTCAAACGGAGATAATTTTTTAGCGTCAGTGCTCTCGATCTAGTTCTCGGTTTGTTTTATGGCCCTAGTCGGTGGAGGCTGTAAAGGATTATCTAACATGTGTACAGAAATCACAATCAGGAGATTAGTTCATATCTCAGATGGTTGTTACTCCTTAGAGAACAGCAGTTCTGATCTACGGCTGAGGATGGTACAGCCAATAAGAGCATAATAGCTCCATACTTGTGGAAATTTGTTGCCCTAGTTTCTGAGATTGCATTTCGAGGGTTTCCAAAAATGGCTTAGTGGTTGCATTCTATTCCTATACGTAAATAATTTTAGATTCTAGATGGTAACGATGTTCATAATGGCATTAGAGTTCTAGGCTAGTGAGTGTTTTTGTTTAGAGGGCCGTTAACTAGCAGTCAGATCATGAATCTACAAGATGTGTCTTGTTCTGAAAATATTTGTCTTAGTAAAGATAACTACAAATTCAATTCCATAGTATAGTAGGTGGTCAATTTAATCTTGCAAGTTCTGAATTGGGGGTGAGGTTCTCAAGGTGGTTTGATAAGAAAGGCGATTTTGGTGTGGTATTATATGTGAGAGGGGAACATAAAGCCATAAGCATATAGTCTGGTATTGATTGCATCCAATCACATAAGTTAGCTCAGTTAAATAGATAAGTTAGGTCCTCTCTGTTATTTAGACCTCTCGGATGAAGGCAGTCCATTAAAAAGATCCATTTGGATTCAGCTTTGAGGAGGGTCTTTTCAAAATCCCCTCCTCTCCAATTTCTTATCACTTTCTGTATGCCCATAAATTTCATCTCTTGTATTTTGCCATTATGTTTGGTGGCAAAATGTTTGTAAAGAATCGTGTCTTTATCCTGTTTTTCTATTAACTGAATATGCTCTCTTAACCTATCTCTGAGGCTTCTTGAAGTCTGGCCGATGTATTGAAGGCCACAGGAACATTCTATGAGATAGATAATACCTGTATCTTGACATATGATAAGGTCCTTGATCTTAAATTCTTCTCCAGTCTGCGTTGATTTAAACTTCTTTGTTTTAGTTCCTCTTTTACAGGCTTTGCAGCTTAGGCAGGGGAAGAAACCTTTAATTGGTTCTCCTTGTAGACTTTGTATGCTGGGTTTTTTCTTTCTTAGCAGGCTTGGAGCTAGTCTGTTCTTGAGATTCCCTGTTTTCTTGTACACAAAGCTCGGTTGGTCTGGTAGTTTCTCTCCAATAATATCATCGTTTTTCAACAGATGCCAGTGTTTCTTAAAGATTGTTTCCATAATGTACCTATTGCTGCAATATTCAGTAATCATTGGTACATTGAGGGTTTCTTCTGTTCCTTGTTTTCTCCTCTCTTTGTATTTCATTAATTCTTTTCTTTCCTTTAATGAAATACAAAGAGATTTTGAAAAGACCCTCCTCAAAGCTGAATCCAAATGGATCTTTTTAAAGGACTGCCTTCATCCGAGAGGTCTAAATAACAGAGAGGACCTAACTTATCTATTTAACTGAGCTAACTTATGTGATTGGATGCAATCAATACCAGACTATATGCTTATGGCTTTATGTTCCCCTCTCACATATAATACCACACCAAAATCGCCTTTCTTATCAAACCACCTTGAGAACCTCACCCCCAATTCAGAACTTGCAAGATTAAATTGACCACCTACTATACTATGGAATTGAATTTGTAGTTATCTTTACTAAGACAAATATTTTCAGAACAAGACACATCTTGTAGATTCATGATCTGACTGCTAGTTAACGGCCCTCTAAACAAAAACACTCACTAGCCTAGAACTCTAATGCCATTATGAACATCGTTACCATCTAGAATCTAAGATTATTTACGTATAGGAATAGAATGCAACCACTAAGCCAATTTTGGAAACCCTCGAAATGCAATCTCAGAAACTAGGGCAACAAATTTCCACAAGTATGGAGCTATTATGCTCTTATTGGCTGTACCATCCTCAGCCGTAGATCAGAACTGCTGTTCTCTAAGGAGTAACAACCATCTGAGATATGAACTAATCTCCTGATTGTGATTTCTGTACACATGTTAGATAATCCTTTACAGCCTCCACCGACTAGGGCCATAAAACAAACCGAGAACTAGATCGAGAGCACTGACGCTCCGCTAAAAAATTGTCTCCGTTTGAAAAATATATAGTGATTGAAATAAAGAGGTTATACTACATGTAAAACCACTATGATCTTAGAAGCTCATTAATTTAGGATATTACACATCTGTTTGTGTATAAGTCTACTTAGCCTACATCTACTAACAACATCAACCCCAGTGTGACCTTTAGACGCATAAATTATAGGTTAGATAAGAGTCCCCTACCCGCTACCGCTTTTGTGCATACAATGCACTGACCAAATGATAAACCCACTTGGGCTCACTTTCATCTATTTGGAAAACTAGATATCCTATGCTATCAAGCGCACCACGGTAAAACTCAGGCTAGATGCCTGAAGTTTTTTATATATTATTTTTTTTATATATTATTGTTTTTATTCTATTATTTTTTACGTTTTATGGTTTATTTTTTATTCTCTATTATAACAAAAAAAAAATTAAAAAATTTTTTTAAAAATTTTTTAAAATTTTTTTTTGTTTTGATTCTCTAATTTTGTTTTGGTATCAATTACTTATGTTTGCTTTTTGGGTCCTTTTATGGAGACAACTACGATTGCGCTATTACTGGTTTGAGATTCGATAAACTATGTTCTAGCATATAGATTAGAAATGTAATAAGTTCTAGCCTTCGCCCTTAACAACTCAATAAACAACCGGAAGTGATACCGGGTTCGCCCTTAGCAACTCAATAAACAACCGGAAGTGATACCGGGTTTGTTTACACCTGGTATTATCAACCGGAAGTGACATCAGGAAATCGATGTCAGGAAAATAAATTGTAACTGAGTAATAAGGATATACATATACACTATCCACCAGCAGAAACGAATATACCAAGAGCTTAATACATAAGAACATTCTAAATAAGAATTTAAGAGCTATTGTTAGTAGCGGAAAACCGGAAGTAGAATAAGCCATTTCCGGTCACAAAATTAGCAGGCCTATATAAAGATGCTTAGCTTACCAGTGAACTAGTCTTGATAAAGGTCTTGTGAGGACCGAAACGCGTAGACAACCCATTGGTAAGCATCTTTTTGATTATTCTCTTTTTGAAAAACTTTGCTACACTATGTTTTATTTTTGATTTTAGGGATCATCGATAATTTCATAGACCCAGCTGAGCTCCCCAAAGGATTCTTTTGGATAATCCTCCTCCAGTTATCATCATTTTTTCTTTCACATGGAAAAGATTCACAGCGGAACATTTCCGACTGTTTTTTGATTTACTTTTGGATTATTGTGGTTGTTTATTTCTCCACCGATACACTTAGTCACAACTAACTTTTTGATCATTATTGTACTCCCTATTTTTTCTTCCCTTATTTTTTCTCATAACGTTTTTTTGGCTTAACAGGAGTTCCTCTGGATTTTTTCTAGTGCTAGCGCACAGATTTTTCACTGACATTGCTCACTGTGCTCCTTGTTACCATTTTTTATCCTTTGTTGCACACCACTTTTTATCATTTTTTAACCATTTTTTACTATTGTACACAATTGTGATATTATTGCCAGCATTTTTCACTATTCATTTTGCATTGCACATATGTGTTTCACGACCTCACTATTGTATAGATTTGTGTTATCATAGATTTGTGTTACCATTGTTAGCACTTTTTCATTGCCTCAGTTGACCGTATCCACCCGTATCACTGTTATATATTTTATTATTACTTTGTGTTATACACCTACTACCTTGTGCTATACACCTAGCACTCTTTTGGTATCGCAGCAACCCTTGTAGTCAGGGGTCAGTGTCAAAGATTCCAAATCGAGTGCGGCTTCTGTCAAACACTCCTATTTCAGAATCGTAACTGCGGCCAATTTTTAGATATGGATCCATAACTTCACTGGCATCTATTGTGCTCCCTCTCTAGCACTTTATTTACCAGCTCTATAGCCTTCTTAAATGGTGTCACCAACGAATATTGCTGCCACTATTTAAAGGTTTGAATCAGTAGTTGGTTTTCGACCGCGCCCACTTAAGGATAGTTATACCCCTATCCACCCAATTCTTTGGGATAGGGTCATATTGTACAGCTGTTTTTAGGTTTTGTGTTGTATTTTTAAGTATCATTTTGAGTTATTTTTACATTGAGTTATTTTAATATTGTTGCCAGCGGAGTTAATGTAACAGTTTTCTCTAACAGCCGGTTAACTGTTTTGTTTTAAACTTCCAGGAAGAGAATCAGATATTACCGCTTTTATTACTTTTACCATTATTGTTTTTATATTATTCTGTATTAATAAAATCCAATTAGTTCCCCTTATACGTTTGTGTGTACATACCCTTAGGCCGTTTGGGGCTGTGATCACTTACACCGTTTTTAATAAATGTAGGTAGGTTGCGGCAACATTGGGGGCGGCAGATTAGGGGTTCATAAATATAATGTAGGTGGCGGCAGTGTCCGGAGCGGCAGATTAGGGGTTAAACATTTTATTTTAGTGTTTGCGATGCGGGAGGGCCTCGGTTTAGGGGTTAATAGGTAGTTTATAGGTGTTAGTGTACTTTTTAGCACTTTAGTTATGAGTTTTATGTTATGGCGTTGTACTATAAATCTCTTAACTACTGACTTTTAAATGCGTTAGGACTCTTGACGGGGTAATCTAGCCGTTAGGGTTTATTTTACCGGTAAGTTTGTATTTAGTTTTAAATAGGTTTTATTTAGATTTATTTTAATTATATTTAAGTTAGGGGGTGTTAGGGTTAGGATTATGTTAGGGTTAGGTTTAGGGGTTAATTTGTTTATTGTTGCGGCGGAGTGGGCGGACGGCAGATTATGGGTTAATTATATTTAAATAGTGTTTTTAATGCAGGAGGGTGGCGCTTTAGGGGTTAATAATTTTATTATAGTGTTGACGATGTCGGGGAGCAGCGATATAGGGGTTAATACATTTTTTTAAGTGGCGGCGATGTCCGGAGCGGCAGATTAGGGGCTAATAATTTTATTTTAGTGTTTGTGATGCGGGAGGGCCTCGGTTTAGGGGTTAATAGGTAGTTTAAGGGTGTTAGTGTACTTTTTAACACTTTAGTTATGAGTTTTATTTTACAGCTTTGTAATGTAAAACTCATAACTACTGACTTTAGATGGCGGTACGGATCTTATCATTTTAGGCTGTACCGCTCACTTTTTGGCCTCCCATGCAAACTCGAAATACCGGCGCTATGGAAGTCCCATTGAAAAAGGACTTTTTTAAAAGTGCGGTACTGACGTTGCGTGACGGCCAAAAAAGTGTGCGGTACAGCTATTCTGACAAGACTTGTAATAACAGCGGTAGGGAAAAAGCATTGCTATGGGCCATAATGATGCTTTTTCACTCATAACGCCAAACTCATAATCTGGCTGAGTGTTATTAGTAATATTGCATTGTATGTCCTCTGTAGGCTCTGTAGTATTGGAAGGGAATTATTTTCTTACCTCACTTCCTCTCTCTTCCTCTCTATACTGCCATGCTTTTGAGATGTAACTAAGTTCACTACTGCTGCATGTTGTACTTTCATTAAATATGTTTACGCAAACCCCTGGCTGAAGATTCTTTATTTGTTAGCTTCATATGTGTGCCCAGCTCTTACTTCTAAATGCTCTTGTTGTGCTAATGCAACTCTGCTACATATTCTAAAAGTGTGGTTGACAGAGGGACTGCAGAGCCAGGGGTCTGATCTAATCTTCATATGTGGTTGGCAGAGGGGCTATAGGACCAAAGGTCTGTGCATGTTATATTGCTGAGATGTTGGG
The DNA here is from genome assembly GCF_027579735.1 of Bombina bombina. Lineage (NCBI taxonomy): Eukaryota > Metazoa > Chordata > Amphibia > Anura > Bombinatoridae > Bombina > Bombina bombina. Next base: position 154,109,837 of record NC_069501.1, read on the forward strand.
TGCTTGGGTCTTATCAGATATTGGTATGTGTTTAACTGGAGGGGCGTCAGGGCCAGGGTCTGATTTAAGTTAATGGCTAAAAGAGGGCATGCAGGGCCAGTAGTCAGTTCTGTTGTAAGTATACGGCTAACCGAGTTTAAGAACCCTTTCTAATGGTGGGCTTCTGCCTTGGCGTTCCTCCACGTAGAATGCTGAGGTCTGTCTTCATCAGTGGCTACTGCACGCTGCTCTGATTTAAAGGTGCCAAGCACAATTATAGAAACTCTAACCAAAATGGTTCCAGGTGTGGGAGTTCCTATAATAAGTCCACTAAGCCCGTCACTCTGGGCAGAGTTATTGTGAGATACACCTAGTTCCTTTGTCTGTTGAGTCTCATTTTGTTACTTATGTTATTCCTGTGCCTTCTGAGTCCCAAGCTGGTTTACTAACCTTGTTCTTGTGCCTGCAGAGTCTCCTATGCTTGCTGTACCAGTGGCAGCTTACCTGAATCCTGCTGTACCTGCTGCACCTACTTGGTACCCCGTGGCAGCCTCACCAACATTACCTGCTGGATATTCTGTACCTGCTAAGTCTCCTGTGCTTGCTGTACAAGTGGCAGCTTACTTGAATTCTGCTGTACCTGCTGCACCTACCTGGTATCCCGTGGCAGCAGAGATACCCAATTCACTTTAAAGTTCTGGACTGCCTTTTGTAATTGATTGCACACCCAAAGAGCCTTAACCACTGTTTTTTTTATCATCACAAGAATGGTCAAAGTGAGCACAAAAATAACATTGGAGCAATGACGCAGATGCTATACAACCACCTTACAAGATGATTTGATTCAATACCTCACCATGGCTGAATATACCTATAATAATCAAATTCAAAGATCAACCTTGATGTCTCAGCTCCAGAGCATATATGGATTCCACCCAACTTTGCTATCTAGCTCACTAGTTCTGAGCTGTGTTCCTGTTGCTGACCAGCATCTCCAGGATGCTCTCAACACCTTCTCTCTGCTAAATAAATGATTACTAATGGCTCAAAAAGGATTTTGCTGACAAGAAAAGACATCCTTCCCCGACATACCCACCAGGAGACAATGTATTTCTATCTACTGCTCACCTTTGATTAAATCATCCATCCATGAAATTGGGTCTTTGCTTTATTGGACCCTTCACAATAGAGAAAATAATTTCTCCAGTTGCCATACGCCTTCAGTTACCATCATCCAATCACATCCATCTAGTCTTCCATGTCTCTCTCCTCAAACCTGAATTCCTAACCATATTTTTTTTTATTTATTTAAATATTTTCTTTTATTGAGGGTTTTAGAAAATACAAATCAGGCTTACAGGTTGTTTTCAGGTCATATATAGAGAAAAACATGGATACAAATATAAAATATTACAGTGACCAGGAAGACTATGAGTCCAGTAACTGTCTTAGAATACTATGAATAAACAGCCAGTCAGTAAATAATATTAGTAAACGTGGCTAAAATAAAAATGATTATTGTAGCAATTCATTGTAGCAACATAACAAAAACAGTCTAATGGCAGAATACACATGAAAAAATAATATCAATGAAATTGGGAAAAGACGTGTCTATAGTATACAGCGGGTATTGAAAAGAATCACCCCCCTTGAAAATAATCACATTTTGTTGCTTTGCAGCCTGAAATAAAGACAGACACAGTTTTTGTTTATCCAGTTGTAATTACTCAGTGCAACTTATAACATCCAAGTGAAAGATAGAACACCAACATGTCAGACAAAGATATAGACAATTCAAAAACAGAATCACTGAGTTGGAAAAAGGATCACCCCTTGTGTCAGTATTTTGTTGAACCCCCTTTTGCTTTAATTACAACCTTTAGTCTGTTGGGATATGTCTCTACTAACTTTGCACATCTAGACTGTGCAATATTTGCCCACTCTTCTTTGCAGAACTGCTCAAGTTTTGTTACATTTGATGGTGACCGAGTGTGGGATTTAGTCTTCAAGTCATGCCACAGATATTAAGTCTGGGCTCTGACTAGGACATGCAAGGATATTCACCTTTGTCTCCTTCAACCACTGTGTGGTCATTTTTGCTGTGTGCTTTGGGTCATTGTTATGTTGGAAGTAAACCTTCTTCCCATTGACAACTTCCTGGCAGAGGGCAGCAGATTTTCCTCAATAATTTGATGGTGTTTTGCCCCATCCATTATTCCTTCTATCCTGACAAGTGTTCCAGTGCCTGCTGCAGAGAAACACCCCCATAACAGGATATTACCACCTCCATGCTTTACTGTAGGTATGATGTTATTTGCATGGTGAGCTGTATTGGATTTCCTCCAGACATATTGTTGTTGTTGAGGCCAAATAATTCAATTTTAGTGTCATCTGACCATAACACCTTTTTCAATGTGGCCTCAGAATCTCCTAGGTGTGTTATGGCAAAGCTCAGTCATGACTACATGTGGCCTTTCTTGAGGAGTGGCTTTTTTCTTGCAACCCTCACATACAAGCCACATTGTGATATTGTTGTCACATGCACAAGTTTGTAGCAACATCCTGATCCAGAAAGGGTCTGTGTTGTACCAAATAGCTTCCACTTTAAATAATAGACTTCACTGTGTTTCTAGGAATTGTTAAAGCTTTTGATATTTTCTTGTTTCCATCTCCTGACTTGTGTCTGTCCACAATATTACCCCAGAGATCTTTTGACAGTGCTTTGCCACCCATAGTTGATTGTTTGCTTCAGTTGCACTACCAGGGACTGAGATGCTCCAGGAAAGCTCTTTTCATGCTGAGCTAATCAATATGCCCAAAGCTGATCACAGTTGAAGGTCAAATGACTTGTGTGCCATTGAGAAGGTGATTAGCTACACCTGATTGAGTTTACAAGTAATTTTAGGAGGGGCTGATAATTTTTCCAACTCAGTGATTCTGTTTTTGAATTGTCTTTATTTTTGCCTGACATGTTGGTGTTATATATTTCACTTGGATGTTATAAGTTGCACTGAGTAATTACAACTGGATAAACAAAAACTGTGTCTGTCTATATTTCAGGCTGGAAAGCAACAAAATGTGATTATTTTCAAGGGGGCGATTCTTTTCAATATCCACTGTATATGTACATGTATACATTAAACCTTCTTTTATTTCTAGTAAGTCCCCCCAATAATCAGGGGGGTCAGTATTGGACCCAAATATTCTTTTATATCTTGGAGGAGGAAAACTAGAGGAATATAATAATTTACTAGTTATCAGAAGGTATATTATATTAAAACAGGGGCACTTTCATTCATCAAAGTTTACAAAGCAGCCATTTTGTTAAAAAAACGTACCTTTTTTTCTTTTCACAGCTAGAGCAGCTTCCCCCACTTAGAAATCCTCTCTTCACACGTCAGCAATGACTAATCTGGCTTCCTCCAATCACAGCATGGCCTCAGGCAATGACTATCCTGGGGGGGAAAGCTGTGATTGGAGGAAGCCGGATTAGTCATTGCTGACATTTGAATAGAGGATCTCTATGTGGGAGAAGCTGCTCTGGCTGTGAAAAGAAAAAAAGGTAATTTTTTTAACAAAATGGCTGCTTTGTTAACTTTGATGAATTAAAGTGCCACTGTTTTTAATAGTATTTTTAAAATACGGGATTTCATTCACCAAAGTTTACCTTCACTTTAATACACAATTAACATGTAAAAGCAAAGGGGTTAATTACAACAGCTCCCCTGCAGGAATGGTGTTTATGGTCAAAATATAAATAAACAGAAAATGAAAATGCCTCAGGGGTAGAAAATCTTTAAGAATTAAACAGTCATACAATAAGGAAAACCGGAAAAAAAGAAACATACAGTTTGTAACAGTGGTCTATTTGTTGAGAGCAAAGGGCAGAGTATAGCCCTAGTACTGTTCTTTAAACATGGTACATCTCAGAAGAGACGTAAATGGAGAAATTAATATTCTTTATAGATCAGTCCTTACACTCTGATAAGGGACCAGGACACATCTCCGCTGGTAACAGATCATCCAACTCCCATTCTCCTGGCAAATAGTTTAACAAGGAATCAACTTGGGTCACTCTATCCACCATTACAGGTGGAAAATTCCTCCAGGATGGCTATGTAGAGAATATGAATCCCTACAACTTCTCCTACTCTGAAAAGGTGCAGATAAAATGTTACTTCAGGTACCCGCAAGGCTTGTAAGTTCTTCAACCACTTCTGCACAAGTGTGAAGCCTATAGGTAATTGCCTTCTTCAGGTAGGGGTAGCATAAGTCTTCATACAGATTTCAGCTGTCAGCATACTTTCCCATACTTGGGCAACCAGGCTGTGATTAATATCCTCTTTCACCTTGCCTGAGCTCTTTGTGTTGCCTGCGGATCTATCTGCAGATGTGCCAGATCTTTCTGCTCTGTGGAAATAGTGGGAGTCTTTTCCTCGTCGTCCCTGTTACTAGATAAGTAATTGGAGTTGTGCATGCATTTATTTACAAAGAATTGATCATCCTACAGGGTCACAGATGCCCAATCTCAGTCCTGATCCTCAGCCTAGTCTGAGACTGGGTTTGCACAAAAATGAGTATTGATCAGCCTGAAGAGTTTCAGGAAATGATCCTCAAGCAGCGCGCTGACAGCTTCTTCAAAATTTTGCATAGTCAGATCCATCATGTGTTAAGGAAATATTTCAGGTACAATAATATGTAGTAGCTAATTCTTAGATATATATATTGAAGATAAAGTGATATTTGCTCTATAGTTACCTTGTTACCTCTGATCAAACAGCAGTCTATATAGGACTGCCCTACCCTGATCACCAGAGGGGAATGTTGAGGTCTCATAAACAGTCCACCGCCAAATGCCTTAGTGGTCCAGATTAGAGCTCTGGAATAATTTACACAGCAGTGTTGACAATTTGCAGCTTAGCATTTTTAAAGTATGTATTAGTAATCTCTTTTCCTGTGACTGCTGTTAAATTCTACAGATAATTGGCGTATTATCTAAATCAATTCAAGAGCGTCTGATAATGCCACCTAACATGGCTAATGACCAGACATGCCCCCCTCCTGACCCTATTTCATCTTGGAAACCACCTACACCAGGTCCTGTTATGATAGATGAGTCTGAAGAATATAAAGTGGAAAATATATTGAATGCTAGGATTCATAGAGATTGACTGGATTATCTCATTCATTGAAAAGGATATGATCCTGAAGAAAAGTGTTGGGTACCAGCATGTGAAGCACATGCACCGGTATTGGTCAGAGATTTTAAGAAGAAACATCCCACTCATCCTGTTTTCAGCCATTCCTAGAGGTTATGCCTAAGGATTAGACACTGTAAGAAAACTACCTACCTACGACAGGCTTCTGCTTCTGCATTCCTCCTCGTGGAACGCTAAGGTCTGTCTTCAGCAGACCTATATAAATCCACTCAGCCCATCACACTGAGATGAGTTATTGTGAGATGCACCTAGTTCCTCTGTCTGTTGAGTCTCATATTGATACTTACCTTGTTCCTGTGCCTGCTGAGTCCCAAGCTGGTTTACTTACATTGTTCCTGTGCCTGCGTAGTCCCAAGCTCATTTACCTACCTTGTTCCTGTGCCTGCTGAGTCTCAAGCTGGTTACTTACCTTGTTCCTGTGCCTGCTGAGTCTCTTGTGCTTGCTGTACCAGTTAGTGGCAGCTTACCTGAATCCTGCTGTACTTGCTGCACCTACCTGGTACCCCGTGGCAGCCTCACCAACAGTACCAGCTGGGTATCCTGTGGCTGTGGAGTCTCCTTTGCTTGCTGTACCAGTGACAGCTTACCAGAATCCTGCTATACCTTCAGTACTTACCTGGTATCCCATGGCAGCCTCGCCAAAAGTACCCACTGTGTATCCTATGCCTGCTGAGACTCCTGTGCTTGCTTTACCAGTGGCAGCTTACCTTAATCCTGCTGTACCTGCTGCACCTACCTGGGGCGCGATCCGATATCGATCGCAGTTTGCGGCGCAAGCGAGGGAACCGGCGTCGCCCGCAGTTTCAGCTCGCAACTCGAGCCATCCCATATAGGTCGCCGTCAGATGCTAACGTGCCGTAAGTCTGACAAACCAGCGATGTCCAGAAATCTGCGTAAGTACAAATTTCTGGCGTCGCCAGTGACTTGCGCCACATTAGAATCTGCCGGCGCCTATAAAACCTGACTAAAGTTTAAAACACCCGCACTGTCTAACACGCCTCCCTAACATAGCCCGCACTGTCTAACACGCCTCCCTAACATAGCCCGCACTGTCTAACCCTCTATCCGCTATCCCCCCTCACTAGCCTAACAATAAAAATGCTATTAACCCCTAAACCGCCGCTCCCGTACCCCGCCGCAACCTAATAAAGTTATTAACCCCTAAACCGCCGCTCCCGTACCCCGCCGCCAGCTATATTATATCTATAACCCCCTAAAGTGAGCCCCTAACACCGCCGCCATCTATATTAAAATTATTAACCCCTAATGTAAGCCCCTTACACCGCCGCCATCTCTATTAAAATGATTAACCCCTAATTTAATCTACCTACCCCGCCGCCAGCTATATTATCTATATTAACCCTAAGTATATTATAGTTAATATAGTTATTACATTATATATATTAACTATATTAACTCTATCTAACCCTAACACCCCTAACTAAATTTATATTAAATTAATCTAATTAATTTATAAACTAAAATATTCCTATTTAAATCTAAATACTTACCTATAAAATAAACCCTAAGATAGCTACAATATAATTAATAATTACATTATAGCTATGTTAGGGTTAATATTTATTTTACAGGTAAATAGTTAATTATTTTAACTAGGTATAATAGATATTAAATAGTTATTAACTATTTAATATCTACCTAGTTAAAATAATTACCCAATTACCTGTAAAATAAATCCTAACCTAAGTTACAAATACACCTACACTATCAATAAATTTAATAAACTACAAACATCTATCTAAAAATACAATTAAATTAACTAAACTAAATTACAAAAAAAAACAAACACTAAATTACAAAAAATAAAAAAAAGATTACAAGATTTTTAAGCTAATTACACCTATTCTAAGCCCCCTAATAAAATAATAAACCCCCAAAATAACAAAAATTCCCTGCCCTATTCTAAATTAAACAAATTTCAAAGCTCTTTACCTTACCAGCCCTTAAAAGGGCCTTTTGTGGGGCATGCCCCAAAGAATTCAGCTCTTTTGCATTCAACAAATACAATCCCCCCCCCCATTACAACCCACCACCCACATACCCCTATTCTAAACCCACCCAAACCCCCCTTAAAAAATCCTAACTCTACCCCCCTGAAGATCTCCCTACCTTGTCTTCACCACACCGGGCCGAACTCCTGATCCGATCCGGGCGATGTCGTCCTCCAAGCGGCAAAGAAGAATTCTTCCTCCGGCGACGTCTTCCTCCAAGCGGCAGCAAAGTCTTCATTCTTCCGGCGGCATCTTCAATCTTCTTTCTTCGCTCCGCCGCCGCGGAGCATCCATCCCGGCCGACTGCTAAACTTGGAATGAGGTACCTTTAAATGACGTCATCCAAGATGGCGTCCGCCGAATTCCGATTGGCTGATAGGATTCTATCAGCCAATCGGAATTAAGTTAAAAAAATCTGATTGGCTGATTGAATCAGCCAATCAGATTCAAGTTCAATCCGATTGGCTGATCCAATCAGCCAATCAGATTGAGCTCGCATTCTATTGGCTGATCGGAACAGCCAATAGAATGCGAGCTCAATCTGATTGGCTGATTGGATCAGCCAATCGGATTGAACTTGAATCTGATTGGCTGATTCAATCAGCCAATCAGATTTTTTTAACTTAATTCCGATTGGCTGATAGAATCCTATCAGCCAATCGGAATTCGGCGGACGCCATCTTGGATGACGTCATTTAAAGGTACCTCATTCCAAGTTTAGCAGTCGGCCGGGATGGATGCTCCGCGGCGGCGGAGCGAAGAAAGAAGATTGAAGATGCCGCCGGAAGAATGAAGACTTTGCTGCCGCTTGGAGGAAGACTTCGCCGGAGGAAGAATTCTTCTTTGCCACTTGGAGGATGACATCGCCGGAGGAAGATTTCTTCTTTGCCGCTTGGAGGACGACATCGCCCGGATCGGATCAGGAGTTCGGCCCGGTGTGGTGAAGACAAGGTAGGGAGATCTTCAGGGGGGTAGTGTTAGGATTTTTTAAGGGGGGTTTGGGTGGGTTTAGAATAGGGGTATGTGGGTGATGGGTTGTAATGGGGGGGGATTGTATTTGTTGAATGCAAAAGAGCTGAATTCTTTGGGGCATGCCCCACAAAAGGCCCTTTTAAGGGCTGGTAAGGTAAAGAGCTTTGAAATTTGTTTAATTTAGAATAGGGCAGGGAATTTTTGTTATTTTGGGGGTTTATTATTTTATTAGGGGGCTTAGAATAGGTGTAATTAGCTTAAAAATCTTGTAATCTTTTTTTTATTTTTTGTAATTTAGTGTTTGTTTTTTTTTGTAATTTAGTTTAGTTAATTTAATTGTATTTTTAGATAGATGTTTGTAGTTTATTAAATTTATTGATAGTGTAGGTGTATTTGTAACTTAGGTTAGGATTTATTTTACAGGTAATTGGGTAATTATTTTAACTAGGTAGATATTAAATAGTTAATAACTATTTAATATCTATTATACCTAGTTAAAATAATTAACTATTTACCTGTAAAATAAATATTAACCCTAACATAGCTACAATGTAATTATTAATTATATTGTAGCTATCTTAGGGTTTATTTTATAGGTAAGTATTTAGATTTAAATAGGAATATTTTAGTTTATAAATTAATTAGATTAATTTAATATAAATTTAGTTAGGGGTGTTAGGGTTAGATAGAGTTAATATAGTTAATATAAATACTATAGTAACTATATTAACTATATTAACCCTAATATAATTAGGGTTAATATAGTTAATATATATAATGTAATAACTATATTAACTATAATATACTTAGGGTTAATATAGATAACATAGCTGGCGGCGGGGTAGGTAGATTAAATTAGGGGTTAATCATTTTTATATAGGTGGCGGCGGTGTAAGGGGTCAGATTACGGGATAGATAAGGTAGATGGCGGCGGTTTTAGGGGCTCACAGTAGGGGGTTAGTTTATGTAGATGGCGGCGGGGTCCGGGAGCGGCGGTTTAGGGGGTAATAACTTTATTAGGGATTTCGGGGGGGGGGGGGGATCGCGGTTGACAGGGAGATAGACATTGCGCATGCGTTAGGTGTTAGGTTTATTTTAGCAGATCGCGGTTGACAGGGAGATAGACATTGCGCATGCGTTAGGTGTTAGGTTTATTTTAGCAGCTAGTTTAGGGAGTTACGGGGCTCCAATAGTCAGCGTAAGGCTTCTTACGGCTGCTTTTTGTGGCGAGGTGAAAATGGAGTAAGTTTTCTCCATTTTCGCCACGTAAGTCCTTACGCTGCATATTGGATACCAAACTGCGCGGGTTTGGTATACCTGCCTATGGCCCAAAAAACTGCGGGCGACGGCAGAAATATACGCGCGTAACTTCTAGCTTACGCCGTATATAGGATACCAAATCCGCGCAATTATTGGCGTCGCCGGCTTTTGCGGGCGACGCTTTATATCGGATCGACCCCTAGGTATCCAGTTGCGGCCTCACCAACATTACCTGCTGGGTATCCTGTGCATGTAGTGTCTCCCATGTTTGCTATACTAGTAAACACTGTTATCACTTCTGCATCTATCTGTTATCTTTTGCTGCCTATCCACCTTTTTTTTTCCCCTTCACTACCTAGTTGCTGAAATGACCTTAAAGCACCTGACCTTTGGCCTGTTCCTGGACTCTCGTCTGGTTTCTGCCTTAATATTGAGCAATTCTTTGTTTTCTTGCATAATTAAAGCCTTTTAAAATACTTTTGGTTTGCTGCATTTCTATTCCTGCATATTGAATTCCATTCACCCCTAACCTCACAAGGCACTTCAGAACCCGTGGTTCACATCTGAATGTGGGTGTGTGGTTGACAGAAATGTTTTAGGTCTATAGGTTGAATTTGGTGGGAATGTGACTGACATGATCTGTTATCTATTGCTGCATGACCCGTTGTCTATTCTGATGAGGGCATGTGACAGAGGGTTGGGTTATAGGTCTAATCTGAGTGACTATGTGTCTGACAGAACAGGGACAAAGATCTGTAACTAGGACTATCCTGTAACATGTGAGAGGGTCGTTCTGATCACAGTGGCCCAGATGAAATAAAGCTAGTTGGTGTTCCAAATTGCTACTTCAAGTTTCAAAACAGCTATGATATCCCTCATGAAATGCAAGAAAGTGGAAGTCTTACACTGAAGAGGGTCTTTAATAAAGGGAAAGTAAATCCAAAATGAAATTTAAATGGATTATAGAGCATACAATTTTAGAAAACTTTCCCATTTACTTCTATCATCAATTTTGATTAGTTCTCTCGGTTTAACAGTACCCTAGGTGAGTTCAGGGGCTTTCACGTGTCCTTACCAATATGGCTCCAATGTTTGCAACAATATTTAGAGCAATGTTATACATAGTTACAAACACACCTGTAATAGAATACTGCAGACAGTTAAAGGGACAGTCTAGGCCAAAATAAACTTTCATGATTCAGATAGAGCATGTAATTTTAAACAATTTTCCAATTTACTTTTATGGTATTCTTAGTTGAAAGCTTAACCTAGGAGTTTCATATGCTAATTTCATAGACCTTGAAGCCCACCTCTTTCAGATTGCATTTTAACAGTTTTTCACCACTAGAGGGTGTTAGTTCACATTTTTCATATAGATAACACTGTGCTCGTGCACGTGAAGTTATCTGGGAGCAGGCACTGATTGGCTAGACTGCAAGTCTGTCAAAAGAACTGAGAAAAGGGGCAGTTTGCAGAGGCTTAGATACAAGATAATCACAGAGGTTAAAAGTATATTATTATAACTGTGTTGGCTATGCAAAAAAAAAGGGTAATAAAGGGATTATCTATCTTTTAAAACAATAAAAATTCTGGTGCAGACTGTCCCTTTAAGGCAGCAGTTTGCAACTATGTATAACATTGCTATAAACATTGTTGCAAACACTGCTGCCAGATGGCAAAGTCACTTTCACCAACGAATACCAAGGGAACTATTACATTGATGCTAGAAGTACATTGGAAAGATGCTTAAAATTGCATGCTCTATCTTAATCAGGAACATTTAAGTTTGACTTTCCCTTTAAGGTTTCAGGGTTCCACAAGCCAATAGATAAGAAGTATCAGTCGTAAAGGGACACTGAACCCAAATTTTTTTCTTTCGTGATTCAGATAGAGAATGCAATTTTAAGCAACTTTCTAATTTACTCCTATTATCAGTTTTTCTTTGTTCTCTTGCTATCTTTATTTGAAAAAGAAGGAAGCTAAGTTTTTTTTTGTTCAGTCCCCTGGACAGCACTTTTTTATTGGTGGGTGAATTTCTGCACCAATCAGAAAGAACAACCCAGGTTGTTCACCAAAAATGGGCCGGCATCTAAACTTACATTCTTGCATTTCAAATAAGGATACCAAGAGAATAAAGAAACTTTGTTAATAGGAGTAAATTAGAAAGTTGCTTAAAATTGCATGCTCTATCTGAAACACGAAAGAAAATTGGGGTCAGTGTCCCTTTAAGAGAGCAGATTTTTAACCTCTCCTCCACTTCAAGGGTGGCAGATTAATAGCCCTTGCTCTCATGTGATTAGTCGAGTGACAGCAGGGAGCAGGGTACATTTTGGACTTCCAATGCTGGCCGATCTCCATAATCCTGGCTTGCAAGTTTGGAACCGATTTGTCTCACACAATGATAAATAGGCCCCCATTATCTCAAAGCAGCTTTGATTTCAATTATAGAGCTTGTTTTCTACATAGACTGTTGTATTTGTTTCCAACCATACCTATCTGCTGCTATTATAAATCCTACATTTTTGACACATGTAAATTAATGCATCATTTGGTCCATTCATTACAACTTAATTTTTTTTAATTAACTTAATTTCAGTAGGAAGCTAGAACAATGCTTTGCATTTTTATTGCAGTTAAGGCATCTCATTAAAATAGGCTCATTTGTTAACTTATATTGTAAGCACTTTTAATATTGACACAATGGGGGGACTTTTCCTTAAGGGCATTCACTTTTCAGTGAAGTACAAAAGATTAAAAGATCAGTAGGGAATATGCTCATAATTGCTACAAAAGCTGAACTTGAAAAGCAGAATAAAAAATGAAGGGAATAACAAAATGGCTGTGGGTGTGAAGAAAAAATGATAAAGAAATTCAGCTGTGCTAACACCAAGACAAAAAGAGGTAATATTTATGAATCAAAGATATTAACCTGAGAACTAACCTTAAACATTTTAAATAGTGAGAGGGATCAGACTGTTTCTTTCTCATCTGCTAATTACTGGGTCTCCACAGCTGACAATTTTCAATCTTTGAACCTGTTTAATTGTAGGTTTGTTCCTCATATCTATATTCAGGTTTACTTAATTTCACTTCTATAAACCCCTGTCAAATTCTCTATGCAGAAAAGTATTTAAAGGGACAATCAGACAGTGCATAGAAATTTGAACAACTTTTTAGTTTACTTTGTCACATTTGCTTCAGTCTCTTAGTGTCCTTTGTTTAAGGAGCAACTACTGGGAACTAGCTGAACACATCAGGTGAACCAATGACAAGTAGCATATATGCACTGCCACCAATTAGTAGCTAGCTTTCAATAGTGCATTGCCGCTCCTGAACCTACCTAAGTATGCTTTTTAACATAGGCTACCAAGATAATAAAACAAATTAGATAATAGAAGTCAATATGAAAGGTGTTTGAAATTTAATGCTCTATCATTTTATTTTGAATTTACTGTCCATTTAAAGTGACAGCAAACATGGCTCCATATGAACACTGCATGTTAACTAATTATAATAGATCATTTGTAGTGCACCAATAGATTCTGCAGCGCTATAAACATAGGTATAATATGCAATGGTTGCATTTATCAGAAGTAAAGATTGCTTCTCTCTCTGCATGTAATGGGTAAAGAGTCACACTGTTGTAGATCACCTTACATGGAGGCAGAACAGCTGGACTGGTAGGCTTACATGATAAGTGGGTTCAAGAGGATAACCTGTGGGACTTTATTAAGGATCTTAAAGATGAAAGATAGATTAAGAAGAGAAGAGGACCAAGATAAGAGCTCTGTGGTACCCCAACAGAAAGTGGTGCAGGGGTTGCACCAGAGAAGGATCCACTAAAGGTACGGTTAGTCAGGTAGGAGGAGAACGATAAAAGTGCTGTGTCGTAAATGCTAAAGGATTTGAGGGTTTGGAACAAGAGAGGGTAGTAAACAGCATGGAGTGTGCACTCATTTGCCTCTACCATAAAGGCATAGGTTTAGTTTTGACAGATTGTAAATCAGCCGGAGTACTGCCACTATTTTCAATATTGTTGGTGGTACAGATTCTGCCTGATGTATCATATCTGGAAATAAAAGCATCTCAAGAAAGGGCATAAAGTTTAGGTTGTGTATAGTGTGCTCTTGGGGTTAAATAAAGTAAGAAAAGTGCAATTTGTAAAACTTTCATTGTGTTTTTTATATGTTTACACTGCATAGATTGCTATGAAGTGCTCATTTGTAATCATGCTTAAATCATGCTTAAACTGATGGTAAACTCTCCACAGATACGGAATGTTAGTGATAATTTAGATGGATATTAATTTATCAGATGTAATGAAGATGCTGTATAACTTACTTTTTAATATAGATATGAAATTCAAATACCCCACGCTCCACCGCCCTCTTCAAAAGTCAATTTTTCTCTGAGCTAACAGTTTGAATGGTTCCCCAATCAGCGCTCTCCCCATATGGCACTTTTGTTGTAGCTAGAGCGCTGATTGGAGAACAATTCAAACCCTTAGCTTAGATAAAAAATACTTTTGAAGAGGGCAGCGGAGCGTGGGGAATTTGAATTTTATATCTTTATTAAAAAGTAAGTTATAGCGCAACTTCATTACAACTGATGAATTAAACTCCATCTAAAATATCACTAACATTTTGTGTCTGTTTTTATAAAGGGGAGATTTACTATGACCTTAATGTAATCTTAAAGAATACCAGCCTAGACCAATACAGGTGTGTAATCAAAATGTTTGGTGACTCGTTTTTGTTTAATTCATCTAGTCGGAATGGCAATAGGTAATCTATAAAGACATGGAATTGTGATTTGGAGGTTGGTTTTTGTGAACTTAGAGATGGTATTGGGTAACAAACAATGGCATTTGTGAGTTCTGGGGATAGGGTTGTATGTTTTGGGGGTGAGATTTGTATTATGTGGGTATGGGTAGGTATGATTAGGGTTTGGGTCAGCATGCAAAGAGAAAAAAAATCTGTGTTATAGTCAGGGACTCTACCCAGAACAATCTACTAAGCTTTATATTAGAGCTGATCAAACAACAGGTACCGTTTTGGTGCAAAACCCAATGTGGTGGAACAAAACAACAATTGCTTATAAAAAAAATAGACATTTAATGTTTGGAATGAAAATGTATAAATTCCCAGACTTGAGGTAACATTAAACCTATATTTACATGTTGAGGGGAACCTTTAATAATTTGATTTTTTTTTCATGGCTTTTTTATATCGCTTATATAGTCACAAAATAGCCTACTTTCCACACACAACTGACAAACAATACCCTAAATGACACAGTTTGTACTAAACCATGTGTTTTAAACAAACAAACAAACAAAATATTACAAATGATACATGGAAATATAACTTTTGGAGAAGTATTAATATTATTTTATATTCATATGTACACTAAACACTTTAAGTTAAAACCTTCAATAACTTAAAGAAGGTTGTATAATATACATGTTTAACATGTTCTACAGACCCTGGAACTATAAGTTTTTTTTTACATTTAGTTAATTTTTGGTCACATTTTGCTGGGAAAAAAATCTACAATATATTACAAATCCATGGGATTGGGTAACCCAGAATGGGATTCGTATAGTATGGGAATGGGATTTGGATGCAATGGTAACAAGATTTGCTTGATCTGGGGGTTGTATGGCCTTGGGTGGGATTTAAACTGGGGGTGGGGTTTGTATTGACAGTTGGTGTTTGCATGGTCTTAGGTGGGATTTTAATGGTTTGTAAGTGTATTCTGGAGTTCACATGAAGGAAAAATGGTTGCTACTGCTAGCTGAAATATACTGGGAGAAATCCTAATTGTTATAGGGACCTGAACTCCAGAAAGCTTTTTGTCTACACACGTGCGGGTGCACACACACACACACACATACACAAATACACACACACATATTTATAAACAAACACACAAAAACATCAGTTTGCCTCCCCTGTCTCATCTTTTGGTACATTACAAATGTCAATAATAAAAATGATGATAAAAATAATAAGACAAAGACACACATTTATACACATGTACTTGCACATGTGCTCATATATAAGCATTCACACACATGCACATACAGACACACAAACACTCTCATACAACTACATAAACATATATGTACAAGCACACTGATAAACATGAACACACATTCGCTTTCACATACACACTGAACAAACACACACATAACAAATTCAAGAGCCTTCAGCTGCTTAACATTGAAATGGACCTTTAGTATATTTATTTCACAGTGTCCAACAAATACAGTAACAAGCAGTGTTTAGGGCTTAAAGGATCAGTCAACACATTAGATTTGCATAAACAACAAATGCAAGATAAGACAATGCAGTAGCACTTAGTCTGAGCTTCAAATGAGTAGTTGATTTTTTTATAACAAATTTCAAAGTTATGTATATTTCCACTCACCTTGTACCATGTGATAGCAATCAGCCAATCACAAATGCATATACGTATTGTCTGTGAATTCTTGCACATGCTCAGTAAGATCTGGTGACTCAAAAAGTGTAAATATAAAAGACTGTGTACATTTTGTTTAGTGGAAGTAAATTGGAAAGTTGTTTATAATTACATGTTGTATCTGAATCATGTAAATTTAATTTGACCTGAGTGTTCCTTTAACAATAGCCCTTGGTCATATCCAATCAACCAACTACTTAATCAGTGTTGAAATATCTTCACAAAAGGTGCCAAAAATTACACAAACATAAAAATACCATCACACCTGACATAACTTCAATTTTTTTTATTAAGCATTAATTCAATGGAATAAGCAACCATAGCCAAGCCTTATCGACAAGTTGTTTGTGCACTTGTATGTTTGATGCATTTTCCTCTACAGATATATTTGAATTTGCAGTTTTTCCTGTACAGATGTAATGCTCTTTTCTGTCCTTGATTTGTACCACATTAATTTCAGAGTTGTAAAGTCACACTGTGGCAAAATATGACACACCATGGGAGGTCTGTTCTTCATGTCACACTATAATGATTAGAATCACATTATGAAATAAAAAAATAAAATTGTGCAGCCCTCTTCCTGTATAATCACTCATACTCTGAAGTCTGAAAAAACATTATTTTTGTCATATTTAACACTTAAAGTGAATTAAATTTTCATGAATTAGTGCCCATTTTTTAAAAATACTATTATCATTCATGAAAGTTTACATTGCAGCGTATTTTTACAAATACTTACCCTTCTCCTTAGCGACGCAGGATCGGCAATCCCCCAGCCCACTTCTCATGCTGTACTTACACAGCAATGACGAAACCGGCTTCCTCCAATCACGGCATGACCTCATGAAATGGATGCTCTGGGGGGAAGCAATGATTGGAGGAAGCCTATTTCGTCATTGGTGACATAAGTATAGCGGAGCTGTGGGTTGTGGAAGTATTTGTAAAAATACGCTGCAATATAAATTTTCATTAATGAAAGTGCCCCTGTTTTTAATAGTATTTTTAAAAAACGGCACTAATTCCTGAAAGTTTACATTCACTTTAAAGGGACATAAGCATCGATAACACATGTGCAAGATAATATAATTATCCGAAATCTTCTTGGAATACAGGCAGACATGTTGAAAATGGTAGTTTTGCACTTGAATCATCCATTATTGAACTTAATGTGGTTGGGTGTATTGTGATGTCGAAGTTAATGGTGTCCATGCATCATATGGGTGACTTTCCTGCTTTCCACAATGATACGATAAACAGCCAATAAATATGATCACAAAGATTGGAATTGACCCCTATGGGGCTGATTTAACATGCTCCGTATCGGCCCTAATGTAGCTGTTTTCACGAGCCTTCAGGCTCGCCGGAAACAGCAGTTAAGAAGCAGTGGTCTTAAGACCGCTGCTCCTTCACTGGTCCACTGCCTCAAGGCTGCGGACATCAATCCACCCGATACTATACGATCTGGATAAATAACATCCCTTGCTAGCGGCCGATTGGCTACGAATCTGCAGGGGGCGGCATTGCACAAGCCTGAATGCCGACAGCATACGCTCTCAGCATTTAACATTGCACAAGCAGTTGTGAACTGCTTGTGCAATGCCGCCCCCTGCAGATTCGTAGCCAATCGGCTCTCAGCATTTAACATTGCACAAGCAGTTGTGAACTGCTTGTGCAATGCTGCCCCCGTAGCCAATCGGCTCTCAGCATTTAACATTGCACAAGCAGTTGTGAACTGCTTGTGCAATGTTAAATGCTGAGAGCCGATTGGCTACGAATCTGCAGGGGGCGGCATTGCACAAGCAGTTCACAACTGCTTGTGCAATGTTAAATGCTGAGAGCGTATGCTGTCGGCATTCAGCAATGTCTGTCAGACATGATCCGCTGAGCAGATCATGTCGGACAGACAGTTAATTAATTGGCCCCTATGTGTCTAACTCCCAGAAAGAGATTAAACATATACAAAAGTCCCAATTATAAGCCTCAAGCTAATGAGAAGAACATGGTCAAGAGCCAATCAGGAGTGGTTGTCACATGTAATTATCAATCACAGGCAGATTCCTGCTTCAGATCTGCAATACTTGCAACTACTAAGTGGAACCTTACCTATGTGTTTAATTCCATTGTGGAGGTTAGACACAAAGGCCTCAATCGCAATTTAGGAGTGCACAGGTGGAATACAGGTAAATATTGAAAGGTCCAGTTTTGTTATTCATCTGTTGCCAACTTTTTTTTTTTTTTAAGAAAATAAGGGAGACTAAAAAGTCAACAAATTATATAGTAGTTACAAAAAAAAATATTTTACAATCTGATAAAGTTTAATACAAAAAATTCTTACAAATCATCTTCAGTCACACAATCTATCTTAAAGGGATAGTGAACCCATTTTTTTTTCTTTCATCATTCAGATAGAGCATGCATTTTTAGTTGAAATGATTTTTATTGGGTGCAAAATGTGATAACATAAAATAACATACATAGTATAAGTCTTGGCCACCGTTGACCCACCCCACATCGGGTGTAGCAATATTACATATCATATAAAGGTTTAATGAAAAACAAAGGACCCAATCTACAGCTGGGCCTCCGGCAGTTCATTTGCACTCTTCATTTTTATGAAAAACAATACAGAAAAAAAAAAAAAAAGAAAAAGAAAAAGAAAGGAAAAACCCAGAAAAAACATGGAAAAACAGAAAGGGATGTGTAGAAAAAAAAAAGGGAAAAACATTTGTGGAATCAACAATAACAGCAATAAACCTGTCAGATTGCTGTATTCTCTGCTTTCGATCTCTTAACTCTGGATATCTCGGTCATGTCCCTAATTATGCTATGATTCCCGTCTAACGTGACCTCCCCATCTCTCCCTATTATGTGGTTTAGCAGAGGCCATTATTAGCTCCCTCCATTATCCAATAGAACCAAATTCTGCCAAAAGTGTCCATCCTGTTTTGTAAATGGGCAGCTGTCTCATGCATAGCATACACTCCGGCAAGTTTGTTGATAATCTCTGGCCATGTTGGTACCCCTGTCTTCCAGTGTTTGGCTATTGAGGTCCTAAGTGTAGTGAAGATTATTCTGAAAAAAGTGTTTATGTGGGAGTTGTAGCCCTGGATTTTAGTATTTAGTAAAGCTTGTGGGGCACTGACAATGATTCGGTCCCCAACCAAGTTAGATAAGAGGTCTGAAGTCTGATCCCATATATTTTTAACTTTGGGGCATTCCCACCACATATGTATGTATGTACCTTTGGTCTTACACCCTCTATAGCAGAAGTTGGAGTCTCCTTTGATAGAGTGCGCCATTCTCTCAGGAGTCATGTACCAATGGAACACCGATTTTAGGCTATTTTCTCTGAGATCTGCAATCAACAAACCTCTACTTGTCTCGTATGTTATAGTGTGCCAGTCCTCTGTTGTTAGATCAATGTTCAAGTCTCTCTCCCACCTACTAACAATGGGCGGTTTATTCTTTATTCTAGCTGATTGTATAGCTTGATACATATGTGAAATAGCTTGCTTGGGTCTGTGTTGTGCGCTACATTGCCTCCCAAGCGTCGTGGATTTGTTTTCCCTCCCACCAAGAGTGTAAGAATGAATAGCCGAGGAGATCTGCAAATATATAAACCACTGCAGGGGAAATGGTTCTAGTTCTCCTTGTAGCTGTGTGAATGTGACCATAGAGCCTTGTTGTAGGAAATCTGCCACTCTGTATAGGCCCTTGTCCTCCCATTTGTCTATATGTGTGTGACAGTCTCCCAGGATTATGTATTTTAACGGCCTTTCGAGAGTGTATTGTGACACCAACTTGTGAGAGTTTATTGATTTATGCCACTGTCGGCCAGAGATCAGTAGTGCATGTGGTGTAAAACCTTTAGCGGCCCTCAGCGCCTCCTTCTTCCATAGTACATCGTCTGGCGAGCTGAGTCCCCCCATGGTGGCCTCTAAAGCAGGCCATACAATATCACAGTCTCGTCTCTCTAGTATCGCAGTCTGGGTGAGTCTGGAAGCCTGGTAGTAGTCCCTTAAATTGGGGAGCCCTACCCCTCCTAATTGTCTGTGTCTCATGAGTATGATTTCGGGTATTCTGGCATGTCTACCTCCCCTTAGATAAGAAATTTGTTTAGACTGGATAATATCTAAATCTTTGTTGGGGACCTCAATCGGCAGTGTTCTAAAAAGGTAAAGGAGTCTGGGCAAAATATTCATTTTGATTGATGATAATCTCCCATACCACGAAAAGTTATACTGTTGCCACTTCGTGATATCCTGTTTTATATACTTGTACAGAAGAAGATAGTTTGCTTGGTAGAGTTTATCAAAATCTGGTGTAAACCTAATCCCCAAATATTTCACGTGTTCATGTACCCATGAGAAATCGAAATTAATCTCCAATAGTTTGATAGTGGGCCTAGGGATAGCGATGGGAAGGGCTTCACACTTATCCGCATTGATCTTGTATCCCGAAATCGTGGAGAATCTGTTCAGGATGTCATAGACAATGGGTAGGGAAATAGTCGGCTTAGTTAGGGTCAGGAGGACATCATTTGCGAATAGTGTTAATTTGTGGGATTTTCCCCCTATCTCGAGACCTCTAACCCCAGCTTCCCCCCGAATGTACTCTGCTAGTGGCTCTATGCATATGGCGAAGAGCAGAGGCGACAATGGGCACCCCTGCCGAGTGCCGTTTAAGATGTCGAAAGTGCGAGATTGGTGACCAATCGCTCTCACATATGCGGTAGGGTTGGAGTATAGGGTGTTTATTGCAGATATAAAGGATCCCTTAAACCCCATTTCTTTTAGTACGCCAGCATGTATCCCCAATCCACCCTGTCAAATGCCTTCTCCGCATCCAAAGAGAGGAGCAGAGAAGGCACTCCATGGCTCTTAAGATAATCTATCACCGACAACATCCTTCTTATGTTGTCCGGGGCCTCCCTGTCTTTAATGAAGCCAACTTGATCTGGATTTATTATGGTGGGACGAATGTGTTTTAATCTGTTAGCTAAGATTTTTGTGATTATTTTGATATCCTGGTTAATAAGGGATATCGGCCGGTAACCAGAGCAGTGTTTTGGACTTTTCCTTTGCTTAGGGATGACTACTATTTTAGCCTGGAGCAGGTCTTTAGGTAGCACCTTGCCTTCCAGCATATGGTTTGCTAGTTGTGTGAGGTGTGGGATTAATAGGCCTGCAAACATCTTATAATATTCGCTTGGTAGGCTGTCAGGCCCAGGGGCCTTACCTGGCTTGAGTTCTTTAATGACTTGTGCCACCTCTATCGCAGTGATTTTGAAATTTAAGGAGTCCCTATCTGCCTCTGTGATTTTTTTCAAATTCGCTTTGGTGAGAAAATCACCAAGCAGGGTTTTAGTGGTTGTACAGTGGAAGACTTTTTTGCCGTAATATGACTCACGATAGAATGAGGCGAAAGCATCCACAATCTCTTGAGGATGGCTAGTCTCACCACCGTCTTCCCTACATATAGAGGGTATGGACACCGCTGCATAGTTATCTCTGATCTTTTTGGCCAAATATTTGTCCGGTTTGTTGGCATAAAGGAAGTAATGTGTCTTCAGTCTATGTGCATATTTTATCGACTGATTGTTAAGGATCTCGTTAAGCTGGCAACGTTTTTGGTCTAATTGTTTTAGGGTGGAATTGGTCATGGTGAGTTTATGTTTCCTCTCTAGACTCTCAATGTCTCTAGTCAGTCTCTCTGTTGTCAAGTTTGCAGTCTTTTTAAGCTGTGCCTTCTCTTTAATTAACATACCCCTAATTACCGTTTTGTGGGCAGCCCATACTGAGATTGGGTTGTCTGTGGTGTCTTGATTAAGAGCCCAATATTCTTCCATTGCCCGTGTCAATTTTTCTTTTGTCAATGGGTTTTGGAGGCAAGATGGATCAAATGTCCAGGTTTGTGTTCTATTGGGGTTTTTAATACCTTGGAGTAAGGTCTGTGTAATGGAATGGTCTGACCAAGTGCACGGGTGGATTTTAGCTGATAATAGCAGTGGGCACAGACTCTGTCTGATCACTATATAATCTAGTTTGGAGTAACTGTTGTGCGCTGTCGAATAAAATGTTGTGTCTGTTGTGACCCCGTATAAAGAGTTCCATGTATCCACTAGAGTGTGCGGGGATAATTATTTTAAAACTGCACTCGCTACATTCTTTTGGTGGTTTAGTTTTTTAGAGGAGAGTTGAGACTTAGTGTATCTGAGTGCCTGGAGATCGATATTAAAATCCCCCGCTAAAATTATCCTGATTTGTGACCAGCCTGTTAGTAGTCATGTGATTTCCCTGAAAAACGCATCCTGCTTCTCATTTGGGGCATATATATTGCAAAACAGGACATCTACACCCTGAATCTGACCCCTCACCAACAAATACCTTCCTTCTCTGTCTGTAATCGAGTCAATGTGTACAAAGTGCAATGAGGCATGCAGCAATATCGACACCCCCCTTTTTTTCTCCCCTTCAGTAGAGTGATAGCTTTGAGAAAAGCCTCTGGACCAGTATTTGGGGAGCTGCGGTTTAGTGAGATGGGTCTCCTGCAAATAGATCACATTCGCCTGGAGGCGTTTGTAATGGTTAAATGTCGTGCGTCGTTTCGTGTCTGAATTTAACCCTCTCACGTTATGTGAGACTAAATTAATCTTTGGTAAAGCCATTAGATTTAACTAGAGCACATGCATAACTGAAACACAAAAACCATAGATGGTATGCGTGTGGAAGGTGTATGGTCAGGAGTCCTAAGTCTGGATAAGAGTCGGTCACTATGATGTTCAAGCGTGACAGGTTAGAGATATCCCTACTATTGCATCTGACAGTTACAAAAAAACAGATTGGCAGTAAATAAAACAAAAACATAACTCTAGATTGAACTAAAATAACATTCTGAGCATTAAAAGAACTAGGCATATATCTATGCATAACAATGGGATGTGCAATAATTCTAATACAAACATGTTTAGAACTTTCAGAATACAGGTTTGGATAACACAAGCATACATCAGAAATTTTTTTCCCAGAGCGAGCTCTAAAGCCCGCTCAGGGATAATTAATGGGTGGAGACCTCTGCAACTTTACCTAGCAGTCCAGTTCATGGTTTCACTTTTTTCTTTTTTGCCACTCTGGACCACCGAGGCCTATTCGCCGAGGTCCGCGGCTCTTTACCTGTAGAGTGTTGTGATGAGGCAGGATCCTCAGGGAGTGTTGGTGTTTCTACATTTAGATATTGGCAGATTTCTGGAATGTCCTGTGCTGATTTAATTGTGAACATCTTGTAGTTATGGGAAATATGCAAAGCAAAAGGATATCCCCACCTGCATGGAATATTTTGCTTCCTCAGTAAAGATGTGAGCATATCTTTTTTGTAGGGTGCGGGCACAAAGGTCCTGATAGAATTGAATGATTTGCCCCTGGAACTTGAAGGGTTGGTGCTTTCTGGACGCCGACATGATGCATTCTCTGTCAGGGAAACGTAGCATCCTGACGATGACGTCCCTAGGTGGGAGGCCCTCTTTTGGCTTTGGTTTCATGGCCCTGTGAGCTCATTCCATCGCAAAGTCTGATTCTCCTTCTCCGCCTGTGACAGCTTTAAAAAGGCGCAGCAAGTATGAGGGTAGATCTGTGGCTTCTATATTCTCCGGAATCCCCTTTAGTCTGACATTATTCCTTCTGTTTCTATTTTCTAGATCCTCCATTTTATCTTGGAGGTCCAGAAGCTGTTGTTGATGGGATGCAATAGGTTCAGAGTTGGTTGTTGTACTTTCAGCCAACGTTTCATGTTCAGCCTCCACTGCCTCCACTCTATCCCCCAGCTCAGATAGATCCTGTTTTATCTCAGCCAAACTGTTAGTAACTGAGGAATGTAAGCTATCAATTTTGTTCATCAGCTTTTCCAGACCCACTGCCATATCCTCTTTGGAGACAAGGGTGTGAAGATCAGCTTTTATCATACCCCCACTTTTCCCTGATGTGTCCATTGTGTTTACTGTGGGAGCATGGTGTCCCTCCTCCAGCTCCCCATCCACCTCCTCTGTGACCAGCCCTTTGGTAGACCTTTAATAGTTATCCAGTGCTGTGGATTTTAGGCTTTTATCAGGTTTATTGGGTTTTTTAGTTGCCATATCAGCGCTATCTTGAAAGACGTTGTGGGGCCTTTACTAATGCAACAGATATCAGGGCTATTGTGTAGGAGGACCCTGGAGAAGGCAGTAGGCCTATTTTGTGTTTAGAGACTCCTCTGCTCACCCAGCGATAAAAAACATAATAGTCACTGTTCAAACGTGGTGATACCGCCACCCAGCTATGATAGTACGTGGCAGTTCTAGTGTACCCTTGAAGGGCCCTCCTGATGTCTCAGGGTAATTCACAATGACCCCTAGTGTGTAATGTGTGGCCTGGGTTTTAGCATTAGTTACTTACCTACCAAGTCTGCCAGGTGTTGCAGTTACTGCTGCCAGTGGAGCCGTTTGTGGATCCCTCAATTTCCCTGTTGCGGGGAAGCCGACAGCCTCCGTGTCACTCTCTCCTGCGGGCTGACTGATGCCGGGTGATGGCCGCGATCGCGGCTGAAATATGGCTCTGTGCCAGGGACTGCAACGCGCTGCTCCTTTCTCCCTCCTACCGGCTCTCTCTGAATATCTTGGGGTGAGATCCCAATTACCTCCCGATCACTGGTCCTCACAAGGTAGGTGGAGGGGTTTCAACCGGATTACAGTCCGCTCACTTGTTGATCTCTCTGTGATGACGGATATGCTGTTGCGTGGCAAAGGAAAATGTGCGCCAGGTCTCCCGGTCTGATTTATAGCATTCCCCGCCGCTGTTTCTGAAAGCACTTTGCAGAAAGTGACCACCTTTTGTAGTTATCCCCTGCAGGTATTTTTAGGCTTTAAATAAAGCTTCCAAACATGCTTTTTTGCTTTTTAGCTTTGGTTACTGCACAGAGCTGCCAAGTTAAGAAGCCATCTTAGAGCTTGGCTAGACTCCGCCCCTCAGAGCATGCATTTTTAAAGGGACATTATACACTCATTTTTTTCTTTGCATAAATGTTTTGTAGATGATCTATTTATATGGCCTATAAAGTTTTTTTTTTTTTAAATGTATAGTTTTGCTTATTTTTAAATAACATTGCTCTGATTTTCAGACTCCTAACCAAGCCCCAAAGTTTTATGTGAATACCTTTAGCTACCTTCTCCCGCTTGCTCCTGTTTGTATAAAGGGTCTTTTCATATGCAAAAGAAGGGGGAGGGGGGGAGTGTCTTATTTACCACTTGCAGTGGGCTTTCCAGTTAAATTTTCAACAGAGCTAAACTGAGAGCTTCTTAGTAAGTTTTTAAACAGTTTTATACTGGATTTTTATATCAGTATCTGTGCATCTTATTCTTTATAGTAGTGTCTATTACATGCAGTTATATAAAAATGAGTGTATACTGTTCCTTTAAGCAACTTTCTAATTTACTCCTGTTATCATTTTTTCTTCGTTCTCTTGCTATCTTTATTTAAAAAAGCAGAAATGTAAGGTTAAGAGTCGGCCCATTTTTGGTTCAGCACCTGGGTAGCGCTTGTTGATTGGTGGTTAAATGTAGCCACCAATTAGCAAGCGCTATCCAGGTGCTGAAACAAAAATGGGTCGGCTCCTAACCTTACATTTAAATCAAAGATAGCAAGAGAACGAAGAAAAACTAATAATAGGAGTAAATTAGAAAGTTGCTTAAAATTGCATGCTCTATCTGAATCATGAAAGAATACATTTGAATTTAGTATCCCTTTTATTCATTCAACAAGTTTCTGGAAATCTGTGAATTCTATTTCTCATTTAAGGCACAGTGGGAGTTAAACTGTCAGGTACACCATAATGATTAACTAAATAAGAGTACAAGAGTACAATATTAAGGGCTCCATGTATGAAGAAGCGAAAGCTGCTCCGGAGCCCTTGCAGGGCAAGTTTGCATATGTGAGCCTGCTTCCCGCAATGTAAGAAGCAGCTGTCATTAGACCACTGCTTCTTACACCATACGCCACCTCTGAGGTGGCGAGGGAATATCACAGGGAGCTCGCTCGCTCTCGGTGATTGACAGCCCCTTCAGTCGCGTGATTGGTTGTGCGAATGAAAGAGCGGGCATTACACACTCCGATGAGTGTGTAATGATACATACGGGCAAGCGGATTAACAGATCCGCTGCCCGTGTGTAGCAAAGGCTGGCGGACAGCTTTGCGAGTTGAGAAGCTGTCCACCCGCTGCTTAGTACATGGAGCCCTAAATGTTTGAAATGAAGATGTTGTAAAAAAATAAGAGAGACGGAAACTGTAAATAAGTTTGGGCAAAAAAAGAGAGATCCCCAGAAATATGGTAGGGTCGGCAACTCCATTATCATCACCCTTTCCACTCTGATCTAATGCAATCTTTTAACATTAAAGAAATGGTGAAAAACATAAGCTTATAAACAGCCATTAAAAATTATCCCAAAGATTGGAATGGCCCCCTATGAGTCTAACTCCCACAAAGGGATTAAACAAGTAGGTAGGTCGCAATTACAAGCCTGAAGCTCCTGAGCAGAACACTGCCACTATGTTTAATCCCATATTGAAGGTTAGACACATAGCTAGGATAAGTAATTAAAAATTATGTGCTCTAACTCTTTAAAGGGACAGTCTACAATATAAGTGTTATTGTTTTAAAAGATAGATAATCCCTTTATTACCCATTCCCCAGTTTTGCACAACCAACACAGTTATATTAAAGGGACTGTCAACACCAGAATTGTTGTTGTTTTAAAGATAGATAATCCCTTAATTACCCATTCCCCAGTTTTATATAACCAACACAGTTATAATAATACATGTTTTACCTTTGTAATTACCTTGTATTTAAGCCTCTGCAGACTGCACCCTTATTTCATTTTTTTTACAGACTTGTATTTTAGCCAATCAGTGCTCACTCCTCTGTAAATTCATGTGCATTAGCTCAATGTTATCTATATGAAACACATGAACTAACGCCCTCTAATGGTGAAAAACTGTCAAAATGCATTTAGATTGGATGCGGCCTTCAAGGTCTAAGAAATTAGTATATGAACCTCCTAGGTTTAGCTTTCAACTAAGAATACCAAGAGAACAAAGTAAAATTGGTGATAAAAGTGAATTGGAAAGTTTTTTAAAATGACATGCCTATTTGAATCATGAAAGATTTTTTTGGAATTGACTGTCCCTTTAATATACTTTTACCTCTGTGATTAATTTGTATCTAAGCATCTTATGACAGCCCCCTGATCACATGACATTTTATTTATTATCTATTGACTTGCATTTTGGCCAATTAGTGCAGTGTCTGCCACATGCCACGGGCGTGATCACAATGTTATATATATGGCTCACATGAACTAGCACTCCCCTGTTGTGAAAAGCTAATAAAAAAGCATGTGATAAGAGGCCGTCTGTAATTTTTTAGAAATAGGCAGAAATTTAGAGTTTTAAATGTTATAAAGTATATTAAAATAACAATGTCGGTTGTGCAAAGCTGGGAATGAGTAATAAAGGCGTTACCTATCTTTTTAAACAATATCAATTTTAGTGTTGACTATCCCTTTAAATATTATAATTTTTGTGTTTTAAATACTAGATCCTCTCAGCCTAAAAAATATTGAGCAATAGGATATAAATATATGACAAACAAAATAATAATCTACCTTTAACTTTAAATATAAATTAAGAGGCAGGAGACAATTTATATATTACAATAGATTCCTTTTTCAAGTTATTCAACTGTATAAAAATATTTTCCAAAGTTGGTGCCTTTTTACTATAAACTGTCATTTCAGAAGTAAGGTATTTGTTTTTATGCTTTTAATAATATTCTCATAAAATCGAATAAATCTTTCCAGGTAGCTTTACGATTTTCTATACAACAGCCCCTGCGTTATATAAATGTCCTTATTCAAATGACAAATAGTTTTATGGTTGCCCAGTAATTAGTAAAAGTCCAGTGTACTAGCAGTTGAAAGTGCTACATATTTTTATTCATTGACAAGTACCTATTAGCATTTTTAATTATCTAAAAAAAATTTTTTTTTGCTGTAGTCTGTAATTAAGTGAAAATAATAAAGTTTTCTATTAAAAAGCCTTAATATTTTGCTTACAAAGTTTCACTTGATTATTGTGGGGGTTTTTTCTATAAAAGCCTAAATAACAAAATTGTATCTCTACATAATCATGTTAAATTTAACTTCTCCTAAATAACCACATTTTTATTTGATGTGTTATATTTCAAGGCTGTTTGGATAAAAGCACTCTTTGTTTCTGAAAAGGAGGCAGCTTATACGTTTGACCTTTCTTTGTGAGTTTACAGTGACCTCTGAGGTCATTTTTTGACCCCTCTTGTAACCTATGACCAAATATGACCTTTTGTCCCTTTGCTGGTTCAGCACATGAACCCCCCCCTCCCTTCTTCCTCTAACAAAAACTGATATTTCGAGAATATCTGGATTTTTTTATGCTCTAGGCCAAATAAACATACTTATGTCATCTCCCATTCTGTTCAGTGGTCAAAGATCACGGCTTATCAGTAAATAACAGATATTATTTTCTTATTTCTAAGCTTTAAAATATAATATTGTATTATAAACGATTTAAGCAGTTTAACTCTATTTTGTATATTTTTTATTTATTCCCCCAGTGTATAATCTGGTCAAAATGTATAAATAACAAAACACTTTTTTAAATGAAAATCTAAGAAAATATTACTTAAAGTGTAATTTAAAAAATTACAGAATGTGAATAGCGTTGAATATTTGAATTTAAGCAAAATATCTTAAATATATTGTGGAAATGTTTTAATGCATAGCTATATATTTTAAACACATTTATACATTTGTAAAGAAATGATAGCAAGATAACATAATAGTAATGTTTTATTTTATAACGTATCTCACCAACACAAAACTCTGTAAAGAGAGAGAGGGCAGGGTGAAAATTATTTATGACATAATTGTTTTTAACATATTAATAAAGACAAAAGGTATAGTGTTCTGCGCCACGTGACAAGACCGCACAAGCTCACTAATAATGAACGATAGCCCAACACAATCGTTCCTAATATATGATATAAGATACGAGGCAGGAGCGCCATCTTCAAAAGAAGAATGGCTTAAGTGCGGCGTAGGGATGTATATTTTATGCAAAAGTTGTCTTATGTAGGAGTTGCAAAAAATGTGCTGCAATAGCAAGAGATGTGTATGAATCAACACAGATTACAAGAAATTATACAATTTAATAATAAGGAATTGTGGTTTAACAATAAAAACGGCACAATAGTGAGAGTGGTGTGCAGTATTATACTGCCAAAGATAAAAATACTGTTATATTTCATAACCAGTTTGTGCAAAAAAGTGTGACTAAATCTTCAAATCAAAACATTATAACAACTTGTGTGTAAAAAAGGGTAATAATATGAAACAATGCAACAGTTAATGTTGCAAATCGCTACATGTGTTTAGAAACATTCAGTGTTATAGGAAATAATGTCTCATTTGTGCTGTCACTGTGTTATAAGTAAAGTGATATTACGTGATGTGCTAACAAGTATATTAGTTAGATATATACAATAAAATACCAGATGTATCATAGAGGACTTCAATCTCAGTGGATTTCTAATGAATGCACAACTGAAATGGAGTGTCTGTCAACATGTTTCGGCCTGTGGGGGCCTTTATCAAGACTAGTCAAAATAGTCTTGATATTGGCCCCCCAGGCCGAAACGCGTTGACAGACACCCTCCATTCGACATACCAGCCTGAGATACATGGTGAGCACATTTTCCTTTATGAGCCCTGCTTCAGTAGCAGTTTTTGGTTGTATTTCTGTTTCTTTTCAGATATCCAGATTCGAATACTTCTGATTTCCTACTACGGACCAGCTTTAATTTATTTCGTTAGGTTAAAATTATATTTAGAAATACCTGTTACACTATGCAAGCGTAACTCTAGGGGGCGCTAGAAGAAATATATAAAACAATCTGTAGGATAATACTAAAGTATAGTAAAAACAATAAAAACTTAAAAATAATATAAAATGATCAGATTATAATGTATAAAGACAAAATAATAATGACAATTACAGAAAAAATGAGACATGGACTCTCATCAAATGTGATGTGATGAGATCAATATAAACAGAAAATGCAGCTTAAAACAATATATAATAAATAAATAGTATTAAGTCTCTAATAAGTTCTTATCTGTATATGATATTGATGATCAGACAGTCCCAAGATTAGGAGGGCACTTCAGAGGTTTATTAGTCCTCCTGGGTAGCACATATATAAGATTCTCCCTTAGATCCAGAAGTCAGCTCCTTGTCACAAAACCAGTCTGGGTAAATACTCTCTCTGTGCAAAGAAAATCACAAAGACATGGGCGCCTCCTTGTGTGATATAGTTTGGATTTATGTAAAAAAAGGTGAATACAGATTTTATACTCACAAGTAAAGCAGCACTCTGTTGTGCTTATAGAGGCAGACTGGGAGTTCACAGTGTCCCAGTTCACTGACCAAGGCAGTGCAACAAATCACTCCAGGGTAGATTTCAATCAAGCTCAGGCTCTCAGCAAAGAGTTAAAATACCATAGTTTAATGGTGCAGTAAAATACAATATAAAATGTCACAAATGTGACTGTAACAATGGATAAACAAGCAACTAGTTTCTCAGATCTCTGTCTGTTTCCTCCTCAAGCCCTTGTCTTTGTAAAATTATATTTAATTTAGGGGGGTGTTAGGGTTAGGGTTAGACTTAGCTTTAGGGGTTAATATATTTATTATAGTAGCGGCGAGGTCCGGTCGGCAGATTGGGGTTAATAAGTGTAGGTAAGGTAGCGGGGACGTTGGGGGCGGCAGATTAGGGGTTAATAAATATAATATAGGTGTCGGCAATGTTAGGGACTGCAGATTAGGGGTACATAGGTATAATGTAGGTTGCGGCGGTGTACGGAGCAGCAGATTAGGGGTTAATTGTGTAATGCAGGTGTCAGTGATAGCGGGGGCGGCAAATTAGGGGTTAATAAGTGTAAGGTTAGGGGTGTTTAGACTCGGGGTTCATGTTAGGGTGTTAGGTGCAGATTTAGAAACTGTTTCCCCATAGGAAACAATGGGGCTGCGTTAGGAGCTGAACGCTGTTTTTTTGCAGGTCTTAGGTTTTTTTCCAGCCCAAACTGCCCCATTATTTACTATGGGGGAATTGTGCACAAGCACATTTTTCCAGCTAGCCGCTACCGTAAGCAATGCTGGTATTGAGGGTTGAAGTGGCGGTAAATTCGGCTCAATGCTCCCTTTTTGGAGCCTAACGCAGCCCTTCAGAGAACTCTCAATACCAGCGTTGTTTAGAAGCAGCGCTAGAAAAAAAAGATGCGTAGCTAACGCACCCTTTCGGCCACAAAACTCTAAATCTAGGCGATTGTGTCCATAATATTGAGGTACCTGGCGATTGATTGAATATTATTCATATAGACATTTTTATAGCCTGCTTGATATAGAATATTATAACAACTAGACACATATATATTTGGTCATAATCAATACATCATTTTCTGCATAAATATAATCAATGTGTTTATAGAGATTAACTGGTCAGAATTTAGGAATTAATTTAATTTGAGATGAAATATTAATGTTTATAAAAATGTTATGGTCTTAATTTCTAGATATCTCAATAGCTAGCATTTTGGAATATACTACAGAGATTATATAACATTTCACTGGAGCGTATTGACAAATTGTACTATATTCATCTTACATAAAATTTAAAAGACTTTCTTTGCCATATTCAGTAGAGACGTATTACATGGGGTAATTAACTCTTACATGCAAAGTGGCTACCTTTCCTGTAAGCCTGTTCCTTGGTTCAGACTCTTGGGCTACCTTTCTACAGGGGATTCCATGATCGGCTAATTTCATTACCAACTATTTAGGCAGTGATCAAAAGTTTCTTTGAAGTGACATTATCTCTTACAATTTGAGATAAATGTTTGCTTTTGGGAGCAAATGCATTATATTCTGCTTTTTAGAAGTCTTGGTTATTGAACAGCTAAACAACAGGAGGTCTGAGTAAACATACTTTCATGTGACATGTGTCTCTAACAACAAAAGGGGGGTTTTGTGTTACCCACTTCAGGCCATTTGATAGAGAGAACTGTCATCTTACAGTAACGAAACTGCTTAAAATAGCTTTATATAATAGATTATTTATTTTGTCTTATAATATATATGTGTATATATATATAATCTAATGTCACTCAGCAATACCCTGACAACCTGAACCTTAAAAATACTGGCTATGTTGTTAAAATACTGCCTGGGTGCCGACTCTACTGGTACATCAAACACAAACTGCTAGGAATGAGGAAGAACAATAATTACAACAGCCGCGCTTAGAAAACACACTTCTAAAGCGGTTTACGCAAATGTTTATGGTTTCAAAATATTTGTGTCTGTTTTGTTATGGTAAAGTAGTCCTGCAGAATAAAATGTGAGGTGTCTGGCTAAGTTAATGCTTTCCAGACTGTTTGATATTCTTAATGTAAATCCCTTTTCTTGGTAATATTACATGCTGTGTCTCCTATAGCTCCTTGTTTCCGCTATGATATTTATGGAGTGTAATGATACATAGCTAATGCTGGGGTCTCCTATTGTCGTGCAAGGTAATATTATGCTTACTAATACCTGGGCTAAATTACTTAATACACTACTGCAGTGCTAACACTTCATAATTAGAAGTTTAGTTGTTTATTTAGGCAAGTACATATATTATGTCACACTAACTTGTCTGCAGCTATATTGTCTAAATTTGTTTATATCAGCAGTACTTGTTACTCTGAGTTGGATTTCATTCTTAAAGCGGAATTAATGTTATTTTAGAGCTTTGGCATTTAATTCAAAATTGCTAGAGTACCTTACATATGTGTAGCACTTGCTCTATTCATAACCTAGCACTACCCATAGCCACAGAATATATAAAACCTACATGCCTTAGTACCACATTACTAAATTATTATTGTAGCTATACTCATTTACCTAATGGTGCAAGCTGCACTCAGTTCCCTGCAAATGCATGCATTATCTTCATTCACAGTTGCTAGCAGCAACTCCCATAGAGTTTGGTACTCATGTTTTTTTAAATACATGTACTTATAAGGGTACTTTATCAGGATACACTTCATTCTATTTCATTCTTTGCTATGTTTATCATTATTATTATGTAGTGTATATCATGAGGTCCAGAAGTGCCCTCTTATGCTCTTCTTCCCTCCTGTTTGCGTTTTCTACATAAAGTGTGGGATATCCAAGAGAGGCTTCAGTTTGATATAGGAGGCTATTACTAATACTATGTATATGTGTATATAGTATTCATATACAAGTGTATTTCTTAGGTACCTCATAATTATTTTCTTTCAGTATATAGGAAAAAAAATGTTTGTTGCCATGAATGCCTTGCATATTAACAATTTTTCTTATGGTTGTAGCTTCAGTCTGTTGAATGCAATAATTATTGTGCTAGCTAATTGTCAGTTTTAAGTTCATGGCAATTTTGTAATGTATTTTGTTTTAAACCTCAATAAAAACATGATAAAAATGAAGTGTTTGGAAGGGCTACCCATGTGACAGGAACTTTCACTATATGGGAAATTCATACTCCACTGGCCTTGTGAAGAATCTCATGGTCGTCTATTACTATTTCAAAACTAATAATGCTGTCTATGTTTTATTTTTTATTTTATTTCTTTGTAACTGCTTTCTTTATTTGCATATATTGTGGGCTGTTGTGTGTAATGTTTTTTGATATTTTTTCAAAATAAATCAAAAGTTATTCCTCCTGAAATAAGGATTGTTTTTTTTTTTAATTATGTAGCATTAGGCTGTTTATTCATGGCTGTAATATTAATTTTTTTTTATAAATTAATTCCATTAATCTGTGCTCTCCCAGATGTTTTCGTAAGATTATTTTTGGCATTTCTTTTTCTGTCTAGAAGATATCACATATTCTTGGATTTGTAGTTCTCAAAACTGTAAATTTGTTTCTAAAGTGTTATAACATAAAGAAACATACAGAGTTGAAAAATAGACCTCAAAGGGACACAATTTTTTTTCTTTCATGATTTAGATAGAGCATACAATTTTTAGATTTAAAATGTACTTTTATAAAAAATTTCTTTATTCTTTTGGTATCCTCTGTTGAAGGAGAGTAATGCTCTACTGGGAGCTAGATGAACACACTGGGTGAGCCAATGACAATGAGCTAGCTCACATTAGTGCATTGCTCCTGAGCCTACCTATACATGCTTTTCAACTATCTATACCAAGAGAACAAATAAAATTGGATACAATAAGTAAATTCTAAATCTGTTTAACCTTGCATGGTCTATCGGAATCATTAAAGTTTAATTTTGACTTTACTGTCCCTTTAATGCCATTGCTCCCCTGCAAATCAATGTAGACAGAATGAACTCTTACTAAGTTTCGAGAAGCTCAATCAATAGAGGAGTGGAATAGATCTGCACATGAACCAATGTGTGAGGAGGGAGGGGCAAGCATTAAAAATGAAATATAATGTTATTGTTTTAGATAAATAAAGCTATTTAAATTGTTATTATTGAGGTAATCATTATTTTTCTCCTTCCGATAAAGTACAGCTAAAAAAATAATCAAATATTGTCAAGGTATCTGTGAAGATTATTAAATTTATTAAATGAAAATTATATATATATATATATATATATATATATATATATATATATATATATATATATATATATATATATATATATATATATATATATATAGTTGTTAAGACCACAGGATTAATTATATATGAGACTATTTGCATCAGTTCTATTTACTGTAGATTGCAGTCCTCTCCAAATGGTCTTGGCTGGGTGAGATACCCCCTTTTTCCTAATTAACATAGCATTTAAGAGTTCAAAAGAGAACATCTATATCATTACCTAGATCGCAGGAACCCCTTGGTTAATGGAGTCAATAGTCTGTGTTTTGGTGGAAAATATGCTATTAATCTGTATGGGATAGTAGTCCAATGTAGACATAGTTGTGTGAATATGACCTATATTTGCTGATCTATGTGTGTCATATTGAGATGATGACTAAAAAAGTAATTAAACCCATGATGAAGATATTATAATCCTTACATTTTGTCATAAAAATATGATTTTAAACGCATTTTAATATATATATTATAAGTGGAATATATTCATGTTTGGTCTTAAAATGATCACAGGAAGTGACACTGTGTGGACCATATTTGAAACATATGATTTATTAATACAGGAGATTATAATATGCTGAAAATAATAACAATATAAGGAGATATTTGGAATGTAGCAAAAATGAATGATAAGACTGCATTTACTGTTGTCTGCTGCCCCCTAGGGGATTGGAACTGGTATGACAGCCAAATGAATTGTCTATTAAAATGCATGCAAATCCAGATAACCAATCAATGCTCAGCATCCAAAGGGCCAATCCGAAAAGACAAACACCGTGGTACATAACCAAAAAGATTCATCAATGATTAAGATATATATGCTGAATACAAGAGGAGAAAAAAAGGCTGCTGACTTTTTGCTAAGGTGTGACTGGATAACTGGCTGCATTGGAACACAATTACTAAAAGCAAGATTGGGCTACTTTTTTATTATCCATATTGCAAATACCCTTATTTTCATATGAGGTGAAACAAGGAATATTGGAAGCTGAATATCGATTTGGTAACCATAACTAATTGCAGTTATTAGATTTAAAAGGGCATTTCATATTTTAGCTTACATTCATAGTCCTGTATAGTTTTAAGCTTGCCTTTTGTATGCTAAGTAATTTATCTTTGCAAATATATAAATATATTTTAGAATTTGTCTTAATTGTAGATAATTAAGAATTCATTTCAGCTTAGATAAATTGGCATATAAACTGGCTGTTTACATTTAGAATATATATATAACTTCTGGTGTTTTAATTAGAATTGTATAAAATCATTTTGTGGGTTAAATAAGTTAATTGTACCAGTCTGAATGTTAGTGGCTCAAGTCTTGGTATCTCTTTGTGGTATTTTAATGACATTCAATTGTGAATACGGTTAATAAATAAGGTAATTTTTATGATCTTTCCATAGCATATTATAATGTTTTAAATTTGTATAGTTTTGATTTATATCTGGTTCTCTATAAATATAATTCAATGTGTCTATAAATTTTAACTAATACAAAGAACTTAGGAATTTACATTCATTTTATTGTTTTGTATATGCATTTTTATTGGGGGTTTATTTTAAAAAATAATTATTAAATATATTGTATTATAACCCGGCCATATACTGACATATTATTTGGAGGCACTGCTGAAATATTATTAATATATTGATATGATATATTTGAAGCAAATAGAAATTAGTATTAAAAAATATATTTTTTTTTGAAAAATGTAAATATTCATTTTCATATTTCAAAATTAATATTTTTGAAAATATAATTATTATTTTTTTCTCTTATTGGCCAAAATTGTATTAGAGTTTAATTTAACTAAATACTAAGCCAATATAATAATGTCTGTAACTAGAGGTGAATCATTTGAATCTGTACATAGTGTTGAAATTTGTTCCCCGAAATTACTCCTTACTCCAGGCGATGTCCTTAAGATGGACATTATAGGTCACAAAAAGAGATTTAATATTGTAGGTGAATTAAATGATTATATGGATATGCTTGAAATTAAGGCTACAAATATTGCTATTGATGATGGAAGGTGGAATGAAAAAAGTGAAGTATTCCAAGAATTATTCAAAATTAATCAATGCAAAAATCTCAAAAAGCAAGACAAACTAATACTAAAATTTTGGCCCTTTGTAATATGCATTATTGACGAAATGTCGCTATACCTCATAGAGAAAGAATTTCAAATACAAGGGCTAGAATATTGTATTCGCTCCTCACGCAGATGCAAAGAGAATATAAATATAGCCGAAAATAAAATTGATGAATTTGCCCAAAACAAGAGTTAAATAAACAACTCGCACAAAGCCAGAGAGAACTAAGTGGTTTAAAAAGGTTGTATCGTCATAATGAAAACCCCTCTATTAGCAGTGAGAATAATACATATATATTATAATTCTCTTAAAGAATGCATCAGGGATGAAATGCAGAAATTTAGGGAAGAATTTAGACAAAGAACCCCTATTGGGTCAGAAGTAAATTTCTCAAATAGACAGTCGCCTCATGATATAAATTCAGGGAGCTGCTATAACTCAGCTGAGAAGGGGGAGGGAGGCTCTTATAGTGAGTCAGAGGGCGGAGCTACCCAAATAGCCCATGTAGTACTAATATGCGTAAGGGTTCTCCCCATAGTAAATGTTCCAACCCCAAGAATAAGGCTCCTAGGAAAGCACGATATACGTCTAATATGACATAACATGACCCAACAGGATGTAACCTTATACAAGGTAACTACCATAGGATATGCGCTGGAATCAAGTTATTACACTTTTGGATTCCAGAATAATTTAATTGGGCTAATACCTGAAGAATACTTAACTGAAGAACAATTAATAGAACAATCCTTTGCATATATGCCAGAGGGACTATTTACAATCCAATCTATTTATCCCTTCAGCTCAGAGGAAGGCATCTGTATAATTGAAGAAGCGTCTCTATTATTTGATCAGCCGATCAAACAGCAAGAATACCCCAATACCCAGAATCATGGGGGCAATGTAAATTATAATCAAGGGGACCTCACCTCTAGGTTGAAATAAGCCTATGAAATAGGACAGCCTAAACTCTTTCCATGATTTCAGCAAATAGTTGAAGAGCAAATTTACTTAGCTAATGGCTGTTCCAGTGATGATGAACGCAGACAGCTGCGAGAACTCCTCATGGAGTACAAGGATATTTTTGCTAGGGATTCTTATGACTGTGGGACTACAGACTTGCACATTGCAAGAATACAAACAGATCCCGATGCACCACCTGTCTTTGGTAAACAATACAGACTTCCTTTAGCCTCATATGATTCTCTCGCAGAAATCATAAGGAACCTGGAAGAAAGAGGTATTATCAGACAGGTGCACAGCTCTTATAACAATTCTATTCTAGGTGTTCTTGAGCCAAATGGACAATGGCATTTGTGTGCTGACTTAAGACAGCTAAACAAACAAGTGTACATGTCTGGCTGACCTGTGCCATATATTGACCAGTGCCTAGCACAGATGCAAGGATCCAAAATATTCACTGCCATTGATTGTGCACAGGGATATTGGACCATAAAGGTACATGAGGAGCACCAGTATAATCTGGCATTCTCGTTCCAAAAAGTCCAGTATGCATTCCAGAGACTTCCATTTGGATACATAAATTCAGGACATGAATTTGCTGTA
Organism: Bombina bombina; assembly: GCF_027579735.1. Taxonomy (NCBI): domain Eukaryota; kingdom Metazoa; phylum Chordata; class Amphibia; order Anura; family Bombinatoridae; genus Bombina; species Bombina bombina. Next base: position 154,148,187 of record NC_069501.1, read on the forward strand.
TTTATGCATAAGGCTATGCCTGATGCACTGGAAAGGGGGACCTTATCTTATGTTGATGATGTTTTAATCAAAAGCACAGATTTTGAAAAATACATCACAGAGCTTAAACACGTCCTCAGCCAAGTTAAAAGGGCATGTGTCAAATTATCCCTACAAAAAGCTCAATGGTGCCGCACTCGTGTAAACTTCTTGGGACATGAAGTTACTTCTGAAGTGCTAAATCCTCAGAAGAAAAAGGTGGAAGCTATAGTAAATTCTAAAAACCCAACTAACTTAAAAGAATTTAGAACATTCCTGGGTATGACAAATTATTCTTGCAAATTCATTGATAATTATGCAGAATTAGCTAAACCACTGCTACTTCTTCTAAAGAAGGATGTGAAATGGCACTGGAGTGAGACTCAAAAGACAGCCATCAGAGAGAAACTCACTCAAGCACCTTGCTTAGCATATGCTGAAAGGGGTAAACCTTTCTACCTGGAAACAGGTTACACAGATTTAAGCATGAGTGCTGTTTTATACAAAAAAGCATGATAATTTAGGCAAAATCATTGCTTATGCGAGCAAACCTCTATCCCCAGTAGAAATAAAATTTAGCGATTGTGAAAAAGCCCTCTTATCTACTGTATGGGCCCTACTAAATTTCCGCGGATTTATACAAGGCGAGAAAATTATTGTAGAAACGCCCCACCAGCCTTTGCTATATCTGCAAAGTGAGAGAATAAGAGATGGGAATTTGTCTAATAGCCGCATAACAGCGTGGACTCTTTCCTTACAAGGCTGGCCTTTAGAAATTTGCTATAAGCAGAATAAAAAGAATCCAGTCGCACAGGGGCTTGCTGAGGTCTATGACTGTACTGCTAAGGATCCTGGGGAAGAATTATCAGAAGATGATTTCCTGGAGGAACAATTGCTTTCCACGTATAAGATATACAATGAGGACCATTGTCAAACATTACCTTGGGTATATGTTGATGGCTGTTCTTACCATGCCACTATTGATAATGAGTGCAGATTAGTCGCTGGCATTAGTATAACTTGGGCCAAGAGATTCCAAAATATTTCTACAGGTTTCAACATTGGACCAAGATCCAGTCAAGTTGCAGAACTAACTGCTGTTATAAAAACCATTGAGATGGCTATTGAACACAGTATTCATGAATTTGTGATCATTACTGACTGAAATTATGTGCGTGACAGTTTTGTTGAATACCTGCCAACTTGGAAAAGGAATGGCATGCAGAAAAGTAACAACAAACGGGTTAACCATACACTGGAAGAAGAACAAGGTTCATTCCAGGGTTCTAGGTCCTGATAAGGAAGGCAATGATCTTGCGGATTCATTAGCCAAACAAGGAGCCATAACTGGAGAAATTCTTAATATCGACCACTTAATGGGTGCAATTCAGGTAGAAGCCATTGCCAGAAACCAGGCTAAACAAAAGAGTGAGCCTAACCTGGTACAATGGAGTCAGGATTCTCCTAGTGAGGACTTGATCACTAGTCAAAAAGAAGACCCCATTATAGGCATCTTCTATAAACACATAGAAGATCCTGAAAGCAACCCCATCTCAAAAGATGATTGTATTGGCAAGGAAGATCTTAGAATCTTAATGAAATCCAGGTCACAATTAAAGTTACAGGATGGTTTGTTAATTAAAACCTACAAAACTGGCATCCAGCAATGGGTAGTACCCACCAAGTTGAGAGGTCTCATGCTTCAACAAGCCCATGATGCTCCCACATCTGGCCATTGTGGTGCCAAACTCACGTATGAAATACATGTTGAAAGATGTTCAAACTTACTGTTAAGGTTGTTTAATCTGTTCACAGTTCCAACCCACTGCACCAACTCATAGAGCGCTATTGCAGAAAAGGGGGATGGTCATGCCATGGTCAGATATACAAATTGATTTTATTGGTCCAGTAACTAGGTCATCAAGAGGTAACAAATGCATGTTTACAGTGACATGCCTGTTCACTAAATGGGTAGAGTGCATCAGTGCACCTAACAATAGTGCTGAAACATGCGCAGCATTGCTCATCCACCACGTGTTTTCCAGATTTGGTTTACCCCAGAGAATCAAATCCGATTGGGAACCCACTTCACTAGGGAAGTGATGACCAAAATGTGGAAAATATTAGGGGTCAAAAGAAAGCTCCATATTGCATATAGAGCTGCCTCAAGTGGTGGTGTAGAGCGTTACAACCAATCCATTGTGAAAATCCTCAAAAGGTTTGTGAGTGAGACGGGTAAAGACTGGGATGTAAAATTACCTCTAGTCCTAATGGCATTAAGAGCAACTCCAAGTAGTGCTACCAAGATGTCACCTTTTGAACTGATGACTGGTAGAATAATGGTTCTACCTCAGCAACTACTGAGTCCCATACATCAGACCAGAACTTGATAAACACTGCCAATACACATAAATATGTGGAGGACCTAAGAAAGCACCTGCAATAGGCTTTTGCATTTTCTCAAAGGAACTTAGAGAAGTCCGCAACTGCCACTAAAACCTATTTTGATCTCAAAACGTTCAAGAAGGAATATGAAATAAATGATAACGTTTACCTCTATAACTTTGGAAGAGATCAGGTTAAGGAGAAGACATTTCTTCTATCATGGAAGGGTCCTTTTGTCATTACTGACAAAATATCTCCAGTCGCCTATAAAATTAGGATCTCTAAAAATGATACTTTTATGGATAAATTGGTCCATAATAATTAGTTGTGAGCGTGCCATCCTAGATCCCAACTACAAGTCATAGAGGGAGAATGAAATTTCATATCCCCAAATGCACTAAAAAAATGCAGTTTAAAGACGCCTAGCTAATGAGCCTGAAGGCTCAAAAATAACGGACTCTCTTCATCGAAGACTGTCTATGGTGCATACTGTCAACATTCTCACCAAGTACTACTGACTTTAAGCCAATTCTAATACATGTGTCCTACATCCATTGAAAATTGGAAGGGCGAATTATGTCAAGGTATCTGTGAAGATTATTAAATGAAAATTATATATATATATATATATATATATATATATATATATATATATATATTTCATATATATCGTTGTTAAGATCGTTGTTAAGACCACAGGATTAATTATATTTGAGACTATTTGCATCAGTTCTATTTACTGTAGATTGCAGTCCTCACTGCCAAATGGTCTTGGCTGGGTGAGATACTCCCTTCTTCCTAATTAACATAGCATTTAAGAGTTCAAAAGAGAACATCTATATCATCACTGAAATGTCTCAATATACTTTCTGATCTGAGAGAAACTTATGCCAACAGACATGATAATTTAACACCATGGCTCACTGGATTTTGTTTGAAGCTTAATTGGACTCAGGAAAAAAACAGTTTCTGGCTGAGGAGATGGCTCACGTCACTTGGGTGTGAATTGTCCCCTGCAGAGTTTCCAATATGCAACCCCAGGCAAATCAGCATTGCAAGTCTCTGTATGACATAAAAAATGAATCTTACAAAAGGAATTGTGCCTAATCTTCATGTAAGTGTAAGATACTCAAATGAATATATATATATATATATATATATATATATATATATATATATATATACTGTATATACAGTATATTCAGACAACATATTAGATATGAATATAAAAATCTGGGAGATTATCTAGGCCTAGAAAGTTGAAAAGTTAAAGATTCCAGCATGTCTTAACCTATGTACTTTTGGAAGCATAGAATGTTTTAAGGATTTAAAATGAACATTTTAACAACATTATTTCTTTCATTAGGCACCTAGTAAGTACACATATAATTGGTATTTTAAAAAATATCCTATGTGTTTTATACACTCAAGAAGAAATATACAGATGTGAAATATTAATATGTATGGGATAGTAGTCCAATGTAGACATAGTTGTGTGACTATGACCTATATTTGCTGATCTCAAGGTATGTGTGTCATATTGAGATGATGACTAAAGAAGTAATTAAACCCATGATGAAGATATTATAATCCTTAAATCTTTCATAGAAAATATGATTTTAAACGCATTTTAATATATTATAAGTGGAATATATTCACATTTGGTCTTAAAATTATCAGAGTAAGTGACACTATGTGGACCATATATGAAACATATGATTTATTAATACAAGAGATTATAATCTGCTGAAAATAATAACAATATAAGGAGATATTTGGAATGTAGCAAAAATGAATGCTGCCCCCTCCGGGATTGGAACTGGTATGACAGCCAAATGAATTGTCTATTAAAACATATGCAAACACATGCAAATCACATGCACATGCATAACCAATCAATGCTCAGCATCCGAAGGGCCAATCCAAAAAGACAAGCACCGTGGGGCGTAACCAAAAAGATTCACCAATGATTAAGATATATAAGCTGAATGCAAGAGGAAAAAAAAGAGGCTGCAGACTTTTTGCTAAGGTGTGACTGGATAACTGGCTGCCTTGGAACACAGTTACTATAAGCAAGATTGGGCTAACTTCTTATTATCCATATTGCAAATACCCTTATTTCATATGAGGTGAATGAAACAAGGAATATTGGAAGCTGAATATTGATTTGGTTATTTTTGGTGAAGTATACATGATTGATAAATATATATATATATATATATATATATATATATATATATATATATATATATATATAATATTTAAATCAAAGGTATTTGGTAACCATAATAATAGCAGTTATTAGATTTAAAAGGGTATTTTATATTTTAGCTTACATTCATAGTCCTGTATAGTTTTAAGATTGCCTTTTGTATGCCAAGTAATTTATCTTTGCAAATATATAAATATATTTTAGAATTTGTCTTAATTGTAGATAATTAAGAATTCATTTCAGCTTAGATAAATTGGCATATAAACTGGCTGTTTACATTTAGAATATGTATAACTTCTGGTGTTTTAATTAGATTTGTAAAGAATAATTTTGTGGGTTAAATAACTTAATTGTACCAGTCTGAATTTTAGTGGCTCATATCTTGGTATCTCTTTGTGGTATTTTAATGAAATTCAATTGTGAATAAGGTTAATAAACAAGGTAATTTTTATGATCTTTGCATAGTATATTATAATAGTTTAAACTTGTATAGTTTTGATTCATATCTGGTTCTCTATAAATATAATTCAATGTGTCTATACATTTTAACTAATACAAAGAACTTAGGAATTTACATTAATTTTATTGTTTTGTATATGCATTTTTATTGGGAGTTTATTTTAAAGAATAATTATATTGTATTATAACCCGGCCATATGCTGACAATATGAATCTATTAAACTGGAGATAGTTCACCTCCCAATATTTTCAATGATCTGTCTATGTATTTTTAATGATATATAAATCAGTAATTTTCTGATATAACTGGGGTGGAGGTGGGGGTCTGAAAAGTTATTATTCTAAAAATAAAAAAACAAGATTTAAATTTATTTAAATCAACTCTTACTGCTAGTGATTTAAATTGTGATTAATCAATTTGGGTTAGATCAAATCCACCCTGACAGTAACTTGTGCATGTGACAAGGGACAGGTATGAGTTTTTATGAATTATACATTTTTAAGATACAATGTTTCAGCAAGTTTTCCCACTAGATATGAGTTTCATGAACAGGTTTTATTGAGTTATTTTTAACCCTAGACATAATATTAATAGCTGACCCTAACTGTAACTCAAAATTAAAAGGGACACCAGAGTCAAAATTATAATTTCATGATTCATATAGTGCATACAATTTAAAACACTTTCCAATTTACTTACATTACCTGGTTTGCTTTGTTCTTTTGTTTTCCTTTGTTGAAAAACATACCTACTTGGGAGCAGCATTGCACTTTTGGGAGCTAGCTGTAGATTGGTGGCTGTATATATATGCCTCTTGTCATTGTCTCACACAATGTTTTCTGGTAGCTCCCAGTAGTGACTTGCTGCAGCTTATTATTTAATAGAATGAAATAGGAAATCTGTTTACAATTGTATGTTTGTGATTTATGAAAGTATAAATGTGGGTATCCCTTAGCCCAAAGCCTAATCTTAACCTTGTCTAAAAGGTACATTAAACATTTAATGCACCTTCCTCTAATTGTGTGTGCTGCCATTATGGCTCTTAGGTTTCTGTAGGTATCTGAAGGAGAGTTGCTGCATATGTGCAAGCAGTACTGGAATGCAGAAACAGCTAGATTTCAACATGGTGGCACCAGTGACTACCGACTTAGGAGTGGAGCACTATTTATCGCTCCCGCTCGCGTGATAACTCCGCTAGACATAAGCTTTTTGTTCGAGTCAGGTAGCACTTGTATTACAAGTTGAAAGTAAAAAGTTTTTGCTTGCGTGCTAACCCGTCATGCGCAAAAAAACAACCTTGAATATAGCAATAGCGTTAACTTACTCCCCCCATGGAAGTTAATTTAGCATGAAAAGTGCAGAAAAAAAAATGAACACCCTACTGTTGAGCAAACCCAATTGCGTTTGTGCCTGAACCCAACATGAACATATGAATATTTCACATTCCAATGTTCTTCACATAGCAGAAAATGTTATATTTACTCATAAATACATATTTCTACATATATCTGATGGTATTTTTGTGCAATAAATATCTATACCTATGCACGTGTAGGTATATATGTATATATATGTGTGTGTATATATATATATATATATATATATATATTTGTATGTAAAAACATATACTGTATACAAAAATACATATGCACATATACAGTATCTCACAAAAGTGAGTACACCCCTCACATTTTTGTAAATATTTTATTATATCTTTTCATGTAACAACACTGAATTGTTGCTCTGCATAAATATGGCCTAGGCTATAAGAAGATTGCCAAGACCCTGAAACTGAGCTGCAGCACGGTGGGCAAGACCATACATCGGTTTCACATGACAGGTTCCACTCAGAACAGGCCTCGCCATGTTCGACCAAAGAAGTTGAGTGCACTTGCTCTGCGTCATATCCAGAGGTTGTCTTTGGGAAATAGACGTATGAGTTCTGCCAGCATTGCTGCAGAGGTTGAAGGGGTGGGTTGTCAGCCTGTCAGTGCTCAGACCATACACTGCACACTGCATCAAATTAGTCTGCATGGCTGGTGTCCCAAAAGGAAGCCTCTTCAAAAGATGATGCACAAGAAAGCCTGCAAATAGTTTGCTGAAGACAAGCAGAGTAAGGACATGGATTACTGGAACCATGTCCTGTGGTCGGATGAGACCAAGATAAACTTATTTGGTTCAGATGGTGTCAAGCATGTGTGGCAGCAACCAGGTGAGGAGTACAAAGACAAGTGTGTTTTGCCTACAGTCAAGCATGGTGGTGGGAGTGTCATGATCTGGGCCTGCATGAGTAGTGCCAGTACTGGGGAGCTACAGTTAATTGAGGGAACTATGAATGCCAACATGTACTGTGACATACTGAAGCAGAGCATGACCCCCTCCCTTTGAAAACTGGGCCACAGGGCAGTAGTCCAACATGATAACGGCCCCAAACAAACCTGTAGGGCTGTAGGGCAACCTGTGAAGCTCTGGTGAACTCCATGCCCAAGATTATTAAGGCAGTGCTGGAAAATAATGGTGGCCACACACTTTGGGCCCAATTTGGACATTTCCACTTAGGGGTGTACTCACTTTTGTTGCCAACGGTTTAGACATTAATGGCTGTGTGTTGAGTTATTTTAAGGGGACAGCTAATCTACACTGTTATACAGGCTGTACACTCACTACTTTACATTGTAGCAAAGTGTAATTTCTTCAGTGTTGTCACATGAAAAGAAATAATAAAATATTTACAAAAATGTGAGGGGTGTACTCACTTTTGTAAAATACAGTATATATACAGTATATATATATATATATATATATATATATATATATATATATATATATATATATATATATATATATATATATATATATATATGTATGTATTTATTTAGACATGTATATGTATGCATCTCTATGTTAAAGCCCTTTGCAGTCCTCATATCTTTGAGTCCTTATAACTTTTTCACGCAATTTGTTTAAAATAATTTTTATTAGATAGTGTTATTATGAGCATAACTGTGCTTTTAAATGTATTTTTTATATGTTTTGTGACACTTTTTATCCAAGCTTAACCAGAGAGTTAGCCAGAGCTCTGTGGTTGCGCTATCCTGACGCATGTTAAATTAAATTGCACTCAATCAATCGTGTTTACTTTCAACTTGTAATACACGCGCTATATCTGATGCACGCAAACAGCCTCGATAAACCCAATGTCAGTTGCACGCAACTGTTTACATGCTACTTGTAATCTGCCTCAAAATGTATTTAGTGTCCTTTAGTTCATCATCCCAATTTGAAAACATTCAGAGGGGGCAATTTATTAAGGGCAGAATGACCCTAAATACATCTGTTTCCATGCGATCCTTCAGGCTCGCTGGAAACAGGAGTTAAGAAGCAGCGGTCTTAAGACCGCTGCTCCTTAACTCGTCCGTCATCTCTGAGGCTGCGGATAGCAATCCGCCTGATCATACGATTAGGTTGATTGACACCCCCTGCTAGCGCTAATCTGTAGGGGGCGGCATTGCACAAGCAGTTTACCAGAACTGCTTGTGCAATATTAAATGCCGACAGGGTATGCTGTCGGCATTTAGCGATGCAGGGCGGACATGATTCGCTGTAGCGAATCATGTCCGTCCGCGGTATGATAAATCTACCCCTAAGTCTGCTTTATTTAATGTACAACATTCTAGTTGTATATTTTATGCTCCATAACGTTGTTATTTCAATATTCACAGTATTGTATCAGCAAAATTTCAATAGGATTGTTTCCCCCTAAAAAATATAAAATAATTATATTGTGTGGTAATAATTTCAATCATTGTAAATGCTGCAGTATTGCATTAAATTAATATTTAAAAGAACCTTCAAAGAGAAACATGCAGATATAATGTATATAACTCTTAATAGAGGAGGACTGTTAGATATGTGTTAATCATTTTTTTATATAATTTAGTTATAGTAACTATAAAGGTAATTTAAATGTAATAAAATACATAATTGTATTAGAAATTCATTTAAATATTTATATTAAATACATTTTTATTTGAGAATAAAATGACACACCAAAATTAGACATAGCTTTATATATTAGCTAAATAATATAATATATTAAATACATTTCACAAATCATGTTTTCGTTGATGAGGTAAGAGAGATGAGAGTAATGTTTAATAACAATATGACATCATATACATAAAAATTATTTTAAGTTAATAACTTTTGTGACAGCTTGTACATTTTCAGGTTTATTTATTACACTAATGGCAACACTTTAAACAAGTGCTATAATACAAATGGCAGGTTATCTAAACATACAACTGAAACCCATTAATTGTGTTTTAAAGCTTTTACGGATATTGTTTTTGCCTATTTTTATTAATTGTTGAAATTAGTCATATATGTCTTCCATAAAGCTAAACATAAAGAACACTCACCTTTTTCTTTTAATGTCTTCCATTTATTCAGCAGATTGTCCTGTAAATACTGAATTTTAATCACTTTCCATAACTATTTTACCTTTTTTCATGATACTCACTTTTCCCAATGAGTCTGTTGCTAGGCAATACCGTATTTAGGTTTTTATGCTGTTTGAAGCTAAATAAAAGTGGTATTTTTAATTTATTTTAGAGCAATTTCAATTCCATTTGAAATATTTGTATATACTTGTGTTTGCTGCGGATATTTCAGTATATGTATATGCATTGTGCTGTAATTGCATTAAGTGTGATTTGTCTCTTCACGCCCATATCCTGCGATAGTTATCACAATGGAAAAACAGGCAAATGTATACGTAACATTTTTCATGATATGTTGATAAACTTTGCTGCAACTTCACTTCTGCCATCCCTATCCAGGACCTTGTTGGACAGTATAAAAATATTCACTTGCCTCATCCTTTATCCAATATGCTCTTTATTGATTCATTATCATTAATTTCACCCTGTACTCATTCTTTAATTAGTGCCTACTGTAAACTTTATCCGTTTTTATTTTCCTTTTATAACTCCCATTTTTAGAGGTTAAATACATTATTATAATTATTTATTTGTATAGTGCCGCAAAATTCCGTAGCCCTGACAGCATTGCAGGGTCACAGTGATTTTGCCAGTGTACAGAACAGGGTTTATTTGCAGGATTCTGTTCTGTACAGTGAGAAATTACTGTTTTGTATTATTGGAATTTCTCCTGCTGTTTAACTGTTAGATTTCTAGAGACGTAACAATAAGGAGCGCAGTTTACTTGACGATCTCACAAACAATATTTACGTTTGAGCAAAAAAGAATGATTTTTTTTTTTATTTATATCAGATTTTTTTTTATTTAAATGTTTTTTTTTTTTTAAATAAAATGCTTTTTTGATGAAAAATCTATATAATTATAGTTTCTATTTAAAGTGATGGTAAACTTCAGTGATTCCATCAACAATATTTGTAATGAATCATTAAAGGGGCAGTCTACACCAGAATTTGTATTCTTTTAAAAGATAGATAATCCCTTTATTACCCATTCCCCAGTTTTGCATAACCAACACAGTTATATTAATATACTTTTAACCTCTGTGATTATCTTGTATCTATGCCTCTGCAAACTGCCCCTTTATTTCAGTTCTTTTGACAGACTTGCAGTTTAGCCAATCAGTGCCTGCTCCCAGATAACTTCACGTGCACGAGCACAGTGTTATCTATATGAAATACATGAACTAACACCCTCTAGTGGTGAAAAACTGTTAAGATGCATTCTGAAAAGAGGTGGCCTTCAAGGTCTAAGAAATTAGCATATGAACCTCCTAGGTTAAGCTTTCAACTAAGAATACCAAGAGAACAAAGCAAAATTGGTGATAAAAGTAAATTGGAAAATTGTTTAAAATGACATGCTCTATTTGAATCATGAAAGTTTATTTTGGCCTAGACTGTCCCTTTAAATGAGGTGCACTTTCGTTAAATTAAAATACATGTAGATGCCTCATTTTTATAATAATTCACCTTTTTTTTCCATTATATTTTATTGGTTTTCTTACATATAAAATAAAATATATTCAAGCATAATGATGGAGGGAAAAAATATAGAAAAACAAACAAAAATTATAACAATAATACCTTAAATATTAGTGTTAACAATGTGGATAATCAAAATTTTATCAACACAAGATAATGAATTCCACATTCAGAATATCTTAACATAACATTTCTTTACCCTTCTTCCCTCTCTCCCTCCTCCCTATTGCCCATCCTTCCTCTACTTGGATTAACCAACAAAGGATACATTAAAATACATCACCTAAGAAAACTTTACCATAAATGACAACAAAACAAAAAAAAGGGGGGGGGGAGGAATACCTCTCCTCTTTCCCTTCCCCTTCCCCTCCACCTTTAATTCACCTTTAGTGTAGTTCCTCCGCCTACAACTCATACTCTATTTGTGTCTTCAATGCGCATACAAGGGACGTTAATTTTCACGAGCTGTACCCGAAAGGGGGCACGCAACAATTTTATAGACCTGGATTCATCATCAAAGACACAAATAGAGTATGAGTTGGTAAAAATGTGAATTATTTTAAAAATGAGGCATCTACATTTATTTTAATGCATGAAAGTGCTCCTCATGTAATGATTCATTAAAAATATTGTTGATGGAATCACCAAAGTTTACAATCACTTTAAGATACATTACAATCCAAAGGTTATTCATCCTTAAATAAGGGTTAGTTTTTAATTACATAGCATGAGGCTATATATTCATGTTTTTTTTGGTAAATAAATTCCATTAATCCATTCACAATGTCATGCTCTCCCAGGGGTTTCTGTAAGACTATTTCTGGCATTTTTTCTGTGTAGAAGATATTATCACATATTGTTGGTTTTGTAGTTCTCAAAACTGTGAATTGGTGTCTGCAAACACTCTTCTTCACAGAAAAAATGTTATAACATAAACAAACATACAGAGTTGAGAAATAGACCTTAAAGGGACATAAACACAAAATGATTCTTTCATGATTGAGAGAGAGCATCTACTTCCTGTACCAAAGACAAAAGGAGACTTCTAGTTCTAGCTTAGAGCCAGATTATCTGAATCTCTTTGGTCTAGCGAGATTCTATAACATGTCTCGTCTGTATTATGAGGCCCCTCAGCAATTGACACTAATTACCATCAGCCATACTCTCATACAGCTATTAGTCTTTTGCACAGTGCATATGCACCAACTAGTTATTTTGCACGCCCCAATTTCAATTTCAGAGAAAAGTGTAATTTGCTTTATTGCAAATTTGTTAAAACATGATACTAGAGCCAGTGGCCCTATTCTTACATATTACATACACTTTAAAAGGGACACTATATCCAAATGTTTTCTACAGTTTACATGAAAGGATAACATTTAAATATAAAAAATTTAAAAATGTAAGCATGGGGATTTTAATTATTTTGCATAAAAATGTAATATAATTTCTAGAATGTAAGTTCCCACAGGAATAGGACCCTCAATGGTTCCTGTATTGTTTGATACATTTTGTCCTGTGTCTTAAATATATTGTATTATCGTTGTACTTTTATCTTTTGTACCCATGGACAGCACTGCAGAATTTTTTGGTGCTTTATAAATAAAGAATAATAATAATAATGATATAATTGCTGCTTAAAGGGATAGCAAAGTCAAAATTATACTTTTGTGATTCACATAGAGTATGCAGTTTTAAAAACTTTCCCATTTTCTTCTTTTATATCATATTTGCTTTGTTCTTTTGGAATAATTTATTAAAGATTAAACCTAGCTAGGCCCGGGGGGCGGAGCCTGGCCACGCAGGGTGATGGCAGCATAAAAATTGGCTCTGATGCTCCACACCCGGTTAATGCTTATAACTCACTATCAACATCCTAAGATTTGACAACTTTTACTGCAGATCTCCCCACAACAGTACCCTGCACCTCTCTGGGGGCTGAGAACATCTCGGAGCTGTACTTTTTGTGCCTGCACATCGAGGCTGACAAATTGCGGCCTAACCTGCATCGGCTCTTTACTGCGACACGGAGGAGGCGAACCGACTACTGAGCAAACTTTGCTCCCCTGATTACATTCTGAGGACATCGCGACTGCACACACTCACACAGTGACCCGGTGTGGGAAATCACGAGTCGCTTCGCTCTGAACCTCGCCATTGGCGGTCTCGTCCGCTGGCGGCTGCACCGCATCACAGAAGAAGAGGACACATGGCGGCTCTCCCAGAGGCTAAGAGAGCGTTACCGGAGACCTCATGAACAGCAGTGGAAGCCGGTAAGAGACCTCCTTACTAAACTAGCCCCACACCTTACGCTCCACACGCCTGCAACACGGAGCTTACATGGGAAAAACAGCCTTCATATTAAATTCTCAACCCGGGGCATAGCATAACATTGCAAGGGACAGACAACACAGCAGAGGCTCTCTTCTGGTATTTTGCCCTAGGCCATTGATCGCAGTCTGATTACACTACCCCTACTATCTAGAGCCTCGTGGGGCCCATATAGGCTTACCTGCCTGAATCATTTAACAGACCGGCTCTCCCTGCCACTCTCACAGGTTGCTCACTGGCTTAATATTTATTGTACAACATGGCCAGCAGGAAACATAACAATAAACCTGAAAAAGGTCTTAAGTCCTCAAGCCTCACTAACTTTCTTAGAGTTTCACCACCTAACTTAGAACCCTCAGATTCCAGACCCCCCTCCCCCACTCACATGGCTGATGAACTACCTGTTACAGAGACCTCACAACAACAAGTATACCTTACAAGACACGACCTCAATACCATCTCTTCTAAAGAGGACATTAATAAAGTGCTTTCAGAAATGAGGTCTCTGTTCGGTGACATAAAGAAGGACATAACCCAGGTTACCCAGCAAGTACAGGCCTTAGAGGCCAAACATGATACCCTTCAAACAACAGTTACCACTAACTCTCAACTGCTCAGTGACCATGAAGAACATATCCAATTTTTACTCTCAAAAGTTGAGGATTTAGACAACAGGGGGCGTCGCAATAACATTAGGATAAGGGGGACCCCTGAATCCGTTTCCCCAAAGGCCTTGGAGGGTTATTTGCAGGACTTATTCCGCACGCTGAAAGGCACACCTGATTCGCCAAACATACCTATCGAGAGAGCTCATAGGGCCCTTAGACCCAGGCCCCCACCTAAGGCCCCACCTAGAGACATAATTGTTAAGTTCCTTAGCTACAAGGACAAGGAATCAATCACACTAAAAGCAAGAAACATCAAAAACTTCACCCACGCAGGAATCCCTATACAAATCTTCTCTGACCTCAGCCTAATCACGCTACAGAAAAGAAGGGATCTCAAATTTATCACCTCAGAACTCCAGGCCAATGGGATACAATACAAGTGGGGCTTCCCGGTGTGTTTGATGGCTTCCAAAAATGGTGCTCAGGCTATTTACAGGTCCCCAAACGACCTATCTGAGTTTTGCAGGACACTTGACATAAATATCCAGCACCCGGAGTCCTCTGGGGCTTCCTCTCAGGACTTCCCTTCGCAAGGCTCTGGGGGCCCCTCCCGCACAAGGGACACTTGAAAATTCCAGCCTTTAGATCCTTTAACACCAGATTCAAATATTCCAGAGGTACAGCATGTCACTATTTCTCTACTGTACAGACTATGCCACCGGAGATGCTGTATCCTGAAATGGCCTGGTTTGACTGTTAATGTTTGATTGTTGATGGTTCTTTTTCCCATTACAACTACCTAAATTGAGGCTTTATATGTTCTGTAATCTAATGAATGTACACTGTATAAGGAGACTGCCATGAATTTGCTACTGCCAGGGGTCCTTGGTGATGTCCCACACCATCACATAATTAAGTTGGTAGTTCTTAGATTAATACTAGTCAGACATAGATACTTGAGGGCACAGCCCTCCTAGTTTCCCTGATCCTACAGCAAGATATCTCATATATGCCCAGTAACCTCGTTTAGGTTAATACTAGCTTATAATATCCATAACCCTTGAGCATCCTGACCTTTATGATCTAATACCCAGCGTTCATACAATACTATAGTCCACTATACATACTATAACCTGTCTACTACACTATGTAACTGAATTGCTGGGCCCCCAATTCTCCCCGTCCACCAATCGCTCATAAAGAGGCTATATCTAATATCCCCTTTATCCCCGTGGGCTTTTACCCTAGAGATGATGGGACTAATAATGAGGGAGCTAACCCCTGACTCTCCCGAAGAGGCCCTACACACTTAATACCTTGGCATAGGCAGCAAAACTCCCCATAAAAGGAGCTACCTCACTAGCCTTACTCCCATCCCTCATGGATCTGCATAGGTTAACTGTTGTATTTGTTACTGCAAGCGTAGTTGTTTATCAGGCCTTTCATTTACGAAAAATGTTGTCCTTGTTTTTGTATTTGCACTTGTTTTTTCAGATTTTCTAAGTTGATTCTCAGTTTATATATTGCATTTTACTCATTGACCGGGTGTGGAGATACTGACCCCACACTTACTTTACTCTAACCTTCTATCCTTTTCTTCTATAGGTTGGAGGTATTGTACAAGTTTTTCTTTTTATTGTTTCTCTACTATTACTAAAATCTGTTTCTACACTAAACTAATCTCTCACTTTACACTTATCTTTATCTCTCTTCTCTCTCCCACCTTCCTTCTCCATCCTCTTCCCCTTTTCTCTCCTACCCTCCCCTCCCTTCATCCTGTCACTACTTACCAGCAAAATTTTGGACCTTCTGAAGGGAGCTCTGCTCCTAGCAGGAGACTTCAATCTGCCTTTAGACCCTCAACTGGACACCTCCAGGGGAGTGGCCTCCGCTCCACAGCGAATAATTAAACTATGCAATAGTAGATTGGAGGAACTTGCAGTTCACGACACATGGCGCACCCTACACCCTACAAGACGAGACTATACTTTTTTTTCGCATCCTCACGATGTATATACCAGAATAGACTACATATTCACTGATCAGTCTACACTGGCATCAGTGTTGAGTACTCAAATTTTGCCCATGACCTGGTCAGATCATGCCCCGGTTCTTTGTAGACTGAAATGGCCCACAGTACCTGACCGGCCATTTATTTGGAAACTTGACGATTTCATGTTTAATAATCAACTAATCAGAAGTAAGATTGAAAACACTTTGACTGACTATTTCACTTTGAATGACACACCTGAAATCCCTAAACACACAATATGGGAAGCACATAAATGCGTCCTGAGAGGGGAACTGATCAAACAAAAAGCCATTTTGGCGAAACAAACAAGCATCAGATATTCTTCCCTCCTATCCAACATAAGAGAACTAGAAGCCAAACATAAAAAAGATCCAAAAGATAGCTCTACCCTTGATTCACTGACACAAGCTAGAAAAGACATCCAAGATATCCACACATTAGAACACCAGAAAATGGCACTGAAAACCCAACAAAAATACTATGAGTTTGGTGACAAACCGGGGAAACTGTTGGCACGAGCCATTAAGAGGAAGACCCTGAAATCACACATTCACTCACTAACCGACAAGTCAAATAACACCCATACCAACAGCCCTGGTATAGCTGAAACCCTAAGGACATATTACTCTGGCCTTTATAATCTGGAAGGCCCTTCCGGCCTCTCTTCAGAGGAAGATGAAGCGCAACCCTCTCCTGACATGAGCCTATATCTGAACTCAGTCACCTTACCTACTCTGTCACAAACAGAGGCAGAGGTTTTGGATGCCCCTATCTCCCCTGAGGAGGTATTACATACCATCGAGGGCTTGCCTTCTGGCAAAAGCCCAGGCCCTGATGGCTTTAGTGCCAAGTATTATAAAATCTACAAAGCTGTATTAGCCCCTCACCTGGCCCGCCTATTCAACTCTATAGACTCCTCCCAGGGCTTTCCCCCCTCCATGCTGTTAGCTCACATAGCAACTATCCCTAAACCGGGAAAACCAACCAATAAACCAGAAAACTTCCGCCCAATTTCCCTCCTCAATGTGGACATAAAGATATTCGCGAAAATCCTCTCAACTAGGTTAAATAAATTCCTACCCAATTTGGTATCTCCTGACCAAGTGGGTTTTGTCCCAGGCCGCGAGGCAAGGGACAACACCATAAAAGCTACCCTACTTGGAAACTATGCCCAACTAAATAAGATCCAGGCGATCTTTGTCTCAACCGACGCCGAGAAAGCCTTCGACAGGATCAGCTGGAAGTTCCTGAAAGCGGTCCTGTCGAAAATGGGGTTTGGTAAAACCTTCACACACCGAGTCTTTTCACTTTACACAGCCCCCTCAGCACAAGTCAGGGTCAACAATATCCTCTCTGAGCCATTTAGCATAAAAAATGGTACCAGACAGGGGTGTCCTCTGTCGCCACTACTGTTTGTGTTGGTGATGGAGGTCTTGGCCCAAAGAATTAGAATCAATACTAAAATAGGGGGAATTCAAATCGGGGAACAGGAGCACAAGTTGTCCATGTATGCGGACGATGTCCTGCTATCATTATCAGACCCTTGCAGGTCATTACCCGAAGCACTGCGAGAATTTGAGGAATATGGTAGATACTCGAACTTCCATTTAAATAAAACCAAATCCGAAATTCTAAATATTAACCTCCCCCCTGAAGAACTCAGCCACTTGTCTTCTTTGTGCCCCCTACGCATACAAACCCACAAATTAAAGTATTTAGGGATAAACCTTACCCCATCTGCGGAGGGTCTTTTTGAAGCAAACTATACAAACTTGCTCACAGTGATTACGGGTGATCTCTCCTCATGGAGAAACAAACCTATCTCCTGGCTTGGGAGAATAGGCATTATCAAAATGAATATTCTGCCCAGAATATTGTATTATCTCCAGACTCTTCCAATCCCCCTCCCGTCCCATTTCTTACACAGACTACAAAATGTGCTGGAGGAATTTATATGGAGGGGGGGGAGACCGAGAATTGCACGAAAGACCCTGTACCTGCCGAAAGACAGGGGGGGGTTAGGGGTGCCACATTTGGCTTTATATAAAAGTGCCATCCTCTTGCAACATCAGGCGGAGTGGTGTCATAACCTTCAAGATAAAACTTGGGTCCAAATATGTAGAGTAATCCTAGGTAGGCAGAACACTGGACTGTTGGGGTGGATCTCACCTAAGTCCAGACCGAAACTTATCACCGACTATCCCTTCATCAGGGAGTTTTTCACATGCTGGGATAGATTGCTAATAGAACACCCACACATCTCCACAAACCCCTCGCCTCTCACATCCTTCTTAAACAATCCAGACATACCCTTCACCTGCACGCAGAGAGTAATGGTGGATAAAACACAGGTGCCACAAGTATCCTTCCATCGACTCCTCACAGATCAAAAACTTAGAACCCGGTCTGAATTGGAGGGTTCCGGCCTTGCTCTTCCCTGGTACTTTCACACTCAACTTCAGCACTATCTAACGACACATAAAAAACTGCACTACATCACCAGGAAACCAACCACCTTTGAATCCCTGTGCCTACTCCCGCAAACACCGAAACATATGATCTCCATTACCTACCGCTTGCTCTCCTCACATACTGACACCCCACTGCCTACTTACACACGATATTGGAACAGAGAACTTAACCTACCCCTGACAGATAAAGACTGGGGGAAAATATTTAGAGCGCATGCAAAGACATCAGTCTCAGCAAAACTACTGGAGTCCAACTTTAAATACTTGTCAGGATGGTATCTCACTCCTGCCAGATTACAAAAAATCTATAAACAGACAGATGGAAAATGTTGGCGGGGTTGTGGGGAACCAGGTACCCTTCTACACCTTTGGTGGGGTTGTGATATTGTAAGATCATATTGGCACTCAGTGATGACTGCCATGGAGAAAGTGGTCGAGGCTTCCCTGCCTAGAGCACCTAGCATCCTTTTGTATCATGACCTTCCCAAGTTTAAAGACAAGGCCACAAAATACCTTTTCTATTTGATGCTAAACAGCGCGAAATCCCTTATCCCCAAAAATTGGAAGAGTGTGAACGCGCCTACACTGAGTGACTGGACCGGCCAGGTAGACAGATGCCTCCTACTGGAGAGATTTAGATTCATGAGAGACGACAGGATAGAAATCCATGAATACATGCTGGAAAAGTGGAAAAAGGGTAGACCGGATCGCATTCTAGTGGCCTAAACCCCTATGAACAAAGGAGTCATGACAGACCTGCGGTCCACAGCGGGGTCTGGCATGGACTCCCCCCTTCTCTTTTCAAGAGATATATCTGACTCAACTCCCCCTCCCCCCGTCTCCCCCCCCCCTTCTTCTACCCACTCCTCTCCTCTCCTTTTCTTTCTGCCCCTCCCTTTTTTTTTTTTTTTTTTTTTTTTTTTTTTTTTTTCTTTTCTCCCTCTCGCCCTTCTCCTTCCCTTTCTACATTACTCTCTTCCTTTTCTTTCTTCTCGGACATGGGCTTACCATTAGCCCTATGACCGAAGCTCAACTATCTTTTCTGACCAAATACTGTTATATATTTATAATATTGTTAGAGTACATCGAAAGGAACATGAATGGGCTTATAGACTCTCAAATGGACTCTTTGTTACACCTAGCCCACTCTTTGTTACGCTATCTTTATGCAACCAATTGAACTCCTTGGAGTCATCTGTTCAAATATTCCTGTATCCCATGACTTTTGATGTACGGATTTTGTATACTTTCTGTTTACTTTTCAATAAAGCTTTGAAAAAAAAAAAAAAAAAAAAAAAAAAAAAAAAAAAAAACCTAGCTAGGCCCAGCACCAGCAATGCACTACTGGGAGCTAGTTGGTGATTGGTGGATGCACACATTTGTTTCTTGTCATAGGCTCACGGTCCCCATGTGCTCAGTAAGAACAAAGCAAATTTGATAAAAGAAGTAAATTGGAAAATTGTTTAAAATTGCATGCTCTATCTCAATCATGAAAGTATAATTTTGACTTTAATGTCCTTTTAATATAACTTGAAACCAAGACAGCTATACAAGATGTTTACTTCCTGTTAATGATCATTGGCTGATAGGTACTTCCTGCAAATGCTTCTGTGGCTGATCGTAAGAAAGTGTACCTAACAACCTATTATCAGGAAGTACACATGTGATACTGTTGTATTAGTTGCAAGTTAGATATAAACAGCTATTCATTTTTTTCTGAGGCAAAACCCCCCCAAAAAATGGTTAAATGCTGCTTTTTCACAAGTTTGGTTAAAAAAAATTACTTTAAGCTGTAAAATTCATGCCTTCCTGCATGTTACAGTTACACATAATAATATGTATTTATGTACTTTTGTATATTTCAGTGAGAAATCTTCTTGGCTCTTAAGTAATAACCGTCTTTAAAGCAATTTGTCTTTAATTTATATGTAAAGTGTTCTTAATCCAGAAGCGTTTTTTTTTTTCTTTCATGTATAATTTTTAAAATCCGAGTATTTTTGAAAACCTGACAATGGTACAAAGATCTGGGTTATGGAACTTGATAATAATACAACAGCATTCAATGGCATTTGAGTGGGAGGTGAATCTTTTCTCTGATCAAGGCTTGTTCTATACATGAACTCTTTTAAATTCCAATGAAGATGATAATAACTTTGGCTCAGTGTCATAAAATGGCAAGGACAAGTGTAAGGGCAATCTCACTCACAATGAACCAAGCTTAGAAAGACATATTAAAATCTATGTTGCAAATACAGTTAACCCCTTATGTCCTATGGCAAGAACATGCTTTTATTCAACATAAATACACTTTAAAATATCATGAAACCCACAATCTTTCTTTTTTGATATATAAATATATATATATATATATATATATATATATATATATATATATATATATATATATATATATATATATATATATATACATACAGTCACCAATAAACAGCTGCCCCTGAGCCCACCTATGTATACTTTTTAACAAAGGATACAAAGAGAACTAAGCAAATTAGATAATAGAAGTAAATTGGAAAGATTTTTTTTAAAATTGCATGTAATATCTAAATCATGAAAGTTTAATTTTGACTTTTTTTTATTATCTTTTTAAACATATGTATTAAAGTTACATTTTATATATTTTTTGTTTTTTCATCACAAGTTAAGAATCTTGCCAGATGTTTTTAATATTAACAAGAAAGGAAGAACGATGTGGTTGTGTAACTATCTTTTGAACCTTTAGAGTAGAATGCAGCTTGGCTCAGCTCCTTTATTTTTATATCATTTGTTTAAAACAGGGATCACATCTGATACTTGAAAGTTGCTTTTCCTGACAGCATTTCATATTTTTTTCATACCTTTTTTGGCTTGTATCCCAGTCCATCTATTCCTTAATGTAAGTGTTATAAATGACTGCAAAGTACTATCAAATATTACAAAAAAAATATATCAATCAATATTTCTCTGTTAAAATCATGGAAATGCTGATTAAGCTCAGGTTTATTTAATTATTTATGTGCACGAATATTAACACTTTGCAGTGGGGAAGCAATTCATATTGTATTATACAGCAAGGGTGAGTAGTAAGTATTTCCCAAAAAATAAACATAAACATAGAAACATATGGACAGTGCCATTGTATAACAAAGTAAAAACATATCTTTAATGTTTTACATAAGGTAATCAATAATATATTCCCCCATGCACATACTTGAGAGCTTTTATGACCCTGATAGAAATGACCCTAAAAAAAAGATGCTGTCAACACAACCCTGGAAACCAGAATGTAAAAGGGACATTCTGATGCAAAAATTACTTGTTCTAATTAATTAAATCACAAAGAAGACCACAGTTGTTCAGCCAAACAGCAGTCTTGCTCTGGTTTAGTAAAATCCATCATTTAAAGGGGCATCCTGATGCAGAAATGACATGTTCTTATTCATTACAGCATGTCATTTTTGCATTATTAAACCAAGCTTTGTGTTCAACCAATGCAAATATGTTAAATGCATAGGTAAAGTCTAGTTTGGGAGCTACTAGTCTTGCTTGGAGCTTTTGCTGTGCAGTATGTGGCGTTAAGCTCCATACCGCACAAAACCCAAGGCCTGACTTTACGTGCTCATGCACACTTTCCCCCATAGACATCAATGGGGAGAAAGTGTTAGAAAAAAACTAACACCTTCGATTGCGGAATGGTGATCATTATAACGCAACCCCATTGATATCTATGGGGAAAAGAAGAAGTCTAAATACCCCTAATCCGATGCCCCCAACATCGCTGACACTAAATAAACTTATTAACCCCTAATCCGCCACACACCCGCATCGCTAACACCTCAATAAACCTATTAACCCCTAAACTGCAGCCCCCGACATCGCCGACACTAAATAAACCTATTAACCTCTAAACCGCCGTCCCCCCACATTGCTACTACTATAATGAAGTTAATAACCCCTAAACCACCACCCATCCACATTGCAAACACTATATAAAGGTATTAACCCCTAAACCGCCGCCCCCTCACATCGCTACTCCTATAATAAACCTATTAATCCCTAAACTGCCGGCCCCCCACATAGCTAATACTAAACTAAACCTATTAACCCCTAAACCACCGCCCCCTACATCCCAAATCACTAAATTAAACTATTAACCCTAAGTCTAAGGGCATTTGTATGAGCATTTTCCTTAAAAGGGCATTCAGCTCTTTTACTGCACATTAAAATAAAAAATCCCTAATCGAAAAAAAAAAAACACTAACCCCAGGAAATCTACTCACAGTTCCTGAAGTTCGAACATCTATCTTCATCCAAGCAGCGAGAAGTCTTCATCCAGGCGGCAACATCTTTATCCATCGTGGGGGCACCTGTTACCTTTATCCCAGTGGCGCAGAGCGTCCTCTTCATGCAATCGACCGCCGCACACTGAAGCTTGAATGCAAAGTACCCCTTTTATATTGGGGTACCGTTGCATTCCTATTAACTGAAAATTTCCAATCAGCCAATAGGATGAGAACTGGATTTTTTTGGGGGTGTTTTTTTTTTTTGATTAGGGATTTTTTATTTTAATGGGCAGTAAAAGAGCTGCATGCCCTTTTTAGGGCAATGCCCATACAAATGCCCATACAATGGGTAGCTTAGTTTTTTTTTAGATTTAGGATTTTTATTTTGGGGGGTTGGTTGGGTCAGTGGTTTACTATTAGGGGGTCTTTGTAATTTTTTAATGTAAAAGAGCTGTTTAACTTAGAGCAATGTCTTACAAAAGGCCCTTTTAAGGGCTATCGGTAGTTTATTGTTAGGTTAAGGGGTGTTTTTATTTTGGGTGGGCTTTTTTATAGGGCTATTAGATTAGGTGTAATTTTTATTATTTTGGATAATTTCGTTTATTAGTTTTAGTAATTTTAGTGTGGGGGGGTTTCTCGTAATTTTAGTGGGTTTTTTTTGGTAATGTTAGATTTTTTAAATTTTTTTGTAGTTTCTGAGTTTTTTTTAAATTTGTAACTTTTTTTTTTCATAGTGCAAGGTTATTTTAATCTTGTAATTAAGTTTTTTTTATTTGTAGTTTATTTTATTAAAATAGCTATGTTACGCTTATTTATAGTTTAATCTTAGTTTTTTTTTATTTCACAGGTAAGATTTTATTTATTTTAAGATAGTTATATTGTAAATTCAATTTAAAGTTAAGGGGGTGTTAAGTTTAGGGGTTAATAGTTTAATTTAGTGATTTGCGATGTGGGGGCAGGCGGTTTAGGGATTAATAGCTTTATATAGCGTTGGCTATGTGGGTGGGTTTCGTATTAGGGGTTAATAAGTTTAATATAGTATTTGTGATGCGGGAGGGTTGTGGTTTTTGGGGGTTAATGGGTAGTTTACGGGTATTAGTGTACTTTGTAACATTTTAGTTATGAGTTTTGTGAAACATTTTTGTTTCGCAAAATCCATAACTACTGGTCTCAGATTGCGGAATGGATCGTGGCGGTATAGACCATAACACAAACATTTTAGCCAGACTGCACAACCTATAATATGGTGCTATGAAAATCCCACACTCAAAAGTCATTTTTTGAGTGCGGAATGGATCGTTGTGTTACATGCTAAAACGCTTGTGTTATAGCTATACAACAGCGACTTGTAATACGGGAGACCTATCATTCCACGCACAATGGCCAATTTTTCAGCAGTATAGCCGTATCGCACTGTAACGCAAAACTTGTAATCTTGGTGTATCTATCTAAACATTTTGCTTTAGCACTAGATCCAATTGAAATCACTTAACAGAACCACTACACATGAAAGTAGTTCTTCAGGCAGTACCTGGTCATTTCACTACTATTAAATGACTGCTTTTTATTTGTGATTCATTAAAATAGTACTAAATATATTTCACAATTTAAGATTACATTTATTTCCCATTTTTTCATTTTATTGTCAGATTTGATTTTCACCCCCTCCCTCCTTTCACACTTGTTGTCATTTGTCGGAAATGGGGATATACAATGAAAGTTGAAATTGTCGGCCCTCCTATTCCTTACCATGTACGTTTACTGAAAAGGTATGTTATTGTATGCATAAGATCTAGACCTTTTTGGAGACAATGGAATATTAGACTTTTTTTACCTCCATTTATTTGTTCTGTATGATTTTGTTTTTTGGTATTTTGTTTGCACCTATTGTTTGCGATATACTCATTGTTACCATATGTATATCTTCCTATGTTTATATGAAAATCTCAATAAAAACCTATATCTTAAAAAAAGGTATTAAATAGTTGACAGCTCATCAAAAAGTTTCTTAGCCATGTTGATAAAACATAAATTTCCTATCATAAATAGGTAACATTGTTATAGCCTATTAAAAAATCAACTTGCAATATCACAAAAAAATATATCACCAACAAAGAAAAAAATATGAAAAAGCACTGGTAAGGATATGTGATCTTCAGGAATCCAGAAGTTAAAATCCTTGGAAGAAAAGGAAATAACAACAAATAGTGAAGTCCTGTATACAAATATTATATAAGAGGTGGAAGTAACTACTCACACTCTTAGGAGCTATAGCTTAGCTCTCAGTAAAATGGCTCATGTGCTAAGGTATAGATGGATCAGGGGACATCAAACTTTGTAAAAGTAATTTATTACTCCAGTAAAATAACTCAGGATAATTGAACAATTGTAAAACACAAAGCCAACTGTAGAATCACCAACAGACAGCTGCAAAGTGTAAATTTCAAAGTCCCAACCCTCCTTGTGACATCAGAGTCCCAACAGTCCAATCAGATCCGACGTACGTTTCACCGGTCGTAGTCAGCTTTTTCAAGGATATCCAGGTGTCCCACGTTGCTTACTTTATAATCTAAGCTTCTTACCCATTTAGTTAACTCTTTATGAGACAAACTCTTGTACTTTATATCTAATACGTATTTAGGAAAAGTGCCAATGTGGGAACATCACAGAAATAACACATAAGCTATTAATGTTTAAAATACAAATACATTATATACATAAATATAATCAAAACATACATATTTATTGTTACTATAAAAAAAATATATATATATATATATATATATATATATATATATATATATATATATATATATATATATATATATATTTTCCATGTGGGAATTGAACTCATATTCATAGCATCCATTAAAATATTTTAAAGACTGGTGTCTTAACCACTCTCAAAATTGGTCTTATATATTTTGCTATCCTTTTAGTATATTTGTCTTTTTACAATATACCTAAATGATTACACATATATGTAAACTAGTAACCCTGGGATATCGTTCCAGTTAGAGTGAGTGTTTACCCATAATTGATAGCAATATTTGATTTGACAGATAATATTATAACATATAATTAAAAAAAACAAGAAAAAAAATTATTATCTATAAATCCATTTTAAAAAATATTCCCACTTGGAATCAAAGCTATACTTGCAATATATAAGTTCCCAAAATCAGAGTGCTAACCTCTCACCCACACAATCTTTTTGTATATCAGGAAACTGAGTAAAAATTGGTCTATATTAAAAAATAGTTTTAAAAATATTTTAAAAAATATTTTATCTGTCTATTGTATGCAGACCTCATGATGGAAATTCTTATCATGTTTTATGTAATATTCTTTATTGTTTATTTGTTATTTGAAAATATTTATATTCTACACAATGTATTCACAAAAAAGAATATAAATACTTTCAAATAAAAAATAACTAACAACGAATATGACATAAAACAAGTAATAACTTGTCAAACTAACAATGTCATATATTTATTGGAATAATCTTGCCATTTATTTTATATTGGTAGAACAACTAGACCATTGGCCACTAGACTAAGGGAACATGTTTATAACATAAAAAATGGTTACGAGAAACACTCAGTGTCAGACCACTTTAGAAGAGTTCATAATAAAAATCCAAAGGATATAATTTTCTATTTAGGAATCCAAAAAGTTGTCCAGCATTGGAGGGGTGGAAACCTAACTAACAAATTAGGGAAAATAGAGATGCAATGGATTTTTAATTTCAATACGTTTATCCCCTTTGGACTAAACAAAGATTTTGAACTACATCATTTCTTAAACTAAATTAAACATCCTCCCTATCAGAAATAAACAAATAACTAAATATATATGATTCTTTCTGTATTAACTAGTGATGTCGCAAACTTAAAATTTTCCGTTCGTGAACGGGCGAACCGGGTGAACCACCATTGACTTCAATAGGCAGGCGAATTTTAAAACCCACAGGGACTCTTTCTGGCCACGATAGTGATGGAAAAGTTGTTTCAAGGGTACTAACACCTGGACTGTGGCATGCCGGAGGGGGATCCATGGCAAAACTCCCACGTAAAATTACATAGTTGATGCAGAGTCTGGTTTTAATCCATAAAGGGCATAAATCACCTAGCATTCCTAAATTGTTTGGAATAACGTGCTTTAAAACATCAGGTATGATGTTGTATCGATCAGGTAGTGTAAGGGTCACGCCCGCTTCACAGTGACAGACCAAACTCCCCGTTTAACGCACCGCAAACAACAGCAAACAGTCCATTTGCACAAGGTTGGATACCAAGCTAGCCATGTCCCGTTCCTTGTCCTTACTGATGTCATTGAAGGTCTCTTCCTCCACCCAGCCACGTACAACACCAAGTGTCCCTGAAAGGTGACAACAAGCCCCCTGGGACGCCTGCTGTGTTTGGTCTTCCACCTCCTCAAAGCCACCTTCCTCCTCTGACTCCTCTTCTTCAGACTCCTCTCTCTGCGTTGCCTCTCTCTGCGTTATTATAAGGTGTGTTAAGTAGTACTATTCTTATCAGTTTAATCCCTGTTCCGTCCCCTATCAGGGGACGTGTATATGGCATGAATTTTAGGAACCGGGAGATGGAAAAGATGCTTGGTCGGTCCTCCTACTTCAAAATTGGGGCACTGCGTGTGCAATCATGGCCGGACTTTTAGCCGACGGACATTTGGCCGACGGACATTTGGCCAAAACACAAGTGGCTGTCAGATAACAGTGCGGCCACGAGATAGATAGATTTGATAGATAGATACATAGATTAGATAGATAGATCAATAGATGCAATATACATTTGATAGATACGATAGATAGATAGATAGATTTGATAGATAAATAGATAGATTTAATAGATAGATAGATAATTTCCCAGACAGAGAATTACAAGACGTGCGGTCTGTGACCCATGGTAAGGTTCCCAGAGGCAGTTGCGGCGCCAGGGGACGTGTATATGGCATGGATTTTAGGAACCGGGAGATGGAAAAAGATGCTTAGTCGGTCCTCCTACTTCAAATTTGGGGCACTGCGCGTGCAATCTACTGTGCCACCAGATAGGAGTGGTGTGTTAAGTAGTACTATTCTGATCAGTTTAATCCCTGTTACGTCCCCTATCAGGGGACGTGTATATGGCATGGATTTTATGAACCGGGAGATGGAAAAAGATACTTGGTCGGTCCTCCTACTTCAAATTTGGGGCACTGCGCGTGCAATCTACTGTGCCACCAGATAAGAATGGTGTGTTAAGTAGTACTATTCTGATCAGTTTAATACCTTTTACGCCCCCTATCAGGGGACCTGTATATGGCATGGATTTTAGGAACCGGGAGATGGAAAAAGATGCTTGGTCAGTCCTCCTACTTCAAATTTGGGGCACTGCGCGTGCAATCGTGGCCGGACTTTTAGCCGACGGACATTTGGCAGATGGACATTTGGCCAACGGACATTTGGCCGAAACACAAGTGGCTGTCACAAAACAGTCTAGCCACGAGATAGATAGATTTCATAGATAGATAGATACATAGATTAGATAGATGGATCAATAGATGCAATATACATTTGATAGATACGATAGATAGATAGATCGATTTGATAGATAAATAGATTGATTTGATAGATAGATAATTTCCCAGACAGAGAATTACAAGACGTGCGGTCTGTGTGACCCATGATAAGGTTCCCAGAGGCAGTTGCGGCGCCAAGGGACGTGTATATGGCATGGATTTTAGGAACCGGGAGATGGAAAAAGATGTTTGGTCGGTCCTCCTACTTCAAATTTGGGTCACTGCGCGTGCAATCTAATGTGCCACCAGATAGGAGTGGTGTGTTAAGTAGTACTATTCCTATCAGTTTAATCCCTGTTAAGTGCCTTTTTTTTGGTTTGGTTTTTGAAGCCACAGTGCAGCACCAGAGGCCAGAAAAATTTGGCATGTACACATGCTTGAAAAATTAGGTATTGTTGCAGCCGCTACTGTAGCAGCGGCCAGAAAAATTTATGTTTGTTTCCCAGGCAGAAACATTGCGGCTTGAACCCTAGTTGGTGGTGGATAAGTCACGCAAGTCATCCGGCATTCAGAGATAAAATACAGCAGCATGTGGACCATTTTTAGCCCAAGCCAGCTCATCTCATCAGGCCTTTTTTACTCAAATGTATCGCCCAATGTCAGTCCCTTCGGGATCTATCCCTCATTCATCTTAATAAAGGTGAGGTAATCTAGACTTTTTTGACCTAGGCAACTTCTCTTCTCAGTGACAATACCTCCTGCTGCACTGAAGGTCCTTTCTGACAGGACACTTGAAACAGGGCAGGCCAGAAGTTCTATTGCAAATTGGGATAGCTCAGGCCACAGGTCAAGCCTGCACACCCAGTAGTCAAGGGGTTCATCGCTCCTCAGAGTGTTGAGATCTGCAGTTAAGGCGAGGTAGTCTGCTACCTGTCGGTCGAGTCGTTCTCTGAGGGTGGCCCCCGAAGGGCTGTGGCGATGCATAGGAGTTAAAAAGCTCCACATGTCCTCCATCAACAACACGTCTGTAAAGCGTCCTGTCCTTGCTGGCGTGGTCGTGGGAGTCGGAGGATTACTTTCACCTCTTCCCCTGTTAGATTCCCGTTGTGCTGTGACATCACCCTTATACGCTGTGTAAAGCATACTTTTTCATTTATTTTGGAACTGCTGCATCCTTTCCGACTTGTGGTAATTTGGTAACATTTCAGGCACTTTATGCTTATACCGGGGGTCTAGTAGTGTGGACACCCAGTACAGGTCATTCTCCTTCAGCTTTTTTATACGAGGGTCACTCAACAGGCACAACAGCATTTCTGCGTTCCTTGTCCTCAGTGATCTCACTGAAGGTATCTTCTTCCCCCCCAGCCACGTACAACACCACGGGTACCAGATAGGTGACAACGAGCACCCTGGGATGCCTGTTGTGGTTGGTCTTCCTCCTCCTTCTCAAAGCCACATTCCTCCTCTGACTCCTCTTCCTCACAATCCTCTTCCAGTGTTGCCGCTGGTCCAGCAAGCGATGCTGATAAGGCTGTTTCTGGTGGTGATGGTGACCACAACTCTTCCTCTTCATGCTCATCTACGGCCTGATCCAGCACTCTTCGCAGGGCACGCTCCAGGAAGAAAACAAATGGTATGATGTTGCTGATGGTGCCTTTGGTGCATCTGACTAGGTTTGTCACCTCCTCAAAAGGATGCATGAGCCTACAGGCATTGTGCATGAGCGCCCAGTAACGTGGCAAAAAAATTACCAGCTCCGCAGAGGCTGTCCTAGCACCCCGGTCATACAAATACTTGTTAACAGCTTTTTCTTGTTGGAGCAGGATGTCGAACATTAGGAGTGTTGAATTCCAACGTGTCGGGCTGTCGCAAATCAAGCGCCTCACTGGCATGTTGTTTCGCCGCTGGATATCGGAAAACTGCGCCATGGCCATGTAGGAACACCTCAAATGGCCACACACCTTCCTGGCCTGCTTCAGGACGTCCTGTAAGCCTGGGTACTTATACACAAAGCGTTGTACGATCAGATTACACACATGTGCAATGCACGGCACATGTGTCAACTTGCTCAATTTCAATGCCGCCACCAAATTACTTCCGTTGTCAGAAACCACTTTGCCGATCTCCAGTTGGTGCGGAGTCAGCCACTAATCCACCTGTGCGTTCAGGGCGGACAGGAGTGCTGGTCCGGTGTGACTCTCTGCTTACAGGCAAGTCAACCCCAAGTCGGCGTGACACTGCCGTATCCGGGATGTGGAATAGTACCTGCAGAGCTGGGGGGTGCCGTTGATGTGGAGCAAGACACAGCAGCAGAAGAGGACTCAGCCGAGGAGGTTATGGAAGAGGATGGAGTAGGAGGAGTAGAGGAGGTGGCAGCAGGCCTGCCTGCAATTCGCGGCGTTGTCACCAACTCCTCCTCTGCAGAGCCACGCATTCCATGCTTGGCAGCTGTCAGCAGGTTTACCCAATGCGCAGTGTAGGTGATATACCTGCCCTGACCATGCTTTGCAGACCAGCTATCAGTGGTCATATGGACCCTTGCCCCAACACTGTGTGCCAGACATGCCATTACTTCCTTTCGCACAATCGAGTACAGGTTGGTGATTGCCTTTTGTGCAAAGAAATTTCGGCCGGGCACCTTCCACTGCGGTGTCCCAATAGCTACAAATTTTTTGAACGCCTCAGACTCCACCAGCTTGTATGGTAAAAGCTGGCGGCTAAGAGTTCAGACAAGCCAGCTGTCAGACGCCGGGCAAGGGGGTGACTTTGTGACATTGGCTTCTTACGCTCAAACATGTCCTTGACAGACACCTGACTGTGGGCAGATGAGCAGGAACTGCTCCGGAAGAGAGATGGAGTGGCGGATGGTTGAGAGGGGGCAAGGAGGACAGCAGTGGTTGACATGGCTGAAGATGCTGGACCAGGAGGAGGATGGCGGCTTTGAGTTTGTGTGCTGCTTCTACTCATGTGTTGATCCCATAGGCGTTTGTGATGTGTGATCATGTGCCTTCACAAAGCAATTGTACCTAGGTGGGTGTTGGACTTCCCACGACTCAGTTTCTTTTGGCACAGGTTGCAAATGGCATCGCTGTTGTCAGAGGCAGACACACAAAAAAAATGCCATACTGCTGAGCTCTGCGATGATGGCATTCTGGTGGTGGCAACAGCATGCGTTGATTGGCGTGCTGTCTGGCTGACCCCGGGTGCCGATGCATGCTGTCTGACTGACCATTTATTTTATATTGGTAGAACAACTAGACCATTGGCCACTAGACTAAGGGAACATGTTTATAACATAAAAAATGGTTACGAGAAACACTCAGTGTCAGACCACTTTAGAAGAGTTCATAATAAAAATCCAAAGGATATAATTTTCTATTTAGGAATCCAAAAAGTTGTCCAGCATTGGAGGGGTGGAAACCTAACTAACAAATTAGGGAAAATAGAGATGCAATGGATTTTTAATTTCAATACGTTTATCCCCTTTGGACTAAACAAAGATTTTGAACTACATCATTTCTTAAACTAAATTAAACATCCTCCCTATCAGAAATAAACAAATAACTAAATATATATGATTCTTTCTGTATTAACTAGTGATGTCGCAAACTTAAAATTTTCCGTTCGTGAACGGGCGAACCGGGTGAACCACCATTGACTTCAATAGGCAGGCGAATTTTAAAACCCACAGGGACTCTTTCTGGCCACGATAGTGATGGAAAAGTTGTTTCAAGGGTACTAACACCTGGACTGTGGCATGCCGGAGGGAGATCCATGGCAAAACTCCCACGTAAAATTACATAGTTGATGCAGAGTCTGGTTTTAATCCATAAAGGGCATAAATCACCTAGCATTCCTAAATTGTTTGGAATAACGTGCTTTAAAACATCAGGTATGATGTTGTATCGATCAGGTAGTGTAAGGGTCACGCCCGCTTCACAGTGACAGACCAAACTCCCCGTTTAACGCACCACAAACAACAGCAAACAGTCCATTTGCACAAGGTTGGATACCAAGCTAGCCATGTCCCGTTCCTTGTCCTTACTGATGTCATTGAAGGTCTCTTCCTCCACCCAGCCACGTACAACACCAAGTGTCCCTGAAAGGTGACAACAAGCCCCCTGGGACGCCTGCTGTGTTTGGTCTTCCACCTCCTCAAAGCCACCTTCCTCCTCTGACTCCTCTTCTTCAGACTCCTCTCTCTGCGTTGCCTCTCTCTGCGTTATTATAAGGTGTGTTAAGTAGTACTATTCTTATCAGTTTAATCCCTGTTCCGTCCCCTATCAGGGGACGTGTATATGGCATGAATTTTAGGAACCGGGAGATGGAAAAGATGCTTGGTCGGTCCTCCTACTTCAAAATTGGGGCACTGCGTGTGCAATCATGGCCGGACTTTTAGCCGACGGACATTTGGCCGACGGACATTTGGCCAAAACACAAGTGGCTGTCAGATAACAGTGCGGCCACGAGATAGATAGATTTGATAGATAGATACATAGATTAGATAGATAGATCAATAGATGCAATATACATTTGATAGATACGATAGATAGATAGATAGATTTGATAGATAAATAGATAGATTTAATAGATAGATAGATAATTTCCCAGACAGAGAATTACAAGACGTGCGGTCTGTGACCCATGGTAAGGTTCCCAGAGGCAGTTGCGGCGCCAGGGGACGTGTATATGGCATGGATTTTAGGAACCGGGAGATGGAAAAAGATGCTTAGTCGGTCCTCCTACTTCAAATTTGGGGCACTGCGCGTGCAATCTACTGTGCCACCAGATAGGAGTGGTGTGTTAAGTAGTACTATTCTGATCAGTTTAATCCCTGTTACGTCCCCTATCAGGGGACGTGTATATGGCATGGATTTTATGAACCGGGAGATGGAAAAAGATACTTGGTCGGTCCTCCTACTTCAAATTTGGGGCACTGCGCGTGCAATCTACTGTGCCACCAGATAAGAATGGTGTGTTAAGTAGTACTATTCTGATCAGTTTAATACCTTTTACGCCCCCTATCAGGGGACCTGTATATGGCATGGATTTTAGGAACCGGGAGATGGAAAAAGATGCTTGGTCAGTCCTCCTACTTCAAATTTGGGGCACTGCGCGTGCAATCGTGGCCGGACTTTTAGCCGACGGACATTTGGCAGATGGACATTTGGCCAACGGACATTTGGCCGAAACACAACTGGCTGTCACAAAACAGTCTAGCCACGAGATAGATAGATTTCATAGATAGATAGATACATAGATTAGATAGATGGATCAATAGATGCAATATACATTTGATAGATACGATAGATAGATAGATCGATTTGATAGATAAATAGATCGATTTGATAGATAGATAATTTCCCAGACAGAGAATTACAAGACGTGCGGTCTGTGTGACCCATGATAAGGTTCCCAGAGGCAGTTGCGGCGCCAAGGGACGTGTATATGGCATGGATTTTAGGAACCGGGAGATGGAAAAAGATGTTTGGTCGGTCCTCCTACTTCAAATTTGGGTCACTGCGCGTGCAATCTAATGTGCCACCAGATAGGAGTGGTGTGTTAAGTAGTACTATTCCTATCAGTTTAATCCCTGTTAAGTGCCTTTTTTTTGGTTTGGTTTTTGAAGCCACAGTGCAGCACCAGAGGCCAGAAAAATTTGGCATGTACACATGCTTGAAAAATTAGGTATTGTTGCAGCTGCTACTGTAGCAGCGGCCAGAAAAATTTATGTTTGTTTCCCAGGCAGAAACATTGCGGCTTGAACCCTAGTTGGTGGTGGATAAGTCACGCAAGTCATCCGGCATTCAGAGATAAAATACAGCAGCATGTGGACCATTTTTAGCCCAAGCCAGCTCATCTCATCAGGCCTTTTTTACTCAAATGTATCGCCCAATGTCAGTCCCTTCGGGATCTATCCCTCATTCATCTTAATAAAGGTGAGGTAATCTAGACTTTTTTGACCTAGGCAACTTCTCTTCTCAGTGACAATACCTCCTGCTGCACTGAAGGTCCTTTCTGACAGGACACTTGAAACAGGGCAGGCCAGAAGTTCTATTGCAAATTGGGATAGCTCAGGCCACAGGTCAAGCCTGCACACCCAGTAGTCAAGGGGTTCATCGCTCCTCAGAGTGTTGAGATCTGCAGTTAAGGCGAGGTAGTCTGCTACCTGTCGGTCGAGTCGTTCTCTGAGGGTGGACCCCGAAGGGCTGTGGCGATGCATAGGAGTTAAAAAGCTCCACATGTCCTCCATCAACAACACGTCTGTAAAGCGTCCTGTCCTTGCCGGCGTGGTCGTGGGAGTCGGAGGATTACTTTCACCTCTTCCCCTGTTAGATTCCCGTTGTGCTGTGACATCACCCTTATACGCTGTGTAAAGCATACTTTTTCATTTATTTTGGAACTGCTGCATCCTTTCCGACTTGTGGTAATTTGGTAACATTTCAGGCACTTTATGCTTATACCGGGGGTCTAGTAGTGTGGACACCCAGTACAGGTCATTCTCCTTCAGCTTTTTTATACGAGGGTCACTCAACAGGCACAACAGCATTTCTGCGTTCCTTGTCCTCAGTGATCTCACTGAAGGTATCTTCTTCCCCCCCAGCCACGTACAACACCACGGGTACCAGATAGGTGACAACGAGCACCCTGGGATGCCTGTTGTGGTTGGTCTTCCTCCTCCTTCTCAAAGCCACATTCCTCCTCTGACTCCTCTTCCTCACAATCCTCTTCCAGTGTTGCCGCTGGTCCAGCAAGCGATGCTGATAAGGCTGTTTCTGGTGGTGATGGTGACCACAACTCTTCCTCTTCATGCTCATCTACGGCCTGATCCAGCACTCTTCGCAGGGCACGCTCCAGGAAGAAAACAAATGGTATGATGTTGCTGATGGTGCCTTTGGTGCATCTGACTAGGTTTGTCACCTCCTCAAAAGGATGCATGAGCCTACAGGCATTGTGCATGAGCGCCCAGTAACGTGGCAAAAAAATTACCAGCTCCGCAGAGGCTGTCCTAGCACCCCGGTCATACAAATACTTGTTAACAGCTTTTTCTTGTTGGAGCAGGATGTCGAACATTAGGAGTGTTGAATTCCAACGTGTCGGGCTGTCGCAAATCAAGCGCCTCACTGGCATGTTGTTTCGCCGCTGGATATCGGAAAACTGCGCCATGGCCATGTAGGAACACCTCAAATGGCCACACACCTTCCTGGCCTGCTTCAGGACGTCCTGTAAGCCTGGGTACTTATACACAAAGCGTTGTACGATCAGATTACACACATGTGCAATGCACGGCACATGTGTCAACTTGCTCAATTTCAATGCCGCCACCAAATTACTTCCGTTGTCAGAAACCACTTTGCCGATCTCCAGTTGGTGCGGAGTCAGCCACTAATCCACCTGTGCGTTCAGGGTGGACAGGAGTGCTGGTCCGGTGTGACTCTCTGCTTACAGGCAAGTCAACCCCAAGTCGGCGTGACACTGCCGTATCCGGGATGTGGAATAGTACCTGCAGAGCTGGGGGGTGCCGTTGATGTGGAGCAAGACACAGCAGCAGAAGAGGACTCAGCCGAGGAGGTTATGGAAGAGGATGGAGTAGGAGGAGTAGAGGAGGTGGCAGCAGGCCTGCCTGCAATTCGCGGCGTTGTCACCAACTCCTCCTCTGCAGAGCCACGCATTCCATGCTTGGCAGCTGTCAGCAGGTTTACCCAATGCGCAGTGTAGGTGATATACCTGCCCTGACCATGCTTTGCAGACCAGCTATCAGTGGTCATATGGACCCTTGCCCCAACACTGTGTGCCAGACATGCCATTACTTCCTTTCGCACAATCGAGTACAGGTTGGTGATTGCCTTTTGTGCAAAGAAATTTCGGCCGGGCACCTTCCACTGCGGTGTCCCAATAGCTACAAATTTTTTGAACGCCTCAGACTCCACCAGCTTGTATGGTAAAAGCTGGTGGCTAAGAGTTCAGACAAGCCAGCTGTCAGACGCCGGGCAAGGGGGTGACTTTGTGACATTGTCTTCTTACGCTCAAACATGTCCTTGACAGACACCTGACTGTGGGCAGATGAGCAGGAACTGCTCCGGAAGAGAGACGGAGTGGCGGATGGTTGAGAGGGGGCAAGGAGGACAGCAGTGGTTGACATGGCTGAAGATGCTGGACCAGGAGGAGGATGGCGGCTTTGAGTTTGTGTGCTGCTTCTACTCATGTGTTGATCCCATAGGCGTTTGTGATGTGTGATCATGTGCCTTCACAAAGCAATTGTACCTAGGTGGGTGTTGGACTTCCCACGACTCAGTTTCTTTTGGCACAGGTTGCAAATGGCATCGCTGTTGTCAGAGGCAGACACACAAAAAAAATGCCACACTGCTGAGCTCTGCGATGATGGCATTCTGGTGGTGGCAACAGCATGCGTTGATTGGCGTGCTGTCTGGCTGACCCCGGGTGCCGATGCATGCTGTCTGACTGTGCCACTAGCTTCTTGCGATGACCTCCCCCTGCTTCCAACTTGTCTCCTCCTCCTCCTCTCTGTCTCCCCATCTGAACTTTCCCCCTGTTCTTCTTCTCTTCTAGCGGGCACCCACGTGACATCCACGGACGCATCGTCATCATCAACCGCTTCACTTGTACAACATCATCATCAGCACACCGTACGTCCATGTATGTAATGCTGCCTGACTGAGACATATCACTGTTATCTACATCCTCGGTCAATGATGGTTACGCATCACTCATTTCTTCCAACTGATGTGTAAAAAACTCCTCTGACAGATCAAGTGAAGCGGCTGTGGTGCTAGTGTTGGTGGTGGCGGCAGGCGGGCGAGTGGTAACTTGAGAGGTGCCCGAAGATAAGCTGGAGGAGGATGGTGCGTCAAGGTTCGGAGCGGAAGCTATAGAAGATTGGGTGTCCTGTGTTATAAAGTCAACTATTTCCTCAGAACTTTTTGAGTTCATGGGACGTGGCTTCTGAACACTGGGCATTATTCTAGTGCCAAAGGGAATCACAGCACCATGACCACGACGGCACCTGCGGGGTGGCCTGCCTCTGCCTGTCATTTTTTTTTAAATGTACACTTACACTACTATTAAACAAGATACGAGTGGTGCCACTGGGCAAGTGGGCCCAGTATAAGCTGTGAGCCTGACAAAAAAAAGCAGACTGATGTTTCACAGTACAAAAAGTTTTTATTTTTTTACATGTACACTTACACTACTATTAAACAAGATATGAGTGGTGGCACTGGGCAAGTGGGACCAGTATAAGCTGTGAGCCTGACACAAAAAAGCAGACTGATGTTTCACAGTCCAAAAAGTTTTTTTTGTTTTTAAATGTACACTTACACTACTATTAAACAAGATATGAGTGGTGGCACTGGGCAAGTGGGCACAGTATACGCTGTGAGCCTGACACAAAAAAGCAGACTGATGTTTCACAGTCCAAAAAGTTTTTATTTTTTTAAATGTACACTTACACTACTATTAAACAAGATATGAGTGGTGGCACTGGGCAAGTGGGCCCAGTATAAGCTGTGAGCCTGAAACAAAAAAGCAGACTGATGTTTCAAAGACTCAGTCCAAAATGTTTTTTTTTTTTTAAATGTACACTTACACTACTATTAAACAAGATATGAGTGGTGGCACTGGGCAAGTGGGCACAGTATATGCTGTGAGCCTGACACAAAAAAGCAGACTGATGTTTCACAGTCCAAAAAGTTTTTATTTTTTTACATGTACACTTACACTACTATTAAACAAGATATGAGTGGTGGCACTGGGCAAGTGGGCCCAGTATAAGCTGTGAGCCTGAAACAAAAAGGCAGACTGATGTTTCAGAGTCCAAAAAGTTTTTTTTGTTTTTAAATGTACACTTACACTACTATTAAATAAGATATGAGTGGTGGCACTGGGCAAGTGGGCCCAGTATAAGCTGTGAGCCTGAAACAAAAAAAGCAGACTGATGTTTCACAGTCCAAAAAGTTTTTTTGTTTTTAAATGTACACTTACACTACTATTAAACAAGATATGAGTGGTGGCACTGGGCAAGTGGGCACAGAATACGCTGTGAGCCTGACACAAAAAAAGCAGACTGATGTTTCACAGTCCAAAAAGTTTTTTGTTTTTAAATTTACAATACTGTTACACCAGATATGAGTGGTGGCACTGGACAAGTGGGCACAGTATACGTTGTGAGCCTGGCACACACGCTGGCAGGCAGGCAACTGTAATTATACTACACAAGCAGACTGATGTTTCACAGTCAAAAAAGGTTTTTTTTTTATATTTACACTACTGTTACACCAGATATTAGTGGGGGCACTGGGCAAGTGGGCAGAATATACGCTGTGAGCCTGGCACACATGCTGGCAGGCAGGCAACTGCAATTAGATTACACTAGCAGACTGATGTTTCACAGTCAAAAAAGTTTAAATTTACACTACTGTTACACCAGATATGAGTGGTGGCACTGGGCAAGTGGGCCTGGCACACACGCTGGCAGGCAGGCAACTGCAATTAGATTACACTAGCAGACTGATGTTTCACAGTCAAAAAAGTTTTTTTTTTTAAATTTACACTACTGTTACACCAGATATGAGTGGTGGCACTGGGCAAGTGGGCCTGGCACACACGCTGGCAGGCAGGCAACTGCAATTAGATTACACTAGCAGACTGATGTTTCACAGTCAAAAAAGTTTTTTTTTTTTAAATTTACACTACTGTTACACCAGATATGAGTGGTGGCACTGGGCAAGTGGGCCTGGCACACACGCTGGCAGGCAGGCAGGCAGGCAACTGCAATTAGATTACACTAGCAGACTGATGTTTCACAGTCAAAAAAGTTTTTTTTTTTTAAATTTACACTACTGTTACACCAGATATGAGTGGTGGCACTGGGCAAGTGGGCCTGGCACACACGCTGGCAGGCAGGCAGGCAACTGCAATTAGATTACACTAGCAGACTGATGTTTCACAGTCAAAAAAGTTTTTTTTTTTTTTAAATTTACACTACTGTTACACCAGATATGAGTGGTCTGGCACACACGCTGGCAGGCAGGCAAATGCAATTAGATTACACTATCAGACTGATGTTTCACAGTCAAAAAAGTTTTTTTTCTAAATTTACACTACTGTTACACCAGATATGAGTGGTGTGGCACTGGGCAAGTGGGTCTGGCACACACGCTAGCAGGCAGACAACTGCAATTAGATTACACTAGCAGACTGAAGTTTTTTTTTTAAATTTACACTACTGTTACACCAGATATGAGTGGTGGCACTGGGCAAGTGGCTTGGCAGGCAGGCAACTGCAATTAGATTACACAGGAAAATGTGTTCTAGCCCTAAAAAGGGCTTTTTGGGGTGCTGTGCTTACAGCCGAGATCAGATGAGTCCTTCATGACTGTAGTGGACACTGAATACACTAGCCTAGCTATCAATTTCCCTATTAAATCACAAGCAGCTACAATGTCCCTCCTCTCACTAACAATGCAGCTTCCGAACGAATCTAAAATGGCTGCTGTTCAGGATCTGGGAGGGTCTGGGAGGGAGGGTCTGCTGCTGAGTCAAAGTTTACTCAATGATGATGAATAGGGGGTGGATCGAACATCGCATATGTTCGCCTGCAGTGGCGAACGCGAACATGCTATGTTCGCCGGGAACTATTCCCCCGGCGAACTATTCGCGACATCACTAGTATTAACCCCTTAACGACCAATGTCGTACCCTGTACGACATTGGTCGTTATGCCCTTAAGGACCAGCTGCAGTTGCTGCAGTCCTGAGCTTCTCTCTGCCGCGATCTCGCTCTAAATAACGAGATTGCACTATGTGTGGGGCACGAAATAGAATTGCAGAGTTGTCAATGCAGAAAAGGCCACTCTGTGGCCCTCTCTACATCGGCAAGCAATGGTGCCGATCATTGCTTGGTGGGAGCCAATGCTGGGAGGTGGGTGGGTGAACTATCACCGGTGTGTGTGTCCAGATCCTTTGATGAAAGTGTTCATGAGCACGCAAGGAAGTGCAGCTCAGGAGCGAGTGTGCATGCGCGTGCATGGCCATAATACTGAAGGGAAGGAGGGAGAGGGGAAGGGGAAAGGGAGAGGGAGGGGGGGGAAATTATTTGGAAAGGGATCTGGGAGGGGGAGGGGGGAAGGGTATTGAGGGGGGAAGCTACACTACAGAAAAATAGT
This sequence comes from Bombina bombina, assembly GCF_027579735.1. Lineage (NCBI taxonomy): Eukaryota > Metazoa > Chordata > Amphibia > Anura > Bombinatoridae > Bombina > Bombina bombina. The sequence goes on from NC_069501.1 coordinate 154,188,671, forward strand.
TTTTTTAATTTAAAAAACAAACAAACAAATTATATGGACAACTGGGTACTGGCAAACAACTGCCAGTACCCAAGATGGCAGACAATAAGGTAGAGGGGGGAGGGTTAGAGAGCTGTTTGGGGGGGGGGGATCAGGTAGGTTGGGGGGATCCTAAAAGGCAGAATAAATATTTTTTTAAAAAATTCTAAAAAATAAATTAAAAAAGCCTTTTATTTTAGTACATGCAGATTTTCTGCCAGTACTCAATAAGGCGGGGACAATTGTGGTGTGGGGGAGGGAAAAGAGCTGTTTGAGGGGGATCAGGAGGTGGGATGTGTCAGGTGGGAGGCTGATCTCTACTCTAAAGCTAAAATTAACCCTACAAGCTACCTAATTAACCCCTTCACTGCTGGGCATAATACACGTGTGGTGCTCAGCGGCATTTAGCGGCCTTCTAATTACTTGAAAGCAATGCCAAGCTATATATGTCTGCTTTTTCTGAACAAAGGGGATCCCAGAGAAGCATTTACAACCATTTGTGCCATGATTAAACTAACTGTTTGTAAATAATTTCAGTGAGAATCCTAAAATTGTGAAAAAGTTAACGATTTTTTTTATTTGATCGCATTTGGCGGTGAAATGGTGGCATGAAATATACCAAAATGGACCTAGATCAATACTTTGGGTTGTCTACTACACTACATTAAAGCTAAAATTAACCCTACAAGCTCCCTAAAAGCTCCCTAATTAACACCATTACTGCTGGGCATAATACATGTGTGGTGCGCAGCGGCATTTAGCGGCTTTCTAATTACCAAAAAGCAACGCCAAAGCCATATATGTCTGCTATTTCTGAACAAAGGGAATCCCAGAAAAGCATTTACAACCATTTGTGCCATAATTGTGCAAGCTGTTTGTAAATAATTTCAGTATTAAACCTAAAGTTTGTGAAAAAGTTTGTGAAAAAGTGAAAACATTTTTTATTTCATCGCATTTGGCGGTGAAATAATGGCATCAAATATACCAAAATGGGCCTAGATCAATACTTTGGGTTGTCTACTAAATATACATGTCAAGGGATATTCAGATTCCTGACAGATATCAGTGTTACAATGTAACTATCGCTAATTTTGAAAAAAAAAATATGGTTTGGAAATAGCATAGTGCTACTTGTACTTATTGCCCTATAACTTGCAAAAAAGCAAAGAACCTGTAAACATTGGGTATTTCTAAACTCAGGACAATACTTAGAAACTATTTAGCATGGGTGTTTTTTGGTGGTTGTAGATGTGTAACAGATTTTGGGGGTCAAAGTTAGAAAAAGTGTGTTTTTTTCAATTTTTTCATCATATTTTATAAAAAAAAATTATAGTAAATTATAAGATATGATGAAAATAATGGTATCTTTAGAAAGTCCATTTAATAGCAAGAAAACGGTATATAATATGTGTGGGTACAGTAAATGAGTAAGATGAAAATTACAGCTAAACACAAACACAGCAGAAATGTAAAAATAGCTCTGGTCCTTAAAGGGACAGTCAAGTCCAAAAAAAACTTTCATGATTTAAATAGGGAATGTAATTTCAAACAACTTTTTTTAAGAAACATTCTAATTTACTCCTATTATCCATTTTTCTTTGTTCTCTTGCTATATTTATTTTAAAAAGAAGGCATCAAAGCTTTTTTTGGTTCAGTACTTTGGACAGCACTTTGTATTGGTGGATTAATGTATCCACCAATCAGCAAGAACAACCCAGGTTGTTCACCAAAAATGGGCCGTCATCTAAACTTATATTTTTGCATTTTAAATAAAGATACCAAGAGAATGAAGAAAAATTGAGAATAGGAGTAAATTAGAAAGTTGCTTAAAATGTCATGCTCTATTTGAATCACAAAAGAAACAAATTGGGTTCAGTGTCCCTTTAAGGGGTTAATATTGAAGGTTCTATTCAAATATAATTAACTATTGCCATTTGTAGAGAATGTGGTCCATTCTGTCTGTCATAATTTGAACATTTGTTGGTTGAAGGAATGAATATAATTGAAACCCATGTATGGGAAGCTAATCAAAATATCTCTGGCTATAAATATTTCACAGTAGTTTATATATACATGATAAAAATTCCCATCATGAGGTCTGCATACAATAGACAGATAAAATATTTTTTTTAAATATTTTTTAATATAGACTAATATTTACTCAGTTTCCTGTTGTACAAAAAAATTGTGTGGGTGATAGGTTAGCACTCTGATCTTGGGAATACATGTGTTGCAAGTATAGGTTTGATTCCCAGTGGGAATATTTTATTAAGATGGATTTATAGATATTAAGTTTTTTTCTTTTCTTTTTTAAAATTATATGTTATAATATTATATATCAAATCAAATATTGCTATCAATATTATGGGTAAACACTCACTCTCACTGGAACAATATCCCAGTGTTACTAGTTTCTTATTTTTGTATTCATTTAGGTATTTTGTAAACAGAAAAATATACTAAAGGGAAAGAAAAATATTGATTTGGGAGAGTGGTTAACACACTGGTCTTTTAATTATTTTAATGGATGCTATGAATATGAGTTTGATTCCGCATGAGAAATATAAAGAAAATATATATATATTTTTTTATGGTAACAATAAATATGTATATTATAATTTTATTTATGTATATAATGTATTTGTATTTTAAACATTAATGGCTTATGTGCTATTTCTGTGATGTTCCCACATTGGCACTTTTCCTAAATATGTATTAGATATAAAGCACAATAATTTGTCTCATAAAGAGTTAACTAAATGGACAATTAAGAAGAATGAATGGTAAAGAAGCTTAGACTTTAAAGTAAGCAACGTGGGACACCTGTATATCCTTGAAAAAGCTGGCTACGACCGGTGAAACGTATGTCGGATCTGATTGGACTGTTGGGACTCTGATGTCACAAGGAGGGTTGGGACTTTGAAATTTACACTTTGCAGATGTCTGTGAATGCCGTGTTTGGTGATTCTACAGTCGGCTTTGTGTTTTACAATTGTTCCCTTATCCTGAGTTATTTTACTGGAGTAATAAATTACTTTTACAAAGTTTGATGTCACCTGATCCATCCATACCTTAACACATGAGCCGTTTTACTGAGAGCTAAATTATAGCTCCTAAGAGTGTAAGTAGATACTTCCACCTCTTTTTTATTTAATCAGTGTATACAGGACATCACTATTTGTTGTTATTTCCTTTTCTTCCAAGGATTTTAACTTCTGGATTCCTGAAGATCACATATCCTTACCAATGCTTTATCATATTGTTTATTAAAAATTATTACTAACCTATCACTCTTAATAAACCTACAACCCCCATGCAGCTAACTATGGCCTAGATTTGGAGTTTGGCGGTAGCCGTGAAAACCAGCGTTAGAGGCTCCTAACGCTGGTTTTAGGCTACTGCCGGTATTTGGAGTCAGTCAAAAAAGGGTCTAACGCTCACTTTTCAGCCGCGACTTTTCCATACCGCAGATCCCCTTACGTCAATTGCGTATCCTATCTTTTCAATGGGATCTTTCTAACTCCGGTATTTAGAGTCGTGTCTGAAGTGAGCGTTAGAATTCTAACGACAAAACTCCAGCCGCAGAAAAAAGTCAGTAGTTAAGAGCTTTCTGGGCTAACGCCGGTTCATAAAGCTCTTAACTACTGTGCTCTAAAGTACACTAACACCCATAAACTACCTATGCACCCCTAAACCGAGGTCCCCCCACATCGCCGCCACTCGATTAAAATTTTTTAACCCCTAATCTGCCGACCGCCACCTACGTTATACTTATGTACCCCTAATATGCTGCCCCTAACACCGCCGACCCCTATATTATATTTATTAACCCTAACCTGCCCCCGACAACGTCGCCACCACCTGCCTACACTTATTAACCCCTAATCTGCCGAGCGGACCACACCCCTACTATAATAAAGTTATTAACCCCTAATCCGCCTCACTAACCCTATAATAAATAGTATTAACCCCTAATCTGCCGACCGCAAAGAGCCGCCACCTACATTATAGCTATGTACCCCTAATCTGCTGCCCCTAACACCGCCAACCCCTATATTATATTTATTAACCCCTAATCTGCCCCCCTCAACGTCGCCTCCACCTGCCTACACTTATTAACCCCTAATCTGCCGAGCGGACCACACCCCTACTATAATAAAGTTATTAACCCCTAATCCGCCTCACTAACCCTAACTAATAAATAGTATTAACCCCTAATCTGCCCTGCCTAACATCACCGACACCTAACTTCAAACATTAACCCCTAATCTGCCGACTGGAGCTCACCGCTATTCTAATAAATGTATTAGCCCCTAAAGCTAAGTCTAACCCTAACACTAACACCCCCCTAAGTTAAATATAATTTAAATCTAACGAAATAAATTAACTCTTATTAAATAAATTATTCCTATTTAAAGCTAAATACTTACCTGTAAAATAAATCCTAATATAGCTACAATATAAATTATAATTATATTATAGCTATTTTAGGATTTATATTTATTTTACAGGTAACTTTGTATTTATTTTAACCAGGTAAGATAGCTATTAAATAGTTAAGAACTATTTAATAGTTACCTAGTTAAAATAATTACAAAATTACCTGTAAAATAAATCCTAACCTAAGTTACAATTAAACCTAACACTACACTATCAATAAATTAATTAAATAAAATACCTACAATTACCTACAATTAAACCTAACACTACACTATCAATACATTAATTAAATATAATATCTACAAATAAATACAATGAAATAAACTAACTAAAGTACAAAAAATAAAAAAGAACTAAGTTACAAAAAATAAAAAAATATTTACAAACATCATAAAAATATTACAACAATTTTAAACTAATTACACCTACTCTAAGCCCCCTAATAAAATAACAAAGCCCCCCAAAATAAAAAAATGCCCTACCCTATTCTAAATTACAAAAGTTCAAAGCTCTTTTACCTTACCAGCCCTGAACAGGGCCCTTTGCGGGGCATGCCCCAAGAAATTCAGCTCTTTTTCCTGTAAAAAAACACATACAATACCCCCCCCAACATTACAACCCACCACCCACATACCCCTAATCTAACCCAAACCCCCCTTAAATAAACCTAACACTAAGCCCCTGAAGATCTTCCTACCTTATCTTCACCATACCAGGTTCACCGATCGATCCAGAAGAGCTCCTCCGATGTCCTGATCCAAGCCCAAGCAGGGGGCTGAAGATGTCCATGATCCGGCTGAAGTCATCATCCAAGCGGGAGCTGAAGTGGTCCATGATCCGGCTGAAGTCATCATCCAAGCGGGAGCTGAAGAGGTCCATGATCCGGCTGAAGTCTTCTATCAACGGCATCTTCAATCTTCTGTCTTCCGGATCCATCTTGCAGACCTCCGACGCGGAACATCCTGCTGGCCCGACGGACTACCGACGAATGAAGGCTCCTTTAAGGGACGTCATCCAAGATGGCATCCCTCGAATTCCGATTGGCTGATAGGATTCTATCAGCCAATCGGAATTAAGGTAGGAAAATTCTGATTGGCTGATGGAATCAGCCAATCAGAATCAAGTTCAATCCGATTGGCCGATCCGATCAGCCAATCAGATTGAGCTTGCATTCTATTGGCTGATCGGAACAGCCAATAGAATGCGAGCTCAATCTGATTGGCTGATCGGATCAGCCAATCGGATTGAACTTGATTCTGATTGGCTGATTCCATCAGCCAATCAGAATTTTCCTACCTTAATTCCTATTGGCTGATAGAATCCTATCAGCCAATCGGAATTCGAGGGACGCCATCTTGGATGACGTCCCTTAAAGGAGCCTTCATTCGTCGGTAGTCCGTCGGGCCAGCAGGATGTTCCGCGTCGGAGGTCTGCAAGATGGATCCGGAAGACAGAAGATTGAAGATGCCGTTGATAGAAGACTTCAGCCGGATCATGGACCTCTTCAGCTCCCGCTTGGATGATGACTTCAGCCGGATCATGAACCTCTTCAGCTCCCGCTTGGATGATGACTTCAGCCGGATCATGGACATCTTCAGCCCCCTGCTTGGGCTTGGATCAGGACATCGGAGGAGCTCTTCTGGATCGATCGGTGAACCTGGTATGGTGAAGATAAGGTAGGAAGATCTTCAGGGGCTTAGTGTTAGGTTTATTTAAGGGGGTTTGGGTTAGATTAGGGGTATGTGGGTGGTGGGTTGTAATGTTGGGGGGGGGGTATTGTATGTGTTTTTTTACAGGAAAAAGAGCTGAATTTCTTGGGGCATGCCCCACAAAGGGCCCTGTTCAGGGCTGGTAAGGTAAAAGAGCTTTGAACTTTTGTAATTTAGAATAGGGTAGGGCATTTTTTTATTTTGGGGGGCTTTGTTATTTTATTAGGGGGCTTATAGTAGGTGTAATTAGTTTAAAATTGTTGTAATATTTTTATGATGTTTGTAAATATTTTTTTATTTTTTGTAACTTAGTTCTTTTTTATTTTTTGTACTTTAGTTAGTTTATTTCATTGTATTTATTTGTAGATATTGTATTTAATTAATGTATTGATAGTGTAGTGTTAGGTTTAATTGTAGGTAATTGTAGGTATTTTATTTAATTAATTTATTGATAGTGTAGTGTTAGGTTTAATTGTAACTTAGGTTAGGATTTATTTTACAGGTAATTTTGTAATTATTTTAACTATTTTAGCTATTGTACCTGGTTAAAATAAATACAAAGTTACCTGTAAAATAAATATAAATCCTAAAATAGCTATAATATAAATTATATTGTAGCTATATTAGGATTTATTTTACAGGTAAGTATTTAGCTTTAAATAGGAATAATTTATTTAATAAGAGTTAATTAATTTCGTTAGATTTAAATTATATTTAAGTTAGGGGGGTGTTAGTGTTAGGGTTAGACTTAGCTTTAGGGGTTAATACATTTATTAGAATAGCGGTGAGCTCCAGTCGGCATATTAGGGGTTAATGTTTGAAGTTAGGTGTCGGCGATGTTAGGGAGGGCAGATTAGGGGTTAATACTATTTATTATAGGGTTAGTGAGGCGGATTAGGGGTTAATAACTTTATTATAATAGCAGTGCGGTCCGCTCGGCAGATTAGGGGTTAATAAGTGTAGGCAGGTGGAGGCGACGTTGTGGGGGCAGATAAGGGGTTAATAAATATAATATAGGGGTCGGCGGTGTTAAGGGCAGCAGATTAGGGGTACATAGGGATAATGTAAGTAGCGGCAGTTTACGGAGCGGCAGATTAGGGGTTAATAATAATATGCAGGGGTCAGCGATAGCGGGGGCGGCAGATTAGGGGTTAATAAGTGTAAGGTTAGGGGTGTTTAGACTCGGGGTACATGTTAGAGTGTTAGGTGCAGACGTAGGAAGTGTTTCCCCATAGCAAACAATGGGGCTGCGTTAGGAGCTGAACGCGGCTTTTTTGCAGGTGTTAGGTTTTTTTTCAGCTCAAACAGCCCCATTGTTTTCTATGGGGGAATCGTGCACGAGCACGTTTTTTAAGCTGGCCGCTTCCATAAGCAACTCTGGTATCGAGAGTTGCAGTGGCGTTAAATATGCTCTACGCTCCTTTTTTGGAGCCTAACGCAGCCATTCTGTGGACTCTCAATACCAGAGTTATTTTAAAGGTGCGGCCAGAAAAAAGCCAGCGTTAGCTACGCGGGTCGTTACAGACAAAACTCTAAATCTAGCCGTATGCATGGACTGCCCAGATCCCTGCTGCACCTAAAATCTATATGCAGCCACCTTGTCCTAAATTATCTACCACACCTAAACCCTTACCACAACTGCTTGGGCAATTCTGCAATAAATAATTCCTAAATTAAATTTTTCCTAACTGCACTGACCCAGATATGTCCTCCAGAGTTAACTCTAACCACAATACCTTCCAACGGAAACCGATTCCTTAACCTTAACAACCCCTACATGACTATCTCCACTCTAAACAATCTCTACTGAAAAAATAAAATAACTGCAGGATCCCTCACCTCACACACACCTATTCAACCCTCTCCCTACTTTTAACAACCCATGTCCCAAGCCCCTGAAGTTAAATATTAAATTAGAAAAGTTTACTTAGAGGAATATTAAACTCAAAATACATTTCATGCACTTCCATCTATTCATGAGTGCCGCCATTTTTTAACCTAGTGGATCTTCTTTTGTTCTGAAAAGACAAGAGAAAAGAAGGGGCGCTTCCTAGTGCAGGTCAATTGGTGACCAAATTTATGGCACAAATACTCTAGTGATATTTTTACTCACAAACACAGCAGCACTTGTCGTGCTATTGGGCACAGGCTGGAGATTTAATAGCGCTCCAGCTCACTAGTGTAAGTGTCATCCAAGCTGACCGGTTAGGGCACAAAGTGTTTCTACTGTTTCTACACCGTCTTGAGTTGTAGCCTCCAAACTGGATGGAACAAAGAAACCACACAGCACACACTTCCTAGTGCAGATCAATAAGGCACCACAAAAGCTCAGATGTTTCGTATAAGTTTTATATATATAAGCGTAGCAGCACTCTGTTGTGCTGATAGATACAGACTGGAGTCTAACAGCTCTCCAGCTCGCTGTCACAGTTCAGATGTGAAAAGCAGACTGCAATCTGTCTAACCAAGTGAAGGCTCAGGTGTGGAAAAATACAGGAGCGTGATGATCAAACGCTTAATGTTTATAGAGCTCAAAAATACCACGGCTCAGGAATAACATGGACCAGGATACGAAGATAGGTAAAAAGTTACAATTTAATATAAATTTATAAAAACATTAAAGCACTCAGGAGTGCATAAGTATAAATTTGTCCACAGACCATTTCCTCAGGCATGAATACTAAAAATTTGTATCCTATTTAAATGTATGCTACCCAATTCACTTACTAGACAGTTATTACGTCATGGATAACACAAATGACCACAATCAACTAATTATACTCTGCAGTGTGAAGTTTTTACACATAGGGTAAATACAATGTAACATACTATTGCAGGAGAACAAGTACAATTATGTATAAAATGCAAACAAATACATATCAGATACATCAGCAGGCCGTGACTTATGTGAAGCAGAACGTAACCCTCTGAATCAAACCGAATGGTCCAGCAGCATCACCGAATGGGACATGGGGATATTATAGGGCCATACACAAGTTAACAGGCTCTCAATGGAATGCTAAAAAACAACAATTATTTTCTATATGTAGTCTCACTTAGACATGTGAGGGGATAACGGAACAATATGCATATATATTGCTAATAGACGAGAGGTTATAAGACAAAGCCTTACTGCAATTTACTAATGGAAATGCCTATAGTTATATTAAAAGTAAAAATTGTATATCAGGAATGTTTTATTGTGAGGAGTTCCAAATCATTATGTGGATATTGTCCCCTATCAAGTAATTATGTTATATAAATATATATATAAGGAACATACAGTTCTATCTATTTGTGCCCTAGTGTTTATAAGAATTATATAACGCTGGAATAATACACCAGCTTCATTTAAATTTTAATGTGTATATTTAAAGTTATACTAAATTATATAGATAATGATATGATGTGAGCTGATTTCTATATCCTATTTTTAACTATTTAAATAATAGTGATAATAATAATGTGTTTATGGTGTTTAATGTGGGACTATTGTCCCACATTCTATACCAACCTAGTAAGCACCCATCAAATATGGGAAATATTGTTTGAAGTGCTAATCCTTAAATATGAAAATTCGAGTCTATGTGTCACAAATTGTGAAACTAATATAAAATACTTGTAATCATAACTAATTGTTCCTAGTTTACAGCTATATATATAAGAATGGGGGATTAAATATTGGTTCTAATAAGTGTGGTCATATGTATTCTCGAAAATTATGTTTCTCTATTGTTACTTATTAAATGCTGCCATATATAATGCTCCCTGTATATTGGACTGTGATCCTGTCAAGTGCATTTTTTAACCTAGGTTACACCACGGGTATTTAAAGGAGAGTGGCTGCACATATGCAAACATGTCAGCACTGAAATGCAGTGAAATATAGATTTAAACATGGTGGCACCCAAGGGAGATGAGGAATACTCAATACTTTTGCTTATAACATGGATTTAGGGCCAGATTAGGAATGGTGAGTTAACAGATATGCGCAAGCGAAAAGAGGTTTATCACGGGTGCATTACACGTTGAAAGTTCATTGGAGCCCTTTGCAGTTAAGTAGCTGAAATCATGAAAAATCATATCTATGCAATATTCATATTTAATACACGGCCAGATTACGAGTTTTGTGTTAGGACTGGCTCGCTAATAACTTGCAAGTTATTTCCACCGCTCACCTTTAATAGCGCTGCTATTACAGGTTTGCAAAAAACGGCGTTTGTGGGCAATATGGCAGCGTTGAGCTCCATACTGCACACAAATACCAGCGCTGATTTGAGCTGGTTTTACATGCTCGTGCACGATTTCCCCATAGACATCAATGGGGAGAGCCGGCTAAAAAAAAGCCTAACACCTGCGATAATGGAGCGTAAAGCTCCATAACACAGCCCCATTGATTCCTAAGGGGAAATAAAATTTATGTTTAAACCTAACACCCTAACATAAACCCCGAGTCTAAACACCCTTAATCTGTCGCCCCCGACATCGCCGACACCTACATTACACTTTTTAACCCCTAATCTGCCGCCACCAACATCGCCAACACCTACATTACACTTATTAACCCCTAATCTGCCGCCCCCGACATCGCCAACACCCACCTACACTTATTAAACCCTAATCTGCCGCCCCCAACGTCGCCACCGCCACTATACTAACGTTATTAACCCCTAAACCTCTGGCCTCCCACATCACTAACACTAAATAAATATATTAACCCATAAACCTTATGGAATTGTCTTTTAATCCTTCAATGTACTCCTACCGCAGGGGCGTATTAAGGCATAGGCCAACGAGGCCGGTGCCTAGGGCAGCAGATTTTTAAGGGGCAGCAGAATTTTGAGTCCCTAGGGCCACTCTACTGAACTCAGGGTCGGGTGGCTAAATAAACCAATTACTAATTACTTAAATGGCTGGCCCGGCTATTGCTATCCTATGGGATTGTATGTGGGTGCGCATGACGTGGTGACAGCGGAGGTGGAGCTCACTTGCACAGCCTGGCCTGGACTGAGAGGGAATGCGGTATTCTTCCTGGCTCCACCGCGTGATTGAGACTCACACAGACTACACAGTGCAGTGTGCACTACACTGTGACCACTGTGAACAGCATATGCCTTTCTCCCTTCAATACATCTTCATTAGGCATTAAAATACTTAAACGGATTAGTCACTAAATACTTGTACATTTACTGTTTATCTATGTGTCATACATGCAAAGAATAAGTATTTATTGCTGAATCTATACAACTATGTGACTTAAAACACCACTGAAAATATGTTGTATGCATTTAATAAATTCAGAAACAATACAAGTATATACTTTATTATGATTGTATCATGTGACTTTATCCCCTAGGATACAATTCCTAAACCTATCATAACTACTGTTGTATTTTTTAAGTACTTTTAAAGGTAGGCTGACCATATTTCCTTGAGACAAAAACGGGACATTGAGATGTCAAAAATGGGACTGGGTTAATATTCTTTATTCATAGGAAAAAAAGATTTTAACAAAAGTTAACTTTTATGACTTGAATATAAACAATTGAGCCAACAATTTTCTTTCAGTTACAGAAGAACTCATACAAAATTTTTTAGGTATACATAGAGCTATAACATCTAAATACCAATCCAAAGTGTTTTCACAATGTTCCCACGATCTAAATTGGGAATGTGACATGTGTATATTTTTTAATCACATGCCCTTAACTCAGTGGGGCCTATCGATCAAGCTCCGCCTGCAGGCTCGCCAGAAACAGCAGTTATGAAGCAGCGGTCACAAAGATCGCTGCTCCATAACCTGTCCGCCTGCTCTGAACAGGCGGACAGACATCGCCGCAATTCAACCTGATCGAGTATGATCGGGTTGATTGACACCTCCCTGCTGGCGGCCAATTGGCCGCGAGTCTGCAGGGGGCAGCGTTGCACCAGCGGCTCTTGTGAGCTGCTGGTGCAATGCTGAATATGGAGAGCGTATTGCTCTCCATATTCAGCGAGGTCTGGCGGACCTGATCCGCACTGTCGGATCAGGTCCGCCAGACCTTGTTAAATAGAGGCCATTGTTTCCAAAATTGAAATTATCCTCTATGTTGTCAAGGCAAATTCTCCCATATTAACTGATTTTAAATGGTAAAAGTGTAGCCTCTGAACAGGCGTTTGGTTTAAAGATCTGGATTAGTAGTTGTAGATTTTTTTTAGCTGAGTTGCCCAAAATCATTGTTACATGGTGGAAGAACTGAGAAAAATGTGGAAATAGTTACTTGATAATGATAACCGTTATTTATAACGTCTGTACAACCAGAACTGCCACAGCATAATAATAAGCATAATTAATGACAATTAAATTTATTGACAGGCACAGACACCTGTCTTACCTTGGCCGTGCACAACTCTTGCAGAACTTAAACAATTGATCACTATTTTTGTATGTTCACACTGTGACACAAGAAGATGGCAAGAATTATTTCGCTAGTGATGGCCAGCCGCTAATTCGTTTAATGGCAGAGGCAGATGATCATCACATCAGATGATGACAGATCTAGTCCGACTCCTGTCCTTACTAGGCACTAGCTAGTAGTTCTAACTTCCCTTTCATGACCAGTCTCTCTCCTCAGCTCAGTCTGACAGCTCACAACTGAGTACTGACCTGCTGTCACTTGCTTTCAATGATCACGCCCCTAATTTTGAGCGCGGTTGGCATAGACGCGGTGCTGTGGATTGCGGGGAGTTTAAAAATGTAGCAAGTGGTGTGTGTGCTAAAAAATGACACTTGCGCTGGCCGCACGGTCTGATAACCCTCAAAATGGGACAAAATTAATATTATTAAAGAAACGACGGGACAGGGGAAGAAACATAAAATAACGGTACTGTCCCTTTCAAAACGGGAAGTATGGTCAGCCTATTTAAAGGCCAATTTGTATATTCATTACATATTATCCAAGCAGATATTTTGCTTAAATAACTGTCAATCACCAAAGAAGATGTTTAAGGTTAAACAACTACCTACTGACAAACTATCATACAGTGAAGGATATATTTTTCTGATATAAACACTTTAATCATCTGACTTGCAAAATAATGTCTTAATATGTGTATGTATGTATATATATATATATATATATATATATATATATATATATATATATATATATATATATATATGTATATGTGTGTGTGTGTGTTTGTGTGTGTGTGTGTGAATGCAAGTCCTGGTGAACATCTATTTAAAAAGACATTATTTTTTTTTTTTTTACACCCTGCCCCAAAAATATTATGTCTAAAAAAAGGCCTTAAACCTGGGGTGGGGTGGGGGGCAGCAGAATTTTGAGTGCCTAGGGCAGCACAAAACCTAAATGCGCCCCTGTCCTACCGTCTTGCCTGCTTGGGAAGGACGACTTTAATCACAAGCTTGGCGTAGCGGTTCTGGGAGTGAGGACAAGTAGCAGTCTTTCAGCTGAGTGTCTTCCTTTCAATATTGCCGGGTAACAGGTTCTACGCGTTTCAGCTCACCAAGGAGCCTTTGTCTTGCTCCAATCGAGTTGGAGCATTAAATACAGCTACACTTGTAATCTAATTCTTGAAGACTCCATGCTCATCTGCATTCAGCAAGTCCTTCAGCCTAAGTCTTATGAAGCATTCTGAATTTGGTTCCTGCTACTTTCTATACTTTTATAGTTTGTCTGTAAAATCCTTATTGGTTAATCCTTTGTAACCAACAAGAACTGTGAATTCATGGGTTAACTGTCAAAGCTGAACCTATCCACTTTTCTGAATTGTTATCATTCATAATCTATGTGTGGTATTATTGTCTTTAAATGGTAGGTCTAAAACCCTGATGTAAAGAAGACAAGCTGTGTTAACTGAACCTCCTACTCTGCTAAGTCCCTATTCTACCTTCCTTTTTTCTAGTCCCTCCCCTAGCCTCTCCCTATTTCTCCCCCTATTCCTGCCTATTCCCTTTGTTCTGCCAGCAGCTCCCCCTCCCTCCCCCCCTAGAACTTGGTATGGAGGGGAGAGATGCTGGCTTCTGGTGCTCCTCCATTGTCCCACCCACTTATTGTGCTCCCTGACCATCTGGTTACTCCGCACTCATTAGATGTGCCTATTTTATCTGGTAATCACTTAACTGTATGTATATGGATATGGCTTGGTTCCAAATGGTAGTCTGCTGGCAGGTGGGCACTACATGTGTATCTCAGGGAGGTGTGCCTTGGAATCATGGTCTTAATCAGCCTAACCTCTAGATTTCAGAGTTTTAATATTAGTTATTGGTTTAACTACATCAGGTGTCAGAGCCACTGGGGGTTGGCTAAGCCAAGCAGTGGGAGTGGTGTTGGCTTGTAAAGCGAGTCAAGTCCAACTCTCTAGTGTAGGCCTCTCTGAACAACTTCAAGTTTCTAGCAATTGTAATTTTCTGGCCCCATTGTACCACCAACACTGCCTCACTGTCCTTAAGAGTTAGATATAGAGTGGGTGGTGGAGTGTTAGCTTATCAACTTGGATGTTGATTACTTGTTTAATAAGGAGTTCATAACATCATTAGACATGCATACAAGGGACAGTATAAACCAATTTTGCATGTAATAGACACTACAGTAAAGAAAATATGCACTGATACTGATATAAAAATCCAGTATAAAACTTTTTAAAACTTACTTAGAAGCTCCAAATTTAGTACTGTTGATGAGGTTAGGCTGAGACATCCACTGAAGGGGGCTGAGAATCCTGAAGAGCAGACCCTCCCCCCCTCCCCTGCTGCATATGAAAAGACCCATTACACAAACAGGAGCAAGCAGGAATCTGTAGATGTCTCTCTACATCTAATACTTTGGGGCATGATTAGGAGTCTGAAAATCAGCACAATGTTATTAAAAAAAAATAAGCTAAACTATACATTGTTACAAAAACACTCCCAGATGGGCTATATAAATGGATCATCTACAAAGCATTTATGCAAAGAAATATCTAGTGTACGATGTCCCTTTAAGCAGCCAAAAGAAAAAGGAGCTCCCCAAAATAAACAATACAACTGAGCTTACAACCACAATAAATCCTCTCTATTTTGGAAATTGAACTGACATATTCACAAACTTTATTGGCTAATCAGATTAACCAAACAGGACTGCCTCTATTTTTGCTATAAATATGAGGGAGCCCTTAATAAACAAAATAGAAAGCTTAAATATAATAAATCTTAAAGGACAAAATGTAAAGTATCTCATGTCATGCAGTGCTATGCTGTACTTTGCTTGTCTCTCCTTCACAAAAAGTAGATTCTTAGGGTCTGATATTCTAAATCTCGCCGGCATAGAGAGAAACCACGAAAAAGCTTTGGGATTTGTTTAGACCTTGTAATGAAATGTAGGAGTCTCCGTTTCACATCAAGAACACTACATAGCAACATAAACATTTCTCAAGATAACATTTGTATTTCTACTTTTATTTAAGGGCCTCGCCGTACTGACGAGACATCTTAGATCATCTCACCTGAGCAGCAAGGTTTTGAATATCAGGCCCTTAGTGAGACAGAGCAAAATTTGCCTTTCTAGAATCTTCTGAGAGATCTTGCAGTGCTGGAGAATCATTTTATATAATCTCATCCGAGCAGACGGCTTTAACCCCTTAACGACCAAGGACATACCAGGTACGTCCTGCAAAAATTGTCAGTTAGTGACAATGGACGTACCTGGTATGTCCTCAGTCTAATTGAGTGCTGGAAGCGATTGCGCACATGCTCCTTTGAGTCCGGAGAGGGGAAGGTAGAGGGAGGGAGATTGGTGGGAGAGAGTGGGAGATAGAGGGAATACATTTTTATAAAGTGATCTGGAAGGGGGAGGGAGGGCAGCTACACTACAGAAAATTGGGTTTAAAAAAAAAAACTGGGCAATTAATTATGAGCAAACTGGGTACTGGCAGACAGCTGCCAGTACCCAAGATGGTTGAAAATAGGTAGAGGGGGAGGGTTAGAGAGCTGTATGGGGAGGGATCAGGGAGGTTGAGGGCTAAGGGGGGATCCATCACTGCTGTAAAAAATATATATAACATTTTTTTTTTTTTAAAAAATCCTTTTATTTTAGTACTAGCAGACTTTCTTCCAGTACTTAAGATTGTGGTAACAATTGTGAGGTGGGGGAGGGAACAGAGCTGTTTGAGGGGGGTCAGGGAGGGATCAGGAGGTGGGATGTGTCAGGTGGGAGGCTGATCTCTACACTAAAGCTAAAATTAACCCTACAAGCTACCTAATTAACACCTTAACTGGTGGGCATAATACAAGTTTGGTGCGCAGCGGCATTTAGCGGCCTTCTAATTACCAAAAAGCAATGCCAAAGCCATATATTTCTGCTATTTCTGAACAAAGGGGATCCCAGAGAAGCATTTACAACCATTTGTGCCATGATTGCACTAACTGTTTGTAAATAATTTCAGCGAGAAACCTAAAATTGTGAAAAAGTTAACGATTTTGTTTATTTGATCGCATTTGGTGGTGAAATTGTGGTATGAAATATACCAAAATGGGCCTAGATCAATACTTTGGGTTGTCTACTACACTACACTAAAGCTAAAATTAACCATACAAGCTCACTAATTAACCCCTTCACTTCTGGACATAATACACGTGTGGTGCGCAGCGGCATTTAGCGGCCTTCTAATTACCAAAATGTAATGCGAAAGCCATAAATGTCTGCTATTTCTGAATAAAGGGGATCACAGAGAAGCATTTACAACCATTTGTGCCATAATTGCACAAGCTGTTTGTAAATAATTTCAGTGAGAAACCTAAAGTTTGTGAAAAAGTGAACAATTTTTTTTTATTTGATCGCATTTGACGGTGAAATGGTGGCATGAAATATACTAAAATGGGCCTAGATCAATGCTTTGGGTTGTCTACTAAAAACAAATATATACATGTCAAGGGATATTCAGGGATTCCTGACAGATATCAGAGTTCCAATGTAACTATTGCTAATTTTGAAAAAAATGGTTTGGAAATAGCAAAGTGCTACTTGTACTTATTGCCCTATAACTTGCAAAAAAAGCAAAGAACATGTAAACATTGGGTATTTCTAAACACAGGACAAAATTTAGAAACTATTTAGCATGGTTGTTTTTTGGTGGTTGTAGATGTGTAACAGATTTTGGGGGTCAAAGTTAGAAAAAGTGTGTTTTTTTCAATTTTTTCATCATATTTTCAATTTTTTTATAGTAAATTATAAGATACTAGTCCTAAAGCCCGTTCACACGGGCCATTTTTTGCAGTACAGCGGTCCCACCCCTTGCGCTCTCTCCCTCCCCCTCTCTTTTGCTCTCTCTCTCTCCCCCTGTCTTTTGCTCTCTCTCTCCCTCCTCTCTTTTGCTCTCTCTCTCCCCCTCTCTTTTGAGCTTTCTCTCTCCCCCTCTCTTTTGAGCTCTCTCTCTCCCCCCTCGGTTTTGCACTCTCTCTCCCCGTCTCTTTTGCACTCTCTCTCTCCACACTCTCTCTCCCCCCTCTCTTTTGCGCTCTCTCTCCCCTCTCTCTTTTGCTCTCTCTCTCCCCCTCTCTTTTGAGCTCTCTGTCTCCCCCCTCTCTTTTGAGCTCTCTCCCCCATCTCTTTTGTGCTCTCTCCCCCTCTCTTTTGCGCTCTCCCCCTCTCTTTTGCGCTCTCTCTCCCCTCTCTTTTGCGCTCTCTCTCCCCCTCTCTTTTGTGCTCTCTCCCCCCCTCTCTTTTGCACTCTCTCTCCCCCCTCTCTTTTGCTCTCTCCCCCTCTCTTTTGAGCTCTTTCTCTCCCCCCTCTCTTTTGAGCTCTCTCTCTCCCCCTCTCTTTTGCACTCTCTCTCCACCCCTCTCTTTTGCGCTCTCTCTCCCCCCTCTCTTTTGAGCTCTCTCTCTCCCCCTCTCTTTTGCGCTCTCTCTCTCCCCCTCTCTTTTGCGCTCTCTCCCCCCCTCTCTTTTGCACTCTCTCTCCCCCCCTCTCTTTTGCTCTCTCTCTCCCCCTCTCTTTTGAGCTCTCTCTCTCCCTCTCTTTTGCGCTCTCTCTCCACCCCTCTCTTTTGCGCTCTCTCTCCACCCCTCTCTTTTGCGCTCTCTCTCCCCCCTCTCTTTTGCGCTCTTCCCCCCTTCCCTTTTGCGCTCTCTCCCCCTCTTTTGTGCTCTTTCTCCCCCCCTCTCTTTTGTGCTCTCTCCCCCCTCTCTTTTGCTGTCTCTCTCCCCCTCTCTCTTTTGCTGTCTCTCTCCCCTTCTCTCTTTTGCTGTCTCTCTCCCCCCTCTCTTTTGCTGTCTCTCCTCCCTCTCTTTTGCTGTCTCTCCCCCCTCTCTCTCTCTCCCCCTCTCTTTTGCTGTCTCTCCCCCCCTCTCTCTCCCCCCTATCTATCTCTCTCCCCTCTCTCTCCACTCTATTGCATGACCGCGCCCGACCACGCCCCCTTCACGCCGACCACGCCCCTGCTCACGCCCGGTCACGCCCACTTCTGCCACGGCTGCAGATCAGCTCCTAGGGACTCAAAGGCCAGGTGTGTTTGTCCTCGTGCTGTCTCTACTGCGCATGACAGCTTCGGACAAACACACTTGGCCTTTTATTATATAGGATGATGAAAATAATGGTATCTTTAGAAAGTCCATTTAATGGCGAGAAAAACGGTATATAATATGTGTGGGTACAGTAAAAGAGTAAGAGGAAAATTTCAGCTAAACACAAACACTGCAAAAATGTAAAAATAGCCTTGGTCCCAAACGGTCAGAAAATGGAAAAGTGCTGTGATCACTAAGAGGTTAAAGGAATATGAAACCCAAATGTTTTCCTTCATGATTCAGGTAGAGCATGCAATTGTAAACAACTTTCTACTTTACTTCTATTGTCAATATTTCTTTGTTCTCTTGGTATCTTTTGTTGAAAGGCAGGGATGTTTACTTAAGTGCCAGCCCACTTCTGGGGTACTAAATGGCAGCAGTTTTGTAAGACTTTTAACCAAGAGTACTAGATGGCATCCCTATTTCCTGCCAGGTAGTGCTCCAGATGCCTACCTAGGTAGCTCGTCAACACAGAATATCATGGGAACAAAGCAAAATTGATAACAGAAGTAAATTGGAAATTTTAAATGGTATTCTCTGTCTGAATCACAAAATAAATGGGTTTCATATCCCTTTAAATAATCAGGCCCATAGTGACTATAAACCACTATAATATTTAATGAAGGAAAGTGTATTTGGCCAACGGTAATTTTGCATCTATTCTTTTAGTAGTTCAGCGACAATGCTTTCATTATGTCAATACCAACCCTCACTACCCGATTATGTATGTTTGGGGTCATTTTCCAGGGTTGTATTGTAAATCTTTATTCACGGTAATATATCTTTACTAACATATTGACTTTGTTATGTAGGTGTATTCCTCTTTAAATAGATTTTGTCATTAGAATAATGAAGTATACAAATGTCACGATAACATGTGTCAACATTTAATTGTGTGTTTGACAGAATAGACATTAAGTTAAGCTATCAATGATTAAGCACATCAATGTCTTCTGATCTGAATAATCTCAATTAAAATACACAGTCTTGGAAAGCTGTATGATATGGTATTATAGAAGATAATGTATCATTAAAAGAAACCACAACTCAGTAAGGTCATTTTGACCCAGGGAGCTGAAGCACATCATCTACCAAGCAAGAAAGAAAACAAATTGTCATTATTACTTTTTCCCATAAACCATTCTTAACAAATGAAGTGGTCATACATTAAATGTTGTAAGAATTCAAGACAAAATTACCTACATATTCTATTAAATGTAAAGAATGTAGTTAAAAATACATTTTAGTTAACATTAACTGGATTAGAATATTTTGCAGTATTTCCCTTGTCATTAAAAGGAGATATATCATGTGTCATTAAGATTAACACTACGTCACATACAGTATTGCATATTAAACCTGTTATTTAAATAGTTGTGTAAATTATAGTTCTGCAAATCCCCAAATACAGAATTCCATAAGCCAGACTGTTCATTAATATTTTATTTCAAAATAAAATAGTTAAACATTACAATTTTTCACCACCTGTAAGTCACAATATTCTTTGCCTGTATCTTTGGTTAAGAGTCCATGTTCTAAAATGTAAATAGTAATATATTTATTTAAAACAACAAATATCACCTTTCTGATTACAGTACTGTACTATCTTTATGATGGTACTTTGTATACAAAAGAATTAAAAATGATATAAAACTACCTTTAGGTTAGATGTATAAGCAGTGTTATGAAATATTGCCTAATTGAAGCAAGATATTGTTTTCATTTGATCCCATACCCTATCCAAGCTGTTCCATTTTCCAGATACAAATATACAAATATTCTGAAATACAAAATAATCCAAAATCCAAACAATTTCTGGTCCCAAGCAGTTTAGAAAAGAGGTTTTGTACCTGTAATGTGTTGCTACAATTTCATTTTTTAATGATAAAATAACACCTTAATGCAAGAGATAAATGCTTACGCTTTTGTTTGATTAATATTATTCTGTAGATTAAAATTCTTAAAAAAACAACACATGATGATACATTTACTTTCTACCAAAAACAACTACAAAACTCAACAATTTACTTAGGGCCAGATTACGAGTGGAGCGCTATATATCACGCCTGCTCGCGTGCTAACTAGGTTAGAAGTAAAATAACACCTTAATATATATATATAATTATATATAGGTACAGATTTATATATATATATATATATATAAATATAGGAATATCTATTTATAAATACATAGAACATATTATGCTATGTACAGAATATTTCAAATGTGAAATATTTACAGTAAATTCATAGTTAAAACCTTTATTAAATATGAATATTGCATAAATATGCTTTCACATATTTTCATCTACTT
Source organism: Bombina bombina (assembly GCF_027579735.1). NCBI lineage: Eukaryota > Metazoa > Chordata > Amphibia > Anura > Bombinatoridae > Bombina > Bombina bombina. Next base: position 154,209,697 of record NC_069501.1, read on the forward strand.
GACTTCAAAGGGCTCCAACCCACTTACATATATGTACACATGTACACATAAGTAGTGATGTCGCAAATTGTTCGCTGTTCGCCACAGCGGGCAAACATATGCAATGTTCGATCCGCCCCCTATTCGTCATCATTGAGTAAACTTTGACCCTGTATCTCACAGTCTGCAGACACATTCCAGCCAATCAGCAGCAGACACTCCCTCCCAGACCCTCCCAGCTCCTGGACAGCAGCCATTTTAGATTCACTCGGAAGCTGCATTGTTAGTGAGAGGAGTGACCGTGTAGCTGCTGGTGATTTTATAGGGAAATTGATAGCTAGGCTAGTGTATTCAGTGTCCACTACAGTCCTGAAGGACTCATCTGATCTCTGCTTTAAGGACAGCACCCCAAAAAGCCCTTTTTAGGGCTAGAACATAATTTTTTTCCCCCTGTGTAATCTAATTGCAGTTGCTTGCCTGCCAAGCCACTTGCCCAGTGCCACCACTCATAGCTGGTGTAACAGTAGTGTAAATAATAAAAAAAAAAAACTTTTTTGACTGTGAAACATCAGTCTGCTAGTGTAATCTAATTGCAGTTGCCTGCCTGCCAGCGTGTGTGCCAGGCCCACTAGCCCAGTGCCACCACTCATATCTGGTGTAACAGTAGTGTAAATAATTAAAAAAAAAAAAAACTTTTTTGACTGTGAAACATCAGTCTGCTAGTGTAATCTAATTGCAGTTGCCTGCCTGCCAGCGTGTGTGCCAGGCCCACTTGCCCAGTGCCACCACTCATATCTGGTGTAACAGTAGTGTAAATTTAAAAAAAAAACTTTTTACACTGTGAATCATCAGTCTGCTAGTGTATTCTAATTGCAGTTGCCTGCCTGCCTGCCAGTGCGTGTGCCAGGCCCACTTGCCCAGTGCCACCACTCATATCTGGTGTAACAGTAGTGTAAATAATTAAAAAAAAAAAAAAAACTTTTTTGACTGTGAAACATCAGTCTGCTAGTGTAATCTAATTGCAGTTGCCTGCCTGCTAGCGTGTGTGCCAGGCCCACTTGCCCAGTGCCACCACTCATATCTGGTGTAACATTAGTGTAAATAATTAAAAAAAACTACTTTTTTGACTGTGAAACATCAGTCTGCTAGTGTAATATAATTGCAGTTGCCTGCCAGCATGTGTGCCAGGCCCACTTGCTCAGTGCCACCACTCATATCTGGTGTAACATTAGTGTAAATAATTTAAAAAAAAAAATTTTTTGACTGTGAAACATCAGTCTGCTTTTTTGTTTCAGGCTCACAGCTTATACTGGGCCCACTTGCCCAGTGCCACCACTCATATCTTGTTTAATAGTAGTGTAAGTGTACATTTAAAAAAATAAAAACTTTTTGGACTGTGAAACATCAGTCTGCTTTTTTGTGTCAGGCTCACAGCGTATACTGTGCACACTTGCCCAGTGCCACCACTCATATCTTGTTTAATAGTAGTGTAATTGTACATTTAAAAAAAATGACAGGCAGATGCAGGCCACCCCACAGGTGCCGTCGTGGTCGTGGTGCTGTGATTCCCTTTGGCCGTAGAATAATGCCCAGTGTTCAGAGGCCACGTCCCATGAACTAGAAAAGTTCTGAGGAGGACATAGTTTACTTTTTAACACAGGACACCCAATCTTCTATAGCTTCCGCTCCAAACCTTGACGCACCATCCTCCTCCTGCTTATCTTCGGGCACCTCTCAAGTTACCACTCGCCCGCCTGCCACCACCACCAACACTAGCACCACAGCCGCTTCACTTGATGTGTCAGAGGAGTTATTTACACATCAGTTGGAAGAAATGAGTGATGCACAACCATCATTGACAGAGGATGTAGATAACAGTTATATGTCTCAGTCAGGCAGCATTACAGACATGGCTGTACGGTGTGCTGATGATGATGTTGTACCCGCTGCTGCTTCCTTTGTTGATTTGTCAGATACAAGTGAAGCAGTTGATGATGACGATGTGTCCGTGGATGTCACGTGGGTGCCCACTAGAAGAGAAGAATAACAGGGGGAAAGTTCAGATGGGGAGACAGAGAGGAGGAGATGAGTTGGAAGCAGGGGGAGGTGGTAGAAAGGAGCTAGTGGCACAGTCAGACAGCATGCATCGGCTTCCGGGGTCAGCCAGACAGCACGCCAATCAACGCATGCTGTTGCCACCACCAGAATGCCGTCCTCGCAGAGCTCAGCAGTGTGGCTTTTTTTTGTGTGTCTGCCTCTGACAACAGCGATGCCATTTGCAACCTGTGCCAAAAGAAACTGAGTCGTGGGAAGTCCAACACCCACCTAGGTACAACTGCTTTGCGAAGGCACATGATCACACATCCCAAACACCTATGGGATCAACACATGAGTAGAATCAGCACACAAACTCAAAGCCGCCATCCTCCTCCTGGTCCAGCATCTTCAGCCACATCAACCACTGCTGTCCTCCTTGCCCCCTCTCAACCATCCGCCACTCCATCTCTCTTCCGGAGCAGTTCCTGCTCATCTGCCCACAGTCAGGTGTCTGTCAAGGACATGTTTGAGCATAAGAAGCCAATGTCACAAAGTCACCCCCTTGCCTGGTGTATGACAGCTGGCTTGTCTGAACTCTTAGCCCGCCAGCTTTTACCATACAAGCTGGTGGAGTCTGAGGCGTTCAAAAAATTTGTAGCTATTGGGACACCGCAGTGGAAGGTACCCGGCCGAAATTTCTTTGCACAAAAGGCAATCCCCAACCTGTAATCGATTGTGCGAAAGGAAGTAATGGCATGTCTGGCACACAGTGTTGGGGCAAGGGTCCATATGACCACTGATAGCTGGTCTGCAAAGCATGGTCAGGGCCGGTATATCACCTACACTGCACATTGGGTAAACCTGCTGACGGCTGCCAAGCATGGAATGCGTGGCTCTGCAGAGGAGGAGTTGGTGACACCACCACGACTTGCAGGCAGGCCTGCTGCCACCTCCTCTACTCCTCCTACTCCATCCTCTTCCATAACCTCCTCGGCTGAGTCCTCTTCTGCTGCTGTGTCTCTCTCCACATCAACGGCACCCCCCCAGCTCCGCAGGTACTATTTCACATCCCGGATACGGAAGTGTCACGCCGTCTTGGGGTTGACTTGCCTGAAAGCAGAGAGTCACACCGGACCAGCACTCCTGTCCGCCCTGAACGCACAGGTGGACCAATGGCTGACTCCGCACCAACTGGAGATCGGCAAAGTGGTTTGTGACAATGGAAGTAATTTGGTGGTGGCATTGAAATTGGGCAAGTTGACACATGTGCCGTGCATGGCACATGTGTGTAATCTGATCGTACAACGCTTTGTGCATAAGTACCCAGGCTTAGAGGATGTCCTGAAGCAGGCCAGGAAGGTTTGTGGCCATTTGAGGAGTTGCTACACGGCCATGGCGCACTTTTCCGATATCCAGCAGCGAAACAACATGCCAGTGAGGCGCTTGATTTGCGACAGCCTGACACGTTGGAATTCAACACTCCTAATGTTCGACCACCTGCTCCAACAAGAAAAAGCCGTTAACGAGTATTTGTATGACCGGGGTGCTAGGACAGCCTCTGCGGAGCTGGGATTTTTTTTGCCACGGTACTGGGCGCTCATGCGCAATGCCTGTAGGCTCATGCGTCCTTTTGAGGAGGTGACAAACCTAGTCAGTCACACCGAAGGCACCATCAGCGACATCATACAGCCTTATCAGCATCACTTGCTGGACCAGCGGCAACGCTGGAAGAGGATTGTGAGGAAGAGGAGTCAGAGGAGGAATGGGGCTTTGAGGAGGAGGAGGAGGAAGACCAACCACAACAGGCATCCCAGGGTGCTCGTTGTCACCTATCTGGTACCCGTGGTGTTGTACGTGGCTGGGGGGAAGAAGATACCTTCAGTGACATCACTGAGGACGAGGAACGGGACATGAGTAGCTCGGCATCCAACCTTGTGCAAATGAGGTCTTTCATGCTGTCGTGCCTGTTGAGGGACCCTTGTATAAAAAAGCTGAAAGAGAACGAACTGCACTGGGTGTCCATGCTACTAGACCCCCAGTATAAGCATAAAGTGCCAGAAATGTTACCGAATTACCACAAGTCGGAAAGGATGCAGCATTTCCAAAATAAATTAAAAAGTATGCTTTACACAGCGTATAAGGGTGATGTCACAGCACAACGTGAATCTAACAGGGGAAGAGCTGAAAGTAATCCTCCGACTCCCACGACCACGCCGGCAAGGACAGGACGCTTTACAGACGTGTTGTTGATGGAGGACATGCGGAGCTTTTTAACTCCTAAGCATCGCCACAGCCCTTCGGGGTCCACCCTCAGAGAACGACTTGACCGACAGGTAGCAGACTACCTTACCTTAACTGCAGATCTCGACACTCTGAGGAGCGATGAACCCCTTGACTACTGGGTGTGCAGGCTTGACCTGTGGCCTGAGCTATCCCAATTTGCAATAGAACTTCTGGCCTGCCCCGCTTCAAGTGTCCTGTCAGAAAGGACCATCAGTGCAGCAGGAGGTATTGTCACTGAGAAGAGAAGTTGCCTAGGTCAAAAAAGTCTAGATTACCTCACCTTTATCAAGATGAATGAGGGAAGGATCCCAAAGGGACTGACATTGGGCGATACATTCGAGTAAAAAAGGCCTAATGAGATGAGCTGCCTTGGGCTAAAAATGGTCCACACGCTGCTGTATTTTATCTTCAAATGCCGGATGACTTGCGTGACTTTTCCGCCACCAACTAGGGTTCAAGCCGCAATGTTTTAGGGCACTTTCTGCCTGGGAAACAAACATCAGTTTTTCTGGCCGCTGCTACAGCAGCGGCTGCAACAATACCTAATTTTTCAGGCATGTGTACATGCCAAATTTTTCTGGCCTCTGGTGCTGCACTGTGGCTTCAAAAACAAAACCAAAAAAAACACTTAACAGGGATTAAACTGATAGGACTAGTACTACTTAACACACCACTCCTATCTGGTGGCACATTAGATTGCATGAGCAGTGCCCCAAATTTGAAGAAGGAGGACCGACCAAGCATCTTTTTCCACGTCTTGTAATTCTCTGTCTGGGAAATTATCCATCTATCTATCAAATCTATCTATTTATCTATCAAATCTATCTATCTATCTATCTATCTATCTATCTATCTATTGTATCTATCAAATGTATCTATTGCATCTATTAATCTATCTATCTGTCTAATCTATGTATCTATGTATCTATCTATCTATCTATCAAATCTATCTATCTCGTGGCCGGACCGACCAAGCATCTTTTTCCATCTCCCAGTTCCTAAAATTCATGCCATATACACATCCCCTGATAGGGGACACCGCAGTGGAAGGTACCCGGCCGAAATTTCTTTGCACAAAAGGCAATCCCTAACCTGTACTCGATTGTGCAAAAGGAAGTAACCTTACCATGGGTCTCAGACCGCACATCTTGTAATTCTCTGTCTGGGAAATTATTATAATAAATTATTATTATCTATAAAATCTATCTATTTATCTATCAAATCTATCTATCTATCTATCTATCTATCAAATCTATCAAATGTATCTATTGATCTATCTATCTAATCTATGTATCTATCTATCAAATCTATCTCATGGCCGGACCGACCAAGCATCTTTTTCCATCTCCCGGTTCCTAAAATCCATGCCATATACACGTCCCCTGATAGGGGACGTAACAGGTATTAAACTGATAAGAATAGTATTACTTAACACACCACTCAAATCTGGTGGCACAGTAGATTGCATGTGCAGTGCCCAAAATTTAAAGTAGGAGGACCGACCAAGCATCTTTTTCCATCTCCCGATTCCTAAAATCCATGCCATATACACGTCCCCTGGCGCCGCAACTGCCTCTGGGAACCTTACCATGGGTCCCAGACCGCACGTCTTGTAATTCTCTGTCTGGGAAATTATCTATATATCAAATCTATCTATTTATCTATCAAATCTATCTATCGTATCTATCAAATGTATATTGCATCTATGTATCTATCTATCTAATCTATGTATCTATCTATCTAACAAATCTATCTATCTCGTGGTTGTGCAAATGGACTGTTTGCGGTTGTTTGCGGTGCGTTAAACGGGAAGTTTGGTCTGTCACTGTGAAGCGGGCGTAACCCTTACACTACCTGATCGATACAACATCATACCTGATGTTTTAAAGCACGTTATTCCAAACAATTTAGGAATGTTAGGTGATTTATGCCCTTTATGTATTAAAACCAGACTCTGCATCAACTATGTAATTTTCCGTGGGAGTTTTGCTATGGATCCCCCTCCGGCATGCCACAGTCCAGGTGTTAGTACCCTTGAAACAACTTTTCCATCACTATTGTGGCCAGAAAGAGTCCCTGTGGGTTTTAAAATTCGCCTGCCTATTGAAGTCAATGGCGGTTCGCCCGGTTTGCCCGGTTCGCCTGTTCGCGAACAGTTGCGGACGTTCGCGTTCGCCGTTTGTGAACGGAAAATTTTCAGTTTGCGACATCACTACACATAAGTAGTTATATGTTTATATATGTATATATGTCTGTAAATACCTATATACACATATAAATACATATGTAACACATATACACACACACATATATATATATATATACATTATATACAGTATATATATATATATATATATATATACATACATTTACATCTTTAGACATGTATATGTATGTATCTCTATGTTAAAGCCATTTGCAGACTTTTTTTCCTAACACCTGAGATCTTATATCTTTGAGCCCTCATAACTTTTATGCAATATTATTTTTTATAATTTTTATTAGATGGTGTTATTATGAGTGTAACTGTGTTTTGTGACACTTTTGTATTTTGCAAAACAGTTAACCAGAGCTCTGAGGTCACACTATACTGACGCGCGTTAAATTCAATTGCATTCAGGCGATCACATATACTTTCAACTTGTAATAGGTGCGCTACATCCAACATGCGCAAACAGCCGCAATAAACCCGTTATCGCTTGTGAGTAACTGTTAGTGCTTTATTCGTATTCTGGCCCTAATTATTTGATTGCAAACTTGCTGAGACACCTGGTTCCTTCACTTTCAGTCTGCTTACTTTTTTAATGTATTGATTGAACATTTCTATAGCACTCAACAAGATTTTGGTGCTCTATAAATACATAATTAAAATATTATAACTAAGCAACAAACAGATGCATACATTAAAAGATATATTTAGATTTAATTGGCATTCAGAATTCTTAAAATGTTTTCTAGGTATTTAGGTACATGCAGTCCAGTAAATTTAGAATGATGCAACACAAAGAAATATATTTATATATTTTTATAGCAGATATTTAATAATGATTACCAGCTTTTCTTTGCTAGAGGATAAAAAAATAGAAATTCCATAATTTAGTCAATTGTAAAGTTTAGTACCAATATATATGCTTAAAATGATAGGAAAGTCAAAATTAAACTTGCATGATTCAGATAGAACATTTAGCGCTATATTACAATTAAGGTGCTATACTAAAGGGATACTGAACCCAAATTTTTTTATTTTCATGATTTAAATAGAGGATGCAATTTTAAGCAACTTTCTAATTTACTCCTATTATTAATTTATCTTTGTTCTCTTGGTATCTTTATTTGAAAAGGCAGGAATGAAAGCTTACGAGCCAGCCCATTTTAGCGCTCCAGATATAGGTAATATAATAAAAAACCTTAATATATATATATAGGTTATGTATCCTATAAATGCCTACTGGCTGCTGCTAAACCAAAAACGAAGGGGGAATCCCCAATTCTCCCTTCTAAGTAATTTCTTTTTTTTTTTTTTATAAAACAAATAAATGGAAAGCGCTGCCTGGCATAAATGTAGAAACAAAAGAATTGCAGATGTAACAAAAATATATACAATAAATACAATGAATGCTACAGCAAAAAGGAATATACAATAAGTGTTAAAAATGTAAAAAATATAAAATGTGTAAATACAATAAAAGTCACAATGTATCAGATAAACACATAGGTAAAATATACAGGAGGGGCAAAAATAATATCAAATTAATCCAGATATTATGGTCTTCTCAAAAGAAATCCCCCTAAGGATATGCACTTACTTGAACAACCCTCAATCAATATGAGGTAAGTAGAAACGTAATCACCAGTATAGCCCACTGTCAAATGGAAAAGCATGTCACTGAGAAACTGGATCCTTCCTGGCTCTTGGATGTCCACAATTAGAGGGAGAAACTTCCAATTTCGCTTTCCTGGAGCGTGGTGAAACTGTATGCAAACTTCGTATGGTTTCACATAAAAGGCAAAGAAAAAACACCAATAGTGTATTACCTTTTATTAAATACAGCACACCAACCATAAAAACCTACTCACATAGGTGACCCCAATATTATGAGGTATCAAAGTAACGTGTTTTAAGGCTATGATATAGCCATAGACAGCAGCAAAATAAAAGTCCAAATGCAGATAAACAGTCCTAACGCATTTCAAAGGCTTGTATGACTTTCGTCTGCCTTCTTTCGTCAGAGGTATATCCTATATTATAAAAGGCCAAGTGTTTGTCTGAAGCCGTCATGCGCAGTAGAGACAAACACTTGGCCTTAGAAAGTGCACAGCTGATCACACGTGCACCTCAGTGAAAACAGCAGCGCGAGGACCGGGCAAGTGAAAGCGCACAGCTGATCGCACGCACACCTCAGTGACAACAGCAGCGTGAGGACCGGGCAAGTGAAAGCACACAGCTAATCGCATGCGCACCTCAGTGACAACAGCAGCGCAAGGACCGGGCAAGTGAAAGCACACAGCTGATCGCACGCGCACCTCAGTGACAACAACAGCGCGAGGACCGGGCAAGTGAAAGGAAGGAGAGAGAGAGAGAGAGAGAGAGAGAATATGAATGAATAAGAGAATGAATAAGAGAGAGAGAATGAATAAATATGAAAAAAATAACACGGCCCGTGTGAACGGGCTTTAGGACTAGTATATATATATTGTACCAAAATACCATCACTTCTATGTGAAGAACATTGGAATGTGATATATTTATATTTTCATGTATGGTTAGTGCACTTGATAATATACGATCGAGTAGGGTGTTATGTTATTTCCACTTTTTTTTGCTCCTTTGACTATGGGGGAATACGTTATTGCGCATGCAATATTCTAAGTTCAACTTTTTACGTGTGTTGCTTTAGCACGCAAGTTAAAACAGTTTACTTTCAACTTGTAATACAAGCAGAACCCGAGTGCAAGAAGCTTACTTCTATGGGATTTAGCACTTAAAGCAGAAGCATTAAATAACGCTCCACTTGTAATTTGGCCCTAAGTGTTTGGCCTTTTGCTACAAAAAGAATAAGCAGTTGCAAAATTATGGACAGTGTTTGTGAAGGACTTATTTTTACACATTGGTTTTGATAACATTAATAGATTAACTGTCAATTTGTACAAAGAGTTAAGACTTAAAGGGACAGTAAACGTTCAGAATAATTTTATATAATTCTGCACACAGTGTGGAATTATATAACATTAGTTTAGCGGTAACTTAAAAAAATTAAAGTATTTGCAGATTTTGTAGTCTAAAGTTGGACTCCGCTCCAGGATCTACTGAGCGAATCTTGGATATCCAAAGCGCTTTGCAGGCTTGTTGGCTAGTCACAGTGCGCCCAGTAGTACTATTGGACTAAATGTAGCTTGCTCCCGCTCTGGTCTAGTAGCGGGAGCGAGCTACATTTAGTTCAATAGCGCGACCAGGCTTGCTGTGACTAGCCAGCAAGCCCGCAAAGCGCTTTGGATATCCAAGACCCGCTCAGTAGATCCTGTGTGCAGAATTATATAACATTATTCTGAAAGTTTACTTTCCCTTTAAAGGGACACAAAACCCACAAAACAATTGACCTCCAATAGACAGATCACTATAAATAAGTTTAGTTTATAATTACAATAGTGTATCATATATTTACCGTTTAGTGGTATTTGTCTTCGGAATTTGATGGAATTCCAAACCCACCGACCGGCAATAACTTCTTATCCTCCAATCCACATCGATAACCCCATTTATCAACATGGAGAATCTTCTCCGCTATGCACATGCGCGATTTAACCTACTCATCATAATAGACGTCACCGCAGGAAAACATGCAGACCAGCTTAATCATATTTAGGAATTGTATACATATAACAACACTAAGTGGAATTTTAACGATGATATATCTATATTTATATATTTAAAAAACTATCTATTATTAATTAATTTTAGGAATTTTAACAAATCGATATGCGCATGCGCATGGTCAGAAGGTTGCAAAATAATGAGATGCAAAAATTGTAATTTCTATTGGTAAGTTTCTCGGATCGCGTGCCTCCCATATTTGAGAGTTGTCTGATATGACGTAATACCCGAAAATTAAAATGAATTATTCTCAAGTTCAGAAGCTTCGTTACAGGCAACAAATAGGTATGTTATAATATTTATCCATGCAAAACTGAATATGTATGGTCTGTTGGTGCAAAAAATGAGAAAGATTTGGAATCCTTTAAGTCTATATATATTTGCCTACTTAATTACTTATTGTTACGTTATCTTGTTCAGTTTAAGTAAAGCATATGTAGATGAAATAGTTCATTTCATTTCATTTGATAACACATTTTAAGATTCAGTGAATTGCTGCTTAATAAAATGTACAACTCATCAACAATATGCAGAATATATAATCACAAATCTATCTTTGGTATCTGCATTTCTATTGATCAATATTGCATCGTTCCCATGGATCATCAGCCCTTACAGACCATCCACTTGTCACCGATCTCACTCATCAATCCCCTGTTTAATGTCCCATAATACACTCAGGGAGAGGTTGCAGTACATCAGTTGAGATTCACTGCACAAAACATGGAAAAGGTAACTTATTACGCTACAAATTCACTGGTTTGAAACTTTTCCCTGTTCATGAAACATCTCAAGTCCAGTTTTTCCAGTGTGTTAAAGGGACATTAAACACTTTGAAATTGTATTATAAAATGATAAATCGTATATATATATATATATATATAAAAAAACTCTACAATATACTTTCATTACTTATTTTGTCCCCTTTTCCTGTAAATTTATTCTAAATTTGTGAGCTTTTCAGTTCCAGTTAGAACTGGAAGTGCAGAACATTGTTATATTCCACACAGCCATTGGCTACACACTCTGGTGACCTATTTATAACTGTCCCTAATTGGCCAAAGCAGAGAAAGTAATCTATGTTACAACATGGCTGCTCCCATTGTTTTATAGACATTAAAACTTTACATTTATTTAGTCAGTATTTAAACAACTAATGAAACTTTAAAAAAAATATCTACATGTTATTCTTTTTCTTTCAATTCATAATTTTATCTAGCATTTAATGTCCCTTTAAAGTGTTCTCTGGCCCCCACAGGGATAGATGTTGTCGGATGGAATAAGAGTGATTTATTACCAAATTAAGCTGCATTCCTTGGTATATGGTGTATGCCATAGTCTTGGACAGTCTCTGTGACTTTCCTTGCTCCCCTCGTTTCCATGTGAGTCTTTAGGCTCGCTGGAAACAGCAGTTATGAAGCAGCGGTCTAAAGACCGCTGCTCCATAACTTGTCCGCTGCCTCTGAGGCTGCAGTCTGCAATCCACCCGATCCTATACGATTGGGCTGATTGACACCTTCTGCTAGCCGCCGATTAGCTGCGACTCTGCAGGGGGCGGCATTGCACAAGCAGTTCTGGTTATAGTTTCATATTTACTTTTAATTTATATTTATTTTGTTAATAGTTCAGCATTCCTCCTAACAGACAAAAAGAAACGTGTTTGAGTGAGTAAGAGAGGAGGCATCACCAGTTATATATACATATGAACAGGCCTTCTCTTTGGGCATGGCAAGAAGAGAACCCGTCCAGGGTCCCACACTTGTCAGGGATGAGAAGGTGTAATGCACATCCTGTATTTAATTTATGAAGAAGTGTTTATGGTAACAGGAGGTGAAATATTTAGTGCTATCCTTTATATAGGTAATACTGAATGCTGGGACAGAGGTGGGCCATACAGGGGGCAGGGCATACAGGGGGGGGGGTATTAAGGGCCCCAGGCTGAGGAGCTCTACAAATGCTTAGGTTGGTCCTGCATATGAACCAGCTAAAATTATATATATATATATATATATATATATATATATATATATATATATATATATATATATATATATATATATATATATATATATAATGTATCTTAGAATTTGTTTTGTGTTTTTTTTTTATCCAAATGTAGACACTGAAAAATAGGTGCATTGTAGATGTCACATGGCCCTTCCATTTAACTTACTCGTTGTGTATGGAATGATTAATCCTCTCTTCCAATAGGCACAAACATGGACAATCTGTTCCATCTCATTTGACTATTTAGTTGATCATGTTTACATTGATTTTGTTCATTCTTAGTGCAAAATAATTTTATTCCTGTCTTCTTTCCTTGTGTTAAGAATAGTATCATTATTACTGTAATACATTCCAGATATGAGTATAAATAGTATATGTATATTAGAATAGCATTGTGTTCTCCTGTTAAACTCAAATTTTAATTTCACTTAAAACAATATTCAATCATGAGTATTAGAAAAAAAATGTTGTAATAACTTCTTTATTTATTTTGCCCACTTTTCTTATTTATTTTTTCACTCCCCCCTACTGGAGTGTACCCTGCAGGATTCATATATTTTCCTAACTGCCTACACTGAAGGAAGTAAGATAACAAAAGGATTTCCAAGGATATATATCCCTGGAATATATAAATTTGTAAATTTTGGTTAAAAAAAAAAAAAAACATAACAAAGTTTATCAATTTGCAAACAGACAGGGTTCGCATGTTGTGAACCTGTCTGCTTTTAATCACAAATTATGTGGCTCATTCCTTCCCCTTATTTACCATTGCTCAAGCAAATGCATGCAATGCTGACCCCCTTACCCTCACGCAACCAATTGCATGAAAGTAGGGCTTGTTAATCACCCCGATTGAATAATTCCAGGGTGATTTTCATCCCCCAACTTTAAGACTAAGGGCTCCATTTATGAAGTTGCGGATGCTGCTTCAGAGTCTAATTGTTTTAGGTTCGCCTGAAACAGAAGTTAAGAAGCAGCGGTCATAAGACTTAATAATAACTTGTCCGCACGATTAGGGTGATGATTGACAGCCCCTGCTAGCGGCTAATTGGCTGGCAGGGAGCAAGGGGCGGCATTGCACAAGCATTTCACTAGACATGCTTGTACAATGATAAATGCAGAAGGCGTATGCTGTCGGCATTTTCCAACGGCGAGCGGACATGATTCGCTATAGCGAATCATGTCCACTCGACATTTATTACATTTACCACCACCAAGGCCGCTTCATAAAAATCAGTTACAGGCTCACATTAGCGAGCCTTCAACCGATCAGGGCATTTGAACAATGAGAAATCTAGTCCATACTATGAATTAATAATAAAAAAATCGCATTAATATATTGTCAATAACTCAACTTAAATTTAATTTTTTTTTATATCTATCACGTATTTCTGTTGTCAAAGTAGGTGGGCTTTCTGATTCTTATTTGCTGTCAGAACCTCTTATATATGTTTCTAATGAGATAGATGATCAAATGATAGTGATTGGTAGGCATTTAACAGGAATATGTAGCATCCTAGCATAACAACTTACATGCCTTTGCTTTTCAGGCACCTTTGGCCAACACCATCATCTATGCAAGGATGAGTACCAGTGACAATCCCACAATCTTTTGTGGCTTCCATGTCCTATTTGTTTTCCCTGACCTCTGGGTCAGTTCTGTGTCAACCACAAATACAAGTCACAAGGAAAAAATATGTCACTATCAATTCTAGGGATTCCTGGGGTGTCCAATAAGGTTCTAATAGATTTTCTAAAGTGGGTGTTAGCTGTAAGAGTTCCTTAGTGAACCTTGGCCTATAATATTGATTACCTAGTGTGCAATGACAAAATTCTACAACAAGGCTATGTTGTGCATAATGCTGGTTACTCTGATACTAATTAGCATCAGCTGGTTAATTTTAATTATATTGAAGGACATATTATTGCTCAACATCTCAAACATAAACAGGAATCATTAGCTTTTGTTGTGCAGTCATCTCAAAACCCAATATTATATTTGTGTACCTTGTACATGTACTATCAATGAGGGTAATTAACCTCCCTCTTTAAAAACAAAATCATCATTTGTTGTGAGCATGCTATGTAATCCTTCACACTAGATAAGTTTCAGTACTCACAAGTGGAATGAGATGTGTTTGCTTCATTTGTTTTCTTTAGTAATTACTGCACATATTAATTGTTTTATTCTGTATGTACCAACAATTGTGAAGGTTAAGGGATCCTCAAAGTGTAAATGTGCTGTTATCCATCTGTTCACCTGTTAACTGAAATGCATTTATGTTTAACTCAGACTTACCCTTTGTGCTGTCAAATGCAGTAAATGAAGTGACAACATTTACAGCTCAACTGTCACTATTGATGGCTACTGTACCACATTTCTCAAGAGAGCTTTCATGTCTAAAAGGGTACTCAAGAGATTAAACCAGTGTAGAAATTGTCATGATGTATTTTTTTCTTCTAATCTGGATATCTGTCTGATGGGACCTGAACAGACACTTCTAAGTTATATAAAACAAGTTCACTGTGTAATGAACTAGAAAAAAAGTATATTTAAAAAAAAAAGTATTATTGCAATTGTCATAATAAAAAAAAAACAGTATTTTTAATATAAATACATATTTAAATGAAAGAATTTAGTAGTTTAAAAATAATTTTAAGGAACATTCCTTAATGTCTAGTTGGTTAGAAAATATCTTACCGCTAGATTTAGAGTTCTGCGGCCAAAGGGGTGCATTAGCTACGCGTGTTTTTTCCCCCCGCACCTTTTAAATACCGCTGGTATTTAGAGTTCACAGAAGGGCTGCGTTAGACTCCAAAAAGGGAGCGTAGAGCATAATTTACCGTCACTGCAACTCTAAATACCAGCGGTGCTTACGGACGGGGCCAGCTTCAAAAACGTGCTCGTGCACGATTCCCCCATAGGAAACAATGAGGCCTTTTGAGCTTGAAAAAAGTCTAACACCTGCAAAAAAGCAGCGTTCAGCTCCTAACGCAGCCCCATTGTTTCCTATGGGGAAACACTTCCTAAGTCTGCACCTAACACCCTAACATGTACCCCGAGTCTAAACACCTCTAATCTTACACTTATTAACCCCTAATCTGCCACCCCGCTATCGCTGACCCCTGCATATTATTATTAACCCCTAATCTGCCCAGGGTCGGCTCCAGAACGAATGAAATGGGGGGGCATTTTTTTTTCACGAGGGGGCATGCATTTAAAAAGCATGTATGAGAGTCAAAATAAGAGCAGACCTACTGTGGCAGTCCAGGGGTTACATTTATCAGATCTCTGGCTGTGCAGGAGTTAGATTTGTTTATATTTCTGGAAGTGCAGCGGTTACATGTGTCATATCTCAAGGAGTATAGGGGTTACATTTATAAGATGTCTGGCAGTGCCGCAGCAGTTACATTTACCAGATTTATGGCAGTGCAGGGGTTACATTTGTCATATCTCAGGAATGTCTCCCACATATGACACAGCCAGTGGACACTGTTTGCATGTGTAGCTCTACCAATGACCCTACTAATGATCAAATAAGCTTTTACGTGACAATAAGTTTGAGTGCCAAGCAGTACATTACTTGTACAGATATTATTAATGATAGACTCCATACATCCAAAGGAGGAAGAAACAGGAACTCCGGACTCATGAAACTTGTGCAAAGAAGTTTATTCAGCAATGTTGCTCATAGTAAGGTGTGTAACCTAGAATACACCTGACGCGTTTCGCGCATGCGCACATGCGCTTCATCTTTGGGGCATGCCCCGCAAAAGGCCCTTTTAAGGGCTGGTAAGGTAAAAGAGCTTTTCTATTTTTATTTTAGAATAGGGTAGGGCATTTTTTTATTTTGGGGGGCTTTGTTATTTTATTAGGGGGCTTAGAGTAGGTGTAATTAGCTTAAAATTGTTGTAATATTTTTATAATGTTTGTAAATTATTTTTTTATTTTTTGTAACTTAGTTCTTTTTTTATTTTTTGTACTTTAATTAGTTTATTTAATTGTATTTATTTGTAGGTATTTGTATGTAATTCATTTATTGATAGAGTAGTGTTAGGTTTAATTGTAGATAATTGTAGGTATTTTATTTAATTAATTTATTGATAGTGTAGTGTTAGGTTTAATTGTAACTTAGGTTAGGATTTATTTTACAGGTAATTTTGTAATTATTTTAACTAGGTAGCTATTAAATAGTTATTAACTATTTAATAGCTATTGTACCTGGTTAAAATAAATACAAAGTTACCTGTAAAATAAATATTAATCCTAAAATAGCTACAATATAATTATAATTTATATTGTAGCTATATTAGGGTTTATTTTACAGGTAAGTATTTAGCTTTAAATAGGAATAATTTATTTAATAAGAGTTAATTTATTTTGTTAGATTAAATTTATATTTAACTTAGGGGGGTGTTAGTGTTAGGGTTAGACTTAGCTTTAGGGGTTAATACATTTATTAGAGTAGCTGAGAGGTCCGGTCGGCAGATTAGGGGTTAATACTTGAAGTTAGGTGTTGGTGATGTTAGGGAGGGCAGATTAGGGGTTAATACTATTTATTATAGGGTTATTGAGGCGGGAGTGAGGCAGATTAGGGGTTAATAACTTTATTATAGTAGCGGTGAGGTCCGGTCGGCAGATTAGGGGTTAATAAATATAATATAGGGGTCGGCAGTGTTAGGGGCAGCAGATTAGGGGTACATAGGGATAATGTAGGTTGCGGCGGTGTGCGGTCGGCAGATTAGGGGTTAAAAAAAATTATTAGAGTGGCGGCGATGTGGGGGGGCCTCGGTTTAGGGGTACATAGGTAGTTTATGGGTGTTAGTGTACTTTAGAGCACAGTAGTTAAGAGCTTTATGAACCGGCGTTAGCCCAGAAAGCTCTTAACTCCTGGCTTTTCTCTGCGGCTGGAATTTTGTCGTTAGATTTCTAACGCTCACTTCAGCCAAGACTCTAAATACCGGCGTTAGGAAGATCCCATTGAAAAGATAGGATACGCAAATGGCGCAGGGGGATCTGCGGTATGGAAAAGTCGCGGCTGCAAAGTGAGCGTCAGACCCTTTCCTGACTGACTCTAAATACCAGCGGGCGGCCAAAACCAGCGTTAGGGGCCCATAACGCAGAACTCTAAATCTAGGCGTTAGTAAATAATCAATAGTAAAATAGATTTTCCTAATGAAAGAACAAATCTTTAGAATTATTATTGTCACTATTATCTTTAATGCATAAATAGCCAACAGTTGGCACAGTGACAGCCACTGACTAAAGTTGGAGGGTATCTCTCTATTGCAATAATATATAAACCATGTGGGTTTCAGTGTTTCCCCCAAAAAATTTTGCCAGCAGCATGTGGCATTATGATGTAGCTAGGTGTTGGAAGAGTAATATTTATTACAAAGTTATAACATCTTCTGTTATTATAAATATTACTCAAAGGGACACTAAACACAATTTTTTTCTTTAATGATTCAGATAGATCATACAATTTTAAGCAACTTTCTAACTTACTCCTATTATCAAATTTTCTTTGTTCTCTTGCTCTCTATATTTGAAAAGCAAGAATGTAAGCTTTACGTTCAGCACCTTGGTTGCGCTTGCTGATTGGTGGCTAAATTGAAATGCATACATGTCTAATGATGGATTTGTATATATATATGTATATATGTATTTACAGATATATATATATATATATACACACATATAAACACATAAACACATAAATACATATGTACACACACACACACACATATATATATATATATAATGCATTGGAGTTCTTTGCTGTTAAGTAGATGAAAGCATGAAAAATTTACTGTAAATATTTCACATTCCACTGTTCTGCACAAAGCACAATATGTTCTGTGTATTTATAAATAGATATTTCTATATATATCTGTATATATTTATACCTATATATAATTATATATATATATTTATATTTACAAAAAACCCCAGATATATGTAGAAATATTTATTTATGAATAAATAGAACATATTGTATGTGAAAAACATTGGAATGTGTAATATTAATATTTTCATGTTGGGTTAGCGCACTTGAGAATATGCAATCTGGTTTGCGAGAGAATGGGGTGTCTTTCCTCCACTTTTTTTTCTGCATTGACTTCTATCAGGGATTATGTGAACGGCTTTTTGCGCTTGACGGGTTAGCGAAAACAATCTACTTTCAACTCATAATGCAAGCGCAAAAAGCTTACTACTAGCTCAATTAACGCTCCAGCGGCAGTGTCAATTAGCACTCCACTTGTAATCTGGCCCTATATTAAATAAAAAGCAGAATTAAAAGCTATTTGTATTCGTAACAGGATCAGTAAATAATTTACAGTATTCTTGATGCACGTTACCTGAAAGGCTTAAAGGGACATGAAACCAAACATTTTTCTTCCATGTTTCAGACAGAGCATGCAATTTTAAACAACTTTCCAATTGCCTTCTATTATCAAATGTGCTTCATTCTCTTGGAATCCTTTGTTGAAGAAGCAGCACTGCACTACCGTGAGCTAATTGAACACAGCCCTTGTACCAATTTCATATATAAGTGCAGTTACCAATCAGCAGCTAGCTACCTACAGCATATTTCTGCTCCTGAGCCTCCCTAGATATAATTTTAAACTAAGAATACCAAGGGAATGAAGCAAATTACATAATGGAAGTAAATTGGAAAATTGTTTAAAATGTAATGCTCTAGCTGAATCATGAAGATTTAATTTTGAATTGAATGTCCCTTTAATATAATATTAAAGTAACTATTCCAAATTATTCCAAACAGTGGTGTTTGTGTCTAGGGTGCAGCTCAAAATTTATATTATTGCAACATTTAACACATGGGGGCCGATTTATCAAGTTCCTTATGCAGCTTGATGCCCCTTGTTTCCTGAAGGCTCGCCGGAATCAGAAGCTATGAAACAACGGTCTAAAGACCACTGCTCCATAACTTGTCTGCCTACTCTGAGGCCACGGACAGAAATCAACCCGATTGGCCGCGAATCTGCAAGAACTGCTGATGTAATGATAAACGCTGTCGGCATTTATCGATGTGCAGCAGACATGATACGCTACATCATATCATGTCCGCTCGCACTATAATAAATATACCCCATAGGGTTGCTAACCAGTCAGTATTTTAACAACATGGCCAGTACTTTTAAGGCTCAGGTCAAAGTTCAAAATAAAGATTAAATATAGAAAAAACGAGGCTATTAAAGTGAAACTTATTCTAAATGTATTATGACCTAAATATGAAAAAATTATCATTTTAATTCAGTCCTATCAGCTTTAGTTCCTAATTTCTGCTGTATAATTATTTATGCAAATGAATGCTAATGAGCTTGACCAGTATTTTATTTTCCTAAGGTGGCAACGCTATTTACACAGACACATGTGTAAATACACATGCGCAAGGCTTACGGGAAGCAAGTTATGTGTCCATTGAAGGTGTGGAAATGAGAGCTTTTATTGATAAAACGTACATTGAACTATTTTTTTCCCCCTTGCTCCCTAGAGAGGCCAAAAAACTAATGACCAGATTACGATTTTTGCGTTATGAGTGGCTCGGTAATAACTTGCAAGTTATTTCTGCCGCTCACCTTTAATAGCGCTGCTATTACAGGTTTGCAAAAAAACTGCGTTTGTGGACAATATGGCAGTGTTGAGCTCCATACCGCACACAAATACCAGAACTGCTTTGAGCTGCTTTTATGTGCTCATGCACGATTTCCCCAAAGACTTCAATGGGGAGAGCCGGCAAAAAAAAAGCCTAACACCGGCAATAACGGAGCGTAAAGCTCCGTAACGCAGCTCCATTAAAGTCTTTGGGGAAAAAATGTATGTTTAAACCTAACACCTTAACATAGACCCCGAGTCTAAACACCCCTAATCTGCTGCCCCTAACATCGCCACCATCTACATTACAGTTATTAACCCCTAATCTGCCGCCCCTAACATCGCCTCCACCTACATTACAGTTATTAAACCCTAATCCGCTGCCCCTAACATTGCTGCTACCTACATTACAGTTATTAACCCCTAATCTGCCGCCCCCAATGTTGCTGCCACCTACCTACACTTATTAACCCCTAATCTGCCACCCCCAACGTCACCGCTGCCACTATACTAAAGTTATTAACCCCTAAACCTCTGGCCTCCCACATCACTAACACTAAATAAATATATTAACCCCTAAACCTAAGTCTAACCCTAACACCCCAACACCCCTAAATTTAATATAATTAAAATAAATCTAAATAAAAATTACTATTATTACCTAAATAATTCCTATTTAAGACTAAATACTTACCTGTAAAATAAACCCTAAGATAGCTACAATATAACTTGTAGCTATCTTAGTTTTTTTTTTTATTTCACAACTAAGTTTGTATTTATTTTAACTAGGTTGATTAGTTAGTAAATAGTTATTAACTATTTACTAACTACCTAGCTAAAATAAATACAAACTTACCTGTAAAATAAAACCTAACCTGTCTTACACTAAAACCTAACATTGCACTAAAACTAAATTAATTAAATTTAAAAAATACATTTATCTAAATTACAAAAAATAATAAACAGTAAATTACACAAAATAAAAAAGAAATTATCAAATATTTAAACTAATTACACCTAATCTAATAGCCCTATCAAAATAAAAAAGCCCCCCCCCCCAAATAAAAAAAAAAACCCTAGCCTACACAAAATGTTTTAATTTATTTAATTTTAGTGTAATGTTAGGTTTTAGTGTAAGACAGGTTAGGCTTTATTTTACAGTTAACTTTGTATTTATTTTAGCTAGGTAGTTAGTAAATAGTTAATAACTATTTACTAACTAATCTACCTAGTTAAAATAAATACAAACTTACCTGTGAAATAAAACTAAAACCTAAGCTAGATACAATATAACTATTAGTTATATTGTAGCTAACTTAGGCCTAGATTTGGAGTTTGGCGTTAGCCATGAAAACCAGCGTTAGAGGCTCCTAACGCTGGTTTTAGGCTACCGCCGGTATTTGGAGTCACTCAAAATAGGGTCTAACGCTCACTTTTCAGCCGCAACTTTTCCATACCGCAGATCCCCTTACGTAAATTGCGTATCCTATCTTTTCAATGGGATCTTTCTAACTCCGGTATTTAGAGTCGTGTCTGAAGTGAGCGTTAGACATATAACGACAAAACTCCAGCCGCAGGAAAAAAGTCAGTAGTTAAGAGCTTTCTGGGCTAACGCCGGTTTATAAAGCTCTTAACTACTGTACTCTAAAGTACACTAACACCCATAAGCTACCTATGTACCCCTAAACCGAGGTCCCCCCACATCGCCGACACTCGAATAAATTTTTTTAACCCCTAATCTGCCGACCGCCACCTACGTTATCCTTATGTACCCCTAATCTGCTGCACCTAACACCGCCGACCCCTGTATTATATTTATTAACCCCTAACCTGCCCCCCACAACGTCGCCTCCACCTACCTACACTTATTAACCCCTAATCTGCCGACCGCAAAGCGCCGCCACCTACGCTATCCTTATGTACCCCTAATCTGCTGCCCCTAACACCGCCGACCCCTATATTATATTTATTAACCCCTAATCTGCCCCCCTCAACGTCGCCTCCACCTGCCTACACTTATTAACCCCTAATCTGCCGACTGGAGCTCACCGCTATTCTAATAAATGTATTAACCCCTAAAGCTAAGTCTAACCCTAACACTAACACCCCCCTAAATTAAATATAATTTACATCTAACGAAATTAATTATCTCTTATTAAATAAATTATTCCTATTTAAAGCTAAATACTTACCTGTAAAATAAATCCTAATATAGCTACAATATAAATTATAATTATAGCTATTTTAGGATTAATATTTATTTTACAGGCAACTTTGTATTTATTTTAACCTGGTACAATAGCTATTAAATAGTTAAGAACTTTTTAATAGTTACCTAGTTAAAATAATTACAAAATTACCTGTAAAATAAAGCCTAACCTAAATTACAATTAAAACTAACACTATACTATCATTAAATTAATTAAATAAAATACCTACAATTACCTACAATTAAACCTAACACTACACTATCAATAAATAAATTAAATACAATTCCTACAAATAACTACAATGAAATAAACTAACTAAAGTACAAAAAATAAAAAAGAACTAAGTTACAAAAAATAAAAAAATATTTACAAACATAAGAAAAATATTACAACAATTTTAAACTAATTACACCTACTCTAAGCCCCCTAATAAAACAACAAAGACCCCCAAAATAAAAAATGCCCTACCCTATTCTAAATTACTAAAGTTCAAAGCTCTTTTACCTTACCAGCCCCGAACAGGGCCCTTTGCGGGGCATGCCCCAAGAAGTTCAGCTCTTTTGCCTGTAAAAAAAAACACACAATACCCCCCCCCACCATTACAACCCACCACCCACATACCCCTAATCTAACCCAAACCCCCCTTAAATAAACCTAACACTAAGCCCCTGAAGATCTTCCTACCTTATCTTCACCATACCAGGTTCACCGATCCGTCCTGAAGAGCTCCTCCGATGTCCTGATCCAAGCCCAAGCGGGGGGCTGAAGAGGTCCATGATTGGGCTGAAGTCTTCATCCAAGCGGGAGCTGAAGAGGTCCATGATCCGGATGAAGTCTTCATCCAAGCGGGAGCTGAAGAGGTCCATGATCCGGATGAAGTCTTCTATCAACGGCATCTTCAATCTTCTTTCTTCCGGATCCATCTTGCAGACCTCCGACGCGGAACATCCTCTTCTCCCGACGCCTACTAGCCGAATGACGGTTCCTTTAAGCCAATCGGATTGAACTTGATTCTGATTGGCTGATTACATCAGCCAATCAGAATATTCCTACCTTAATTCCGATTGGCTGATAGAATCCTATCAGCCAATCGGAATTCGAGGGACGCCATCTTGGATGACGTCCCTTAAAGGAACCGTCATTCGGCTAGTAGGCGTCGGGAGAAGAGGATGTTCCGCGTCGGAGGTCTGCAAGATGGATCCGGAAGAAAGAAGATTGAAGATGCCGTTGATAGAAGACTTCATCCGGATCATGGACCTCTTCAGCTCCCGCTTGGATGAAGACTTCATCCGGATCATGGACCTCTTCAGCTCCCGCTTGGATAAAGACTTCAGCCAGATCATGGACCTCTTCAGCCCCCTGCTTGGGCTTGGATCAGGACATCGGAGGAGCTCTTCAGGACGGATCGGTGAACCTGGTATGGTGAAGATAAGGTAGGAAGATCTTCAGGGGCTTAGTGTTAGGTTTATTTAAGGGGGGTTTAGGTTAGATTAGGGGTATGTGGGTGGTGGGTTGTAATGTTGGGGGGGGTATTGATTGTTTTTTTTTTACAGGCAAAAGAGCTGAATTCTTTGGGGCATGCCCCGCAAAGGGTCCTGTTCAGGGCTGGTAAGGTAAAAGAGCTTTGAACTGTAGTAATTTAGAATAGGGTAGGGCATTTTTTATTTTGGGAGTGTTTGTTATTTTATTAGGGGGCTTAGAGTAGGTGTAATTAGTTTAAAATTGTTGTAATATTTTTCTTATGTTTGTAAATATTTTTTTATTTTTTGTAACTTAGTTCTTTTTTATTTTTTGTACTTTAGTTAGTTTATTTTATTGTAGTTATTTGTAGGAATTGTATTTAATTTATTTATTGATAGTGTAGTGTTAGGTTTAATTGTAGGTAATTGTAGGTATTGTATTTAATTAATTTAATGATAGTATAGTGTTAGGTTTAATTGTAACTTAGGTTAGGATTTATTTTACAGGTAATTTTGTAATTATTTTAACTAGGTAGCTATTAAATAGTTCTTAACTATTTAATAGCTATTGTACCTGGTTAAAATAAATACAAAGTTGCCTGTCAAATAAATATTAATCCTAAAATAGCTATAATATAATTATAATTTATATTGTAGCTATATTAGGATTTATTTTACAGGTAAGTATTTAGCTTTAAATAGGAATAATTTATTTAATAAGAGATAATTTCGTTAGATGTAAATTATATTTAACTTAGGGGGGTGTTAGTGTTAGGGTTAGACTTAGCTTTAGGGGTTAATACATTTATTAGAATAGCGGTGAGCTCCAGTCGGCAGATTAGGGGTTAATAATTGAAGTTAGGTGTCAACGATGTTAGGGAGGGCAGATTAGGGGTTAATACTATTTATTATAGGGTTAGTGAGGCGGATTAGGGGTTAATAACTTTATTATAGTAGCGCTCAGGTCCGGTCGGCAGATTAGGGGTTAATAAGTGTAGGCAGGTGGAGGCGACGTTGTGGGGGGCAGATTAGGGGTTAATAAATATAATATAGGGGTCGGCGATGTGAGGGCAGCAGATTAGGGGTACATAGGGATAATGTAAGTAGCGGCGGTTTACGGAGCGGCAGATTAGGGGTTAATAATAATATGCAGGGGTCAGCGATAGCGGGGGCGGCAGATTAGGGGTTAATAAGTGTAAGGTTAGGGGTGTTTAGACTCGGGGTACATGTTAGAGTGTTAGGTGCAGACGTAGGAAGTGTTTCCGCATAGCAAACAATGGGGCTGCGTTAGGAGCTGAACGCGGCTTTTTTGCAGGTGTTAGGTTTTTTTTCAGCTCAAACAGCCCCATTGTTTCCTATGGGAGTATCGTGCACGAGCACGTTTTTGAGGCTGGCCGCTTGCGTAAGCAACTCTGGTATCGAGAGTTGAAGCTGCGTTAAAAATGCTCTACGCTCCTTTTTTGGAGCCTAACGCAGCCTTTATGTGGACTCTCAATACCAGAGTTATTTTTATGGTGCGGCCAGAAAAAAGCCGGCGTTAGTTTTTCGGGTCGTTACCGACAAAACTCCAAATCTAGCCGTTAGGCTTTATTTTACAGGTAACTATTTATTTAGTTTTAAATAGGAATAATTTAGGTATTCATTTTAATTTGGAATTATTTTAATTATGATAAAGTTAGTGGGTGTTAGGGCTACGTTAGGGTTAGACTTAGACTTAGGGCTAGGTTTAGGGGTTAATAACTTTAGTATAGTGGCGGCGACATTGGGGGCAGCAGATTAGTGGTTAATAAGTGTAGTTAGCTGGCGGCGATTTTGGGGCAGCAGATTATGGGTTAATAACAGTAATGTAGGTTGCGGCAATGTTAGGGACAGCAGATTAGGGGTTAATAAGTGTATGTAGGTGGCGACGACATTGGGGGAAGCAGATTAGGGGTTGATAATATTTAACTAGTGTTTGCTATGCGGAAGTACGGCGGTTTACGGGTTAATATGTTTATTATAGTGGCGGCAATTACGTTGCGTGACGTACAGCTGTACCTACAAGACTCGTAATAGCAGCGGTAGTGAGAAAGCAGCGTTATGAAGCTTTTTCACTCATTACGCAAAAAACGTAATCTAGCCGTAAATATGTGACAAAGGTTAGCAGGGTCAGAATGGGACCTGCTACACTCTACTAAACTTCATTTACTACTGTCACAAAGCTGTGTGACCCTGCAACTTTAAACTTTTCTCCTGACCCTGCAAGTTAAAATCTACCTTTGGTAACTTAATGGGAATACGGTGTTACTGATAAACACTGACCAAAGATTTCTTCAAACCTTAAGAAGTCTGAGGGAACCCAGATGAAAACAATATTTGGGCTATAAGAAGAAAGGAAAACAAAAAAAGGATAACTACATCACCAGAACGGATCATCACCCCTGACCTCTGAATCAAAGAGAAGGTCAGGTGACTTATCAGAAGCACCTCGAACAAACAGTCTGTGAATCCCTCACAGTGAAGAATATCAGCGGTTGCAACCAGGACAGATTAAGGTACCTCTACACTAATTTGCACTACGTTTTTTTAAACACGCAAACTGAACTTTAAAGGTATTCATATGTTAAATTAACCATTTCCATTAACCACGATTGTTTTGGCACCTAAATCAGAATAACGGCTGTTTTTTGCCTTTTTAACTATCCAGCACACCTGAGCCAATTATATGTCCAAGGAAAGTAACTGTGTAACTTTATAACGGTATTTGTTACTGAAGAACTGTAAAGCTGTTAGGATTGATACATTTGTGCCTTTTAAATATTCAATTCACCATTTATCTTAGAAATTTGTTGCTTGCCATATGTTATCTATAGAATTAATTCCTTTATACCTGGAATTCTAGGGTTTATCAATATATGGTTCTAGTCTGTTTTTACAAAGGTTAGCTTCAACATGGTGCAAAATGCCCAAATCACCTATGTGATTGCTTAGAGCAGTGGGAACACTCCTAAACAGCTATCCCTGAAAATCCACAATTAAGGTAAAGATTATTAACAGGGTTTTAATGTCTTTCAAATCATAAAAAAGGGAGACTTTTAAATGCCATTAAAATGTATATAGTGTGTATGTGTTTTGCAGTACAGTTCTTCATTGCTGAAATGTGTTATGTATATATATAAAATATGTTAATGCTTCTTTAAAGTAAGATATTGATAACTAATCAGAAGCATTGTAGATTATTTCACACAAAACTCAAATGCTCTTTTTAAACCATGAAAAATAAGGCTTGTAAATGTATGTTAGGACTGGTAATGACATTTTTTTCCCTCTAACTTTGCAAGTCTATATTTACAATGCGCTAAATTAAAGTAGAAAGGAAGGACATTGATAATTAAAGGGACATGAAACCCAACATTTTCTAATGTACTTCTATTATCTAATTTGTTTAGTTCTCTTGGTATCCTTTGCTGAAAACCATACCTAGGTAGATTCATGAGCTGCTGATTGGTGGCTGCACTTATATACATCATGTTATTGGCTCACCCATGGGCATTGCTGTTTCTTCAACAAAGGCTAACAAGAGAATTAAGCAAATTAGATAATTGAAGTAAATTGAAAAAGTTGTTTAAAATAGGATGCTCTGTCTGAATCGTGAAAGAAAAATGTAGAGTGTTATGACCCTTTAAGCATAAAAATACAAGCCCTAAAATTTGGTTTAATTCATACTTTCCTTAAATTGCAGAACTGTTTTTTTTTTTAACCACTTACAAAATTCACCTTTCTAATTTAAAAAGTATTCACGGATAAGAAAACCACCTGAAGAATACGTAGAATAGTATAAATTGACTTACATTGTGGAACTCAAGGTCATCATAACCTCAGTAAAAAAAAAAAAAAGTCAAAACCACCCTCCCTCCTTTAATCATTATGCTGTGTATATGTGTTGGTGGACAGCAGAAGAGTCCAACCCTAGCAAAACAAGCATAACAAGCAGTCAATCTCAGGAGCCACGCAATTTAGGTCATAGTGACCCAGCTTTCAATAGGAATCAAGATTATTCTAAGGGCTTTCCACACAAAGGTTTAATGGTTATAACTATATAGAGTTTAGATAGTGCTTGTTATTTCTTTCATATTTTTGTTGGCATACTTCTGTAGAACGTTATTCTTTTTCTTCTCTATTTATTAATTTAATTGATTTTGTAGAAAAAAATAAATAAATCTATATAACTCATCTGCATATACTGCAAACTGGTGCATATGTTATCTGTAGTGCTGTGTCATTTTATATGTGTTGTAATAGTTGAATTTATAGCTGTGGACGAAAGTAAAATATTTTAACCATTATCTAGTCATTTAAATCAATTTTATTTCAGATTTTCATTTTGGCTTGCAGTGTATAAATATATAGTATTTCATCAGCTACAAAAATCTAACTAGAAAAGGATGGATTTTAAAAATATTAAGAACATATTCTTAAAGGGTATTTCATTTATTAATTATCATTCATATCATTTTTGCTTAATTGACCCTAGTTTAATATCACTTTTTTGTGTGTGTGTGTATGAATGGCACTAAATATTTAACTAATGACAGCAACATTTTATATACATTTGACTGGTCAACCGGGCTTAGATTCATTAAAACACATTCACAAAACTAATAACTTGCACACAAAAAATTGCAGCAACGGGGGCGGAGCGAGCAGCCGAGCATGATGGCCGCACTTCACTGAGGCTCTGACTGCGGGCCGGGTATAAATGCTTTTAGCCACGACTTAACGCTCAAATAAAAAGCCCACAACAACTACAAGATATTCCTAACACCTGAAAACTTGATCGGAGACTCGATGGTCCTGCTCCTCTACGTGTACGCTGTCGTAGCGATTCCCTAGGCTTGCGGCCTTTACCACAACAAGCGACACTATCAAACCACGGACTTAACAGCACACAGACCGGGACACCCAAGATCAACATCCAGGACCGAGATCAACACTCGATGCTTGCCTCACAAACCCTCGCAGCTCATACTAATATGCACCTTTAACGCTGCAGCTCGTGACATCTCCCTCAGACCGGACCTCACTCTACAACACCCGGTAAGGCCTGCACGCCATATTTTGCCCTAACCGCAAAACATCACAGGGGGGACAGACTTCCAACCCACCAAAATGGGAACCACTTTAACACGCTGAATGTGATACCTATGTGGGGCACGCAACTGCTGCAATCCTCTGGCTGTTACACTACTCTGATCACTAGCGTACAGACACTTCACCGAGATACATAAACAATCTTTTCCAGAAGGCTCCTTCTCCAACCTTAAAGCCACGTGGAAATACCCCAAATTAGGGGACACATCAGAATAACTAGTAACGTTGTGTTTCACGCTACATGCACTGCACTTGGTGCAACAGATGGGAGAAGATTACCCTGCATGCTGTCATACTACCACAGGCGCTGCATTACTGACACGCATGGTCTTAGCCTAATAAAAGCTTCTA
This sequence comes from Bombina bombina, assembly GCF_027579735.1. Taxonomy (NCBI): domain Eukaryota; kingdom Metazoa; phylum Chordata; class Amphibia; order Anura; family Bombinatoridae; genus Bombina; species Bombina bombina. The sequence goes on from NC_069501.1 coordinate 154,238,647, forward strand.
TATTTTCCTCAATAAATGGCTAATTTTTCAAGAATATAATTGGGGCCTAACCTAACTCTTTGGATACCCAACATCAGAACCTTTGATCATTGGCGGTCACCTCCCTTTCCTCAGAACTAATGATATACACAGACTGTATGAATTTCTTGGCTGCAGACAAGTGATTTAAACACATATACCCCTGTCTCGGGGTTCCTGATTATTGGGCACTTCACGCACGTACCCCCGCTCCCTTTCCCGCCACACCACGGTGTGACGGGTCATACCCCATCTGCCCTTCACCGTGATCGCCCTGTGAGGGCAAAATCCCTAGGGGGTACAGTGTGCGACAACGCTTTCAGTTAACCTAAGTGTCATAACACCACTTCCAGACACTATGTCACAAAGAAAGAATACCCGTCAAGATAAACCCCAAAAGCTGCAACAATCTACCCACCCTGCAGTTCATGCTTTCTTTAAGCAGACAGACCAGCCGTCCATGACTAAATCAACAGAGTTCATTTCTGACACTATAGAAGAAGAGCAAGTCAATAGTCCCCCTACAAGCACTGAAGCGGCACCCACAACTATGGCCCTAGAGGAGGACACTCCAATAACATATAAAGCTATTGTAACTCTAATTGAGCAGGTTAAGGCATGCATCAAAGAGGAATGCGCTGATCTGAAGAAGGAGATCGGTGACCTGAGTCACAGGGTTGACAACCTAGAAGAACATGAGTTTGTGGTAGCACAAAAACTTGCACATCTCTCTACGAGTCAAACCCAACAAGACCGTCATATTTCAGAACTCGAAGATAAAATTGACGACTTGGAAAATCGCACCAGAAGGGGTAACCTTCGCTTCAGGGGGATACCAGAGTCTGTATTGAACAACGATATCCGAGACTTTCTCCAGGCTCTCTTTGCAGACATACTTAGAGAAAACTCTCCTGAAAACCTAGACATTCCACTAGACAGAGCTCACAGAGCACTACGTCCGAAGCCCCCAGATGACTCCCCTCCAAGAGACATTGTGGTACATTTCCAAAATTACTGTCAAAAAGAAGAAATATATAATACCGCCAGGAAAAAACAAAGCATACACTTCCAAGGTCATCGAATTCAAATCTACCAAGACCTCTCACTCAGAACATTGCAGAAAAGACGGGACTTTCAACCCCTAACAGCACACCTCCGTTCACTTCACATCCCATACAGATGGGGATTTCCTACCTCAGTAATAGTGGTGAAAAACGGGAAGAAAACGGAGTGCCCTTCTCCCTCTGACATTCATAGATTCTGCAACATTTTAAAAATTTCATCACCTGACACAACAAACCATCAATCATCTCAAAGACCTCAAGATGGTTCAACAGGTTTTAAATCCCAGCGGAGACCAGATCCAGACACTGACTCTAATCAGACCAAAAGAAGACAAATATCTTCCAATAACTCAGGCACCTCGGACTCAGACTCCATCAGATGAGTAAATGCAATGCAATGTACTGTCTATCTGTATATGCCTCTTCTTTTTTTTTCTTTTTTCTCCTCCTTTATTAGGCCTTGATTCCCAGGCATGAGATGCCCAACACATATAGACTGTAGCATCTCAAACTCTTAAGAGCAATATAATCTACTGGTTTGGAATTATGTGCAAAATGAAGATAAGTTCTATTCTGTTATGTTATGCTTTCCACAAAGTTTAATATGTTATAAATGTTCTGTTGTTTTTTTTTATCTCCCTACTAATGGTGACATACCGCTACTGAACTTTAAACAGGCCACTAGACACTATCTCTCCTCCACTACACATCTGACCGTATGTATAGGCCCCACCACTCCCTCTTCCTAGGCCCTCAGCGCAGATCATATACATGTGACTCTCATGAAGAGGCGCCGTTACAAATTCACACACACCTCATTATACAGTCTGGGCCTCTACCGAGGTTCATATACATATGACTCTCATAGAGAGGCACCGTAATAAATTTATACACACCTTATTACACAGTCAGAGCCCTTACCGAGGTTAAACGATGACGCAATACATTGACTACCTAAATGTCTGTGACTTCCAGTCTTTAGACCCAGCTACAATAACTTAGACAGCATGTGTACTTCTTGATAACCCTGAAAAAATGAACACACCTCAGCAGTATAAGAACTCCACATAATTCCCTTAGCTAACCCCCACAACCCACCAGACAGAATACGGAGACACTGAACAGACCTTCTGAACCAAAGAGACACCACGGACCCAGAGATACTGAGCTTTGTTTGCACTACATTATGCCTTATGTTAAGGTAAAATCTATTGTATTATGTTATGGAATTTATTGAGTTCGATTTGTTATACCTGCACTGATATTTTATATCTCCCTGTAAATGTTACCACATTGTTTCTAGACTCTTGAAGTGTCACAAGACATTAACTCACCCCAACTACGTATTTAACCTCACTAATAGACCCACCCATCCTCCTACCTAAGACCCCGAAACTGAACATATACCTCAGTTCCTCTTAGAGGAACTCCTTCTTAGAATCTATTAAACCTCCTGTACATACCCTGAGATTTTACTGAGATATAATGACATCACGGCACACTGATCATTTAAATGTCCGCAACCCTACATCGCCTGACCTAATTCTAGTAGCATGGACAGCACACATACACTCCAACCTCATCGAACATCGACTACACTTCAACTCACAGAATAGGGTCCCCACATGACACCTCCTACTAATCTCCACACCCCTCTAGACAGGACATAATACAATTAACCGGGCTTCTCCGAATTAAGGCAATGTAGAGAAGCTATATGCCCCTACATTCTAAAACAATACCACCTAAAATCAGTCGACCATCATACTACCTTACTCTACCCAGATACCCGGCCTGTAATAAAGGCCCCCGAGACTAAAGATCAAAGTTCAAAGATCAAAGTTACAGGTTATGAGCTGAGACTCTATTGCATACTTTTCTTTCCTTCCTTCTCAGTGCAATACTTGTATTTTATATTTTACATTCTACATTAATGTTGATTGAATTAATACTGTTATAAATATTGTTATTCACTCTAATACTGTTTTTTTTTACAAAAAAAAGTCATAACTTCTCTTTCCTCCTCTCCCATTCCCTCTGACCCCCACTAACTAACCTTCCCTCGGAAACCCCTCTTCCCCAACACTAACAGTAGATACCCTTTTCCTCTCCTACTTGGTGTCCCGTCTGGTCCCTTCATACCGAAAAGTGGGTTGGTGATAGACACCCGACATTACGATGTCTCATACAGTACACCATAAAGAAGAAACACTACACATAGCCACTCAGAATGTTAAGGGCTTTCTTTCAGCCGAAAAACGCTCTATAGCGTTTCATGACTTTTATAAACGGAAAATTGACGTTATTATGGTTCAGGAAACACACTTTAAGAAAAATAATGAACCCACTTTATCCAAAAGATATTTTGACCAACACTACTATAGCTCCGGTACAAATAGGAAAAATGGGGTCAGCATTTCATTCAGACGAGGCTTCCCATTCGAACTACTACAGAAATATACAGACACTGAGGGTAGGATCCTAATTCTTGTCGGTCTATGTTACGGTTCCCCGGTCACATTAGTAAACACCTATGCACCAAACAGACCCACCCCCAACTTCTTCAAAACCCTGGTCAACAAGATACTAGACCTAGCTAAAGGACCCATCATTGTGGGTGGAGATTTTAATTTCCCCATGAACCCAACACTAGATACCTCTAGTGGAAAATCCTATCTGCGCAATAATACTCTCAACTCTAATTGTGCAGCCTTACGATCTATTAACCTATTTGACACCTGGCGAGTAGTACATACCAATAGAAAAGACTACACTTTTTTCTCACATCCACAACACACGTACTCCAGGTTGGATTACATACTATGCGATCAGGCTCTGCTTTCTGCCCTTGTACATTCTAAAATCACGCACACCTCTTGGTCCGATCACAGTATGGTACATACAGAATTCAAGTGGGCTAGCAAACCACATACTACATTCAACTGGAGACTCAACGACCATATACTGACTAATCAAGCAACAGTCGATGACATTAAAAAACTCTCGGCCGAATTCCTCGCCCTAAACAAACCTGAAGACACGACACCCGCGAATAATTGGGAGACATATAAATGTTTTATCAGGGGGGTAATAATGAAACACACTGCCACACAACGCAAAATTCACAATGCCCAGTTCACTTCACTATCCGACGAACTAACCACCTGTGAAACCACTCTTAGAGCAGATCCATCCTCCGCATCCAAGCTCTCCAAATTAAATGACGCTAGAGAAGCCCTAAATAAATTTCTAATTCAAAAAGCCCACATGAGAGCGTTAACTACTAAATCTAAATTTTTCATAGAAAGTAACAAATCAGGCCGCCTACTGGCCAGGTCCCTTAAAAAACAAAGGCTCTCCAATTTCATTAAGACAATCCGCCACCCATCTGGTGAGACAACCCACAAAAATGAAGAAATTGTCAACTCATTTGCTTCTTACTATAAGCAACTATATAATCTAGCAGATTCCGCATCACAAGATAGGAAAGAGGAAATAGAAACATACTTGAACACTGTCCCTATAACCTCTATCACAGATGTCGATAAACAATTCTTAGACTCTCCCATTACCCTGAGGGACATCAACTTAGTTATTAAGTCCTTACCAAATGGCAAATCCCCAGGTCCAGACGGCCTCACATCTAAATTTTACCAGCTCTTACAAGAACACATAAACCCCCAACTCCTGACACTTTTTAACGATATAGACCAGGGTGCTGCTTTGCCCAGCTCCCTCCTAGAAGCAGTAATCACAGTGATTCCTAAACCGGGCAAGCCCAATGATGTAGTCAATAACTATAGACCGATTTCCCTTATAAATATCGATATGAAAATATATGCCAAAATTTTAGCCAACCGCATGAATGAAATATTGCCCAACATAGTCCACCCTGATCAGGTGGGCTTCATTAAGGGGAGAGAGGCGAAAGATAACACTACTAGATTACTTCACTCACTCCAACAAGCCCACCTTTCCCACACACCCCTAACCTTGCTTTCGACGGATGCTGAGAAAGCATTTGACAGGGTGGACTGGCAATTTATGTGGTCCACCCTGTCAAAGTTCGGCTTTTCCGAGCTCTTCATTTCCAGAATAAAGGCCCTTTATCATAACCCGAGCGCAAAAATTAAAGTCAACAATAATATATCCCAATCTTTTCCCATCTCCAATGGCACACGTCAAGGGTGCCCGCTCTCACCCCTATTATTTGCTATTACAGTTGAAATACTGGCACTACAAATTAGACACTGTCATCATATACAAGGCCTAAAATTCGGAGACACTACCCAAAAATGCCTCCTGTTCGCGGATGACGTGATATTCACCCTACAATCCCCAACTACCTCCCTCCCCGCTCTCATACAAATCCTAGACACATACAAACAGGTTTCCAACTTCTCCATTAACATGGAGAAGTCGGGTCTATTGCCAATAAATCTAACCTCTCAAGAAATGCTGTACATTACACGACAAACAAAGTTCACACTACCAGATAAACTTAAATATCTAGGCTTGACAATCTCCAAAGATCCACACACACTCTTTCCAGATAACTTTATCAACCTCCAAACGAACGTTAAATCCTCGCTAGAAAACTGGCATAAACAGGGACATTTATCATGGCTAGGGCGCATCAACACGGTGAAGATGATGATAGTCCCCAGATACCTATATCTGTTCCAGGCCCTTCCTCTGCCCTTACCGAAACCCTTTCTCTCAGCACAACAAAAAATGATTAACTCCTTCATATGGGCATACAAGCGCCCTAGGATAGCTCAGCACACCATGTATTTAAGTAAAGAAGATGGAGGCCTAGGCGTCCCTAATCTTTCTAACTACTATAAAGCCGCACACTTAGCCAGGGTTATAGCTTGGAACCATGCCAACCCCTCAAAGCTTTGGATACAGATGGAGGGCCATCTAGCTCAGGCTAACCCCATAAGAGACCTCCCCTGGATTCCTAAAGAGTCCAGACCACGCACTATACAAGACAATGACTATATTAAAGCTTCCCTAGATGTGTGGGATGATGTACTCACTCACACAAAGGGAATCTCTACTGTACTTTCCCCCCTGACCCCCCTCCTTCGATATCGCCTCTTTCTCAAACACGACCTATACTCTCACAACTCAACCAATAGACTTCATGGGTCCCTACCAGTTTATTTAGTGACCAACACCTCGGGAGTCAAAGACAGACTTACCCTTAATGAAGAACTAGGCCCACCCTTCCACCGTTGGTATTCCTACCTACAGATTAGGCACGCGATCACCCACTGCCCACACAAAGAAACAATACTTAGACCCTTGACCACTTTTGAACAGCTATGTATTAATCCGAATATAAATAGAGCACACATCTCTCTAGCGTACAGAATGCTCAGGGGCTCTTTCCCTGAAAAAAGACCTACATACCTCACGTAGGCCTAGATTTGGAGTTCGGCGGTAGCCGTCAAAACCAGCGTTAGAGGCTCCTAACGCTGGTTTTGGCCGCCCGCTGGTATTTGGAGTCAGTGATTAAAGGGTCTAACGCTCACTTTTCAGCCGCGACTTTTCCATACCGCAGATCCCCCTACGCCATTTGCGTATCCTATCTTTTCAATGGGATCTTTCTAACGCCGGTATTTAGAGTCATTTCTGAAGTGAGCGTTAGAGCTCTAACGACAAAATTCCAGCCGCCTGAAAATAGCAGGAGTTAAGAGCTTTCTGGCTAACGCCGGTTCATAAAGCTCTTAACTACTGTACCCTAAAGTACACTAGCACCCATAAACTACCTATGTACCCCTAAACTGAGCTCCCCCCACATCGCCGCCACTCGATTTAAATTTTTAACCCCTAATCTGCCGACCGCCACCTACGTTATACTTATGTACCCCTAATCTGCTGCCCCTAACCCCGCCGACCCCTGTATTACATTTATTAACCCCTAACCTGCCCCCCACAACGTCGCCGCCAGCTACTTAAAATAATTAACCCCTAATCTTCCGACCGCAAAGCGCCGCCACCTACGTTATCCCTATGTACCCCTAATCTGCTACCCCTAACACCGCCGACCCCTATATTATATTTATTAACCCCTAATCTGCCCCCCTCAACGTCGCCGACACCTGCCTACACTTATTAACCCCTAATCTGCCGAGCGGACATGAGCGCTACTATAATAAAGTTATTAACCCCTAACCCGCCTCACTAACCCTATCATAAATAGTATTAACCCCTAATCTGCCCTCCCTAACATCGCCGACACCTACCTTCAATTATTAACCCCTAATCTGCCGAGCGGAGCTCACCGCTATTCTAATAAATGTATTAACCCCTAAAGCTAAGTCTAACCCTAATACTAACACCCCCCTAAGTTAAATATAATTTACATCTAACGAAATAAATTAACTCTTATTAAATAACTTATTCCTATTTAAAGCTAAATACTTACCTGTAAAATAAATCCTAATATAGCTACAATATAAATTATAATTATATTATAGCTATTTTAGGATTAATATTTATTTTACAGGCAACTTTTTAATTATTTTAACCAGGTACAATAGCTATTAAATAGTTAAGAACTATTTAATAGCTACCTAGTTAAAATAATAACAAATTTACCTGTAAAATAAATCCTAACCTAAGATATAATTAAACCTAACACTACCCTATCAATAAATTAATTAAATAAACTACCTACAATTACCTACAATTAACCTAACACTACACTATCAATAAATTAATTAAACACAATTGCTACAAATAAATACAATTAAATAAACTAACTAAAGTACAAAAAATAAAAAAGAACTAAGTTACAAAAAATAATAAAATATTTACAAACATAAGAAAAATATTACAACAATTTTAAACTAATTACACCTACTCTAAGCCCCCTAATAAAATAACAAAGCCCCCCAAAATAAAAAATTCCCTACCCTATTCTAAATTAAAAAAGTTACAAGCTCTTTTACCTTACCAGCCCTGAACAGGGCCCTTTGCGGGGCATGCCCCAAGAAATTCAGCTCTTTTGCCTGTAAAAGAATAAATACAATACCCCCCCCCAACATTACAACCCACCACCCACATACCCCTAATCTAACACAAACCCCCCTTAAAGAAACCTAACACTAAGCCCCTGAAGATCTTCCTACCTTGTCTTCACCATACCAGGTTCACCGATCCGTCCTGGCTCCAACATCTTCATCCAACCCAAGCGGGGGTTGGTGATCCATCATCCGGTGCTGAAGAGGTCCAGAAGAGGCTCCAAAGTCTTCCTCCTATCCGGCAAGAAGAGGACATCCGGACCGGCAAACATCTTCTCCAAGCGGCATCTTCAATCTTCTTCCATCCGGTGCGGAGCGGGTCCATCTTGAAGCAGGCGACGCGGATCCATCCTCTTCTTCCGTTGTCTCCCGACGAATGACGGTTCCTTTAAGGGACGTCATCCAAGATGGCGTCCCTCGAATTCCGATTGGCTGATAGGATTCTATCAGCCAATCGGAATTAAGGTAGGAATTTTCTGATTGGCTGATGGAATCAGCCAATCAGAATCAAGTTCAATCCGATTGGCTGATCCAATCAGCCAATCAGATTGAGCTCGCATTCTATTGGCTGTTCCGATCAGCCAATAGAATGCAGGGGTCCTAACGCTGCTTTTTACCGCCCGCTGGTATTTAGAGTCAGGCAGGAAAGGGTCTACCGCTCAATTTCTTTCCGCAGCTCGAGGCTACCGCAGATCCCCTTACGTCAATTGCGTATCCTATCTTTTCAATGGGATTTGCTTAAAGCTGGTATTTCGAGTTTTGGAAGAAGTGAGCGGTAGACCCTCTACCGACAAGACTCCAAACGCAAAAAAAAGTCAGTAGTTAAGAGCTTTATGGGCTAACGCGGGAACATAAAGCTCTTAACTACTGTGCTATAAAGTACACTAACACCCATAAACTACCTATGAACCCCTAAACCGAGGCCCCCCAAATTGCAAACCCTATAATATTTTTTTTAACCCCTAATCTGCCGCTTCGGACACAGCCACAACCTACATTATACCTATGAACCCCTAATCTGCTGCCCCTAACATCGCCGACACCTACATTATATTTATTAACCCCTAATCTGCCCCCCCCCCCAACGTCGCCGCCACCTACCTACACTTATTAACCCCTAATCTGCCGACTGGACCTCGCCGCCACTATAATAAATGTATTAACCCCTAAACCTCCGCAATTCCCGCCTCGCAAATACTATAATAAATAGTATTAACCCCTAATCTGCCCTCCCTAACACCGCCACCACCTACCTACAAATAATAACCCCTAATCTGCCGTCCCCAATGTCGCCGCTACTATAATAAATTTATTAACCCCTAAACCTAAGTCTAACCCTAACCCTAACACCCCCCTAAGTTAAATATAATTTAAATTAATCTAAATAAATGTACTATAATTAAATAAATTATTCATATTTAAAACTAAATTCTTACCTATAAAATAAACCCTAATATAGCTACAATATAACTAATAGTTACATTGTAGCTATTTTAGGATTTATATTTATTTTACAGGCAACTTTGTATTTATTTTAACTAGGTACAATAGCTATTAAATAGTTAATAACTATTTAATAGCTACCTAGTTAAAATAATTACAAAATTACCTGTAAAATAAATCCTAACCTAAGTTACAAATACACCTAAAACTACACTATCAATAAATTAATTAAATAAATTACCTACAATTAGCTAAACTAAAATACAATTATATAAACTAATCTATAATAAAAAAAACAACACTAAATTACAGAAAATATTTTTTTTTTACAAGAAGTTTAAACTAGTTACACCTAATCTAAGCCCCCTAATAAAATAAAAAAGCCCCCCAAAATAATAAAATGCCCTACCCTATTCTAAATGACAAAGTAATCAGCTCTTTTACCAGCCCTTAAAAGGGCTTTTTGCGGGGCATTGCCCCAAAGTAATCAGCTCTTTTACCTGTAAATAAAAATACAACTCCCCCAACATTAAAACCCACCACCAACATACCCCTACTCTAACCCACCCAAACCCCCCTTAATTAAACCTAACACTAACCCCCTGAAGATCTCCCTACCTTGAGTCGTCTTCACCCAGCCGAGCTGAATTTTTCATCCAAGCGGGGCAAGAAGAGGTCCTCCCTCCGGTAGAAGTCTTCATCCAAGCGGGGTCTTCTATCTTCAAGGTTCTGATCAGCCAATAGAATGCGAGGTCAATCCGATTGGCTGATTGGATCCAATCAGCCAATTAGATTGACCTCGCATTCTATTGGCTGTTCCGATCAGCCAATAGAATGTGAGGTCAATCCGATTCGCTGATTTGATCAGCCAATCGGATTGAACTTCAATCTGATTGGCTGATTGAATCAGCCAATCAGATTTTTCTTACCTTAATTCCGATTGGCTGATAGAATTCTATCAGCCAATCGGAATTCAAGGGACGCCATCTTGGATGACGTCCCTTAAAGGAACCGCCATTCGTCGTTAGTCCGTCAGTTGAAGAGGATTGCTCAGCATCAGCTGTATGGAAGATGGCTCCGCTCCGGATGGATGAAGATAGAAGACCCCGCTTGGATGAAGACTTCTACCGGATGAAGGACCTCTTCTTGCTCCGCTTGGATGAAGAATTCGGCTCGGCTGGGTGAAGATGACTCAAGGTAGGGAGATCTTCAGGGGGTTAGTGTTAGGTTTATTTAAGGGGGGTTTGGGTGGGTTAGAGTAGGGGTATGTGGGTGGTGGGTTTTAATGTTGGGGGGGTTGTATTTTTATTTAAAAATTTAATTTTTTTATTTTCTGTAATTTAGTGTTTGTTTGTTTTTGTATTATAGATTAGTTTATTTAATTGTATTTTAGTTTAGCTAATTGTAGGTAATTTATTAAATTAATTTATTGATAGTGTAGTGTTAGGTGTATTTGTAACTTAGGTTAGGATTTATTTAACAGGTATTTTTGTAATTATTTTAACTAGGTAGCTATTAAATAGTTATTAACTATTTAATAGCTATTGTACCTAGTTAAAATAAATACAAAGTTGCCTGTAAAATAAATAAATATAAATCCTAAAATAGCTACAATGTAACTATTAGTTATATTGTAGCTATATTAGGGTTTATTTTATAGGTAAGTACTTAGTTTTAAATAGGAATAATTTATTTAATTATAGTACATTTATTTAGATCAATTTAAATTATATTTAACTTAGGGGGGTGTTAGGTTTAGGGTTAGACTTAGGTTTAGGGGTTAATAACTGTATTATAGTAGCGGCGACATTGGTGGCGGCAGATTAGGGGTTAATAATTGTAGATAGGTGGCGGCGATGTTAGGGAGGGCAGATTAGGGGTTAATAAAATGTATTATAGTGTTTGCGAGGCGGGAATGCGGCGGTTTAGGGGTTAATCCATTTATTATAGTGACGGCGAGGTCCGGTCTGCAGATTAGGGGTTAATAAGTGTAGGTAGGTGACGGCGACATAGGGGGGGCAGATTAGGGGTTAATAAATATAATATAGGTGTCGGCGATGTTAGGGGCGGTAGATAAGTGGTTCATAGCTATAATGTAGGTTGCGGCGGTGTCCAGAGCGGCAGATTAGGGGTTAATAGTATAATGCAATTGGCGACAATGTTGGGGACGGCAGATTAGGGGTTAATAAGTGTAAGATTAGGGGTGTTTAGACTCGGGGTTCATGTTAGGGTGTTAGGTGTAGACTTAGAAAGTGTTTCCCCATAGGAAACAATGGGGCTGCGTTAGGAGCTGAATGCTGCTTTTTTGCAGGTGTTAGGTTTTTTTTCAGACAGCTCAGCCCCATTGTTTCCTATGGGGATATCGTGCACGAGCACGTTTTTCCAGCTTACCGCTACCGTAGGCAACGCTGGTATTGAGGGTTGAAGTGGAGCTAAATTATGCTCAACGCTCCCTTTTCTGAGCCATTCAGACAACTCTAAATACCAGCGTTGTCTTAAGGGTGCGCTGGAAAAAAAAAGAGCGTTAGCACCGCCGGTCTTTGCCGACAAAACTCTAAATCTAGGCCTTAGGGTTTATTTTACAGGTAAGTATTTAGTTTTAAATAGGGATAATTTATTTAATGATAGGAATATTTATTTAGATTTATTTAAATTATATTTAAGTTAGGGGGTGTTAGGGTTAGACTTAGGTTTAGGGGTTAATACATTTAATATAGTGGCGGCGACATTGGGGCAGCAGATTAGGGGTTAATAAATGTAGGTAGGTGGTGGCGGTGTAGGGGGGCAGATTAGGGGTTAATAAATATAATGTAGGTGGCGGCAGTGTAGGGGGCGGCAGATATAGGGGTTAATAAAAATAATGTAGGTGGCAGCGGTGTAGGGGGGGCAGATTATGGGTTAATAAATATAATGTAGGTGGCGGCGGTGTAGGGGGTAGCAGATTAGGGGTTAATAAGTATAATGTAGGTGGCAGTGGGCTCCGGGAGCGGCGGTTTATGGGGTTTAACACTTTATTTAGTTGCGGCGGGGTCCGTGAGCGGCGGTTTAGGGGTTAATACATTTATTAGAGTTGCGGTGGGCTCCGGGAGTGGCGGTATAGGGGGTAAAACAGTATAGTATAATGTGGGTGTTGAGTGACAGGGTACCAATAAAGCTGTGATAAAGCCGAAGAACAGCAAGATCGATGACTGTTAGATAACAACAGTCCACTGCTCATCGCACCGTACTTGGTGCGCAGCATTTTGGCAGCTTTTTTGGTAATTTTGGAGAATGTATTCAGGTCCGCGGCAGCGATGTTAGGCGATCTTAGGCGAGCGTATTGGTGCCGTCGAATGCAAGTAAGTTGACGGCTTGATAAATAGATGCCAATGGCTTAACTACAGTAAAAAGACAGTAGACTTATTTAAAGGGACAGTAAACTGTAAAAAAAATCCCTTAATGTATTTGCAATGACTTATTTTACCAGCTGCAGTGTATAAAATGTATGAGAAATTGCATTTTCAGTTTTTTTGTGTATATGAATTAGCTGGTTTTGTGCTTTGAAACCATAACCTATTAAAATGGGTTGAGCTTGCAGGTAAAATCAAATCTCATTAATTTAAGACTTTGGGGCCGAATTATCAAGCTCCGAATTAAGCTTGATGCCCCTGTTTCTGCGCGAGCCTTTAGGCTCACTGGAAACAGCAGTTATGAAGCAGTGATCTAAGGACTGCTGCTCCATAACTGATCCACTGCGTCTGAGGCTGAGGACATAAATCCGCCCGATCCTATACGATTGGGCTGATTGACACCCCCTTCTAACGGCCGATTGGCATGTATCGATGTGCGGCGGACTTGATACGCTACATCGTATCATGTCCGCTCGCACTTATATAAATCGGCCCCTTTCTGTACACCCATATGCTTTCTTATTCAATTAAGATAACAGACTCTCCTAAATTGTAAGTGGTCTCTGTTAAAAAATACTAGGTATTAAGGTATTGTTGGTGAGTGGGAGTGTAAATCTATTTTTACCTTGCAATAAAGAGAGAGAGACAAGAGTCTCCTCATTTTAAAGATAGGAAGCCCCCTATCACCCCCTTCACTACTTCAAATTTGCAAGATCCCCTCTTTTGAAAGAGGACTATTCCTACTATTGCATGAGGGATCACGTGTGCCACTAAGCACCAATCAAATGTTTAATGGGGAGAAGGATCATACTAAGCCATTATCACTTAAACCACACAGATAATCCATTTCATAAAGAGGGGGAACACATTTTCTAAGGAAGAACTGAAGAGAGAATATTTATGAACAGTACTGAAGAACTGAAGAGGATATTTATAAACAGCAAATAAGGACTGTTAATGAACACACCACCATAAAACAGTTGCCACAAATGTTGTCTTCCAAATTCATCACATATAAAATAAAAAGATTAGGATTCTCCATTTCTCCTGTATGACTATGCTAAATTATAATCTTTTTGTTTCTTCCCATGTATTTCTTTTACTCTTCTATAGTGCTGCAAACACAATGATGATCTATAAATATAGTATAATAATAATAATAATAATAATAATAATAATAATAATAGAAAACACATGTAGATATAATGTATAAGTAAACACACAGATATAGATAGATAGATAGATAGATAGATAGATAGATAGATAGATAGATAGATAGATAGATAGATGATAGATAGATACTGTAGATGATAGGCAGATAGATAGAAAGATAGATATATGATAGATAGATAGATAGATAGATAGATAGATAGATGATAGATAATAAGAGCAGGGTGAAATGTTTTCCACACTAGAAAAAGAACTAAAAGTAACAGTTTCTGCCTTCTCAAAGATCATGAGGGGTCTGCTTGCTATTAGACTAATAATTGTATAATAATTACTAGCATTATCCTTTATTTGTAAAGCATGGCCAAATTACATAGCACTGGGTACATGAGTAGGAATACACAATGACAGCGGTTTGTGGTAAAAAATAATTACAGATACATAAAACAGACAAAAAAAACAAAGTATTGCATGAAGTGGAGGGTCCTGTTTCAAAGAGCTACAGGGGTCTATTTGTGCATAGAGAGGAAGAGTGTGAGTATAAAAGACAGATAGAGAAAATACTTGAGAGAATGAGAAAGATAAAAAAGATAGATAGATAGATAGATAGATAGATAGATAGATAGATAGATGATACATAGATACATAGATACATAGATACATAGATACATACATAGATAGACAGACAGCTAGATAAATAGATAGACTATATTATGTATATTAGTATAGGTATTTAGAGACATCATTTATTTTCCTGTATACTTTAGAAATAACATATAGTATGCTAAGCATCTATAGAGACTGACTTACACTTCAGATTCTATGGTTCAGCTTTCACCAAGTTTAGGTCAGTACCGCTGCCACTTGAACTTAGGGGATCACCACTTGACAGTAGGTCATAAGGAACAAGAGACAGACTAAGAATAATACAGACAGAATACTTTCATTCAACTTAGCTTGTGCATTCTTCCTGAAATAAATATGTCTGCAATATCAGCTTGTGTGCATCTTACAATCAATAGCTACATTTTGATGTTTTCTCAATTCAACTTTCCTGCTGAATTCATAACATTAGCAATATGTTTATACTTTTACTAAAATAACTTTTAAATGTTTGCCTTTAACATGTAACAGTGTATTACTTCCACAGTTCAAGAAATGTATTCATTGTTTAATTCTACAGTTTTTAACTGATACTTCTATTAAAGGACCACTCAATGCAGTAGAATTGCATGATGAACAAGTGCATTATAAAAAGACAATGATTTAACACCTACTCTGAATTACAAATAAGCAGTAGATTTTTTTCTGACAAATTTATTTTTTCTCCCATTGTCCGGCCCCCCTGCATCATGTGACAGATATCATGTGACAGACTAGTATACATATACCCTGTGAGCTTGTGCACATGCTCAGTAGGATCTTGTTATCCAGAAAGTGTGTATATAACAAGATTGTGCAAATTTTGATAATGGAAGTAAATTGGAAAGTGTCTTAAAACTGCATGCTCCATCTGAATCATATAAGTTTATTTTGACTGGAGTGTTCCTTTAACTTTAACTTGAGGGTTCAAGTTAGGTTCTTAAAGTGACATAAATCATGGATATTTTAATATAAAATGCTGAATTATATGTAGTTGCATATATTTTTATTATTTATTTTGAACCCATAGTATTTAACTGCTGATATATACTGCGTATATAAAAAGAAAATGGGCCAGATTACAAGTGGCGCTGGCCACGCCAACATTAGCGCAACTTGTTATTATAATTCCATGGTAAAACTATTTTACCAGAGACAGGTGTGCGTGACTGAAATAGCTCTAGCGCAACCCTATAGTTTCAATGTATATTGCAAGCATATTAAAAGTTTAGCAAAAGACTCAGGATCGCTAACTTCAGGATTTTGGATATTATGACCGCACTAACTTCTTCTCCCCATAGACCTCTATGGGGTGCGCTGAAAAAGAAAGGTATTAGTTATAGCTAGCATGCTAACCCGACACTGCGCTAGATCAACTGCACTAGACCCAAAGGTGCATAAGGAATATTTCAAATTCCATTGTTTTTTTCTCATAGAAGAAAATTTTCTTTTTTCTTTTTATATATTTTTATATATATGTATATGATTTTTTGTTTTACAAGTTATATATCTGCTTCAGAGTGAAACTTTCCCTAATCTATTACAAGAGTACTTTGCTACTCACCACAAACTTTTAATTGCCAAAGACGCTATTGTGCAGATTTTATGCTGTAACCATTTGCCTCGTAGTCACATTAATTTTATGTGTTACTTTTAGCTGTTTGTATCAGTCTTATTTGCCATTGCTAATGATAATGCATACATTTTAATATCTTATATTTATGCTTATCTTTTGTCACTACATACAGCTTGAGAACCTTATGTCTATATTAGTTTAGATCGTGATTTTAGATTTTATGCAAACAATTCTGTTGTCTTTTTTTAGATTGTGCCCATTTATTAGGGAGACGTCCCAACGCTTAATTTACCCCTTTTTTGGTGTTCATTATCTTTTACAATTTCTTATTCTTTGATGTCTTTTATATTTCATTATTTAATAAATTTTTATTTGTTTTTTCGGATATTGTTCATATGAATGTTTATTTGTATGGTATCTCACACGTTATATATATATATAACACACATTTCTGTCACTTCCAAGTTAGAACACTGTTATACACCTTTATATCCTTGATACCTTTAGCTTTCTTAGCACCTGTGTGAATTGTAGCCTCAGTTTCCTGTTCTTAGCTGACAGGATTGGCACCTGGTGTGGTCTTCTGCTGCTGTTAGCCCATCTGCTTCAATATTTGATGTGTTGTGCATTCAGAGATGGTATTCTGCATACCTTAGTTGTAGCAAGTGGTTATTTGAGTTACTGTTGCCTTTCTATCATCTTGAACCAGTCTGCCCTTTCTCCTCTGACCTCTGACATCAACAAGGCATTTTCGTCCACACAACTGCCACTCAATGGATATTTTCTCCCTTTTCAGACTATTCTCTGTAAACCCTAGGGATGGTTGTGCATGAAAATCCTAGTAGGTCAGCAGTTTTTGAAATACTCAGACTAGCCCACCTGGCACCAACAATCTTCCCCATTCTGATACCTGATTTGAACTTCAGCAAGTCGTCTTCACCACGTCTAGATGCCTAAATGCATTGAGTTGCTGCCATGTGATTGGCTGATTAGCAATTTGTGTTACCAAGCAATTGAACAGGTGTAATCTGCCCCCCCAACGTCGCCGCTACCTCACCTATTACTTACTTACTTATTAACCCCTAATCTGCCGACCGGACCTCGCCGCCACTATAATAAATGTATTAACCCCTAAACCGCCGCACTCCCGCTTCAAAACCCCTATAAATAGTATTAACCCCTAATCTGCCCTCCCTAACATCGCCGACACCTAACTTCAAGTATTAACCCCTAATCTGCCGACCGGACCTCGCCGCTACTCTAATAAATGTATTAACCCCTAAAGCTAAGTCTAACCCTAACACCCCCCTAAGTTAAATATAATTTTATTCTAACGAAATAAATTAAATCTTATTAACTAAAGTCTTCCTATTTAAAGCTAAATACTTACCTGTAAAATGAACCCTAATATAGCTACAATATAACGAATAATTACATTGTAGCTATTTTAGGATTTATATTTATTTTACAGGCAACTTTGTATTTATTTTAACTAGGTACAATAGCTATTAAATAGTTATTTACTATTTAATAGCTACCTAGTTAAAATAATTACCAAATTACCTGTAAAATAAATCCTAACCTAAGTTACAATTAAACCTAACACTACACTATCAATAAATAAATTAAATCAATTAACTACAAGTACCTACAATTAAATAAACTAAACTAAATTACAAAAAAACCCCACTAAATTACAAAAAATAAAAAAAGATTACAAGAATTTTAAGCTAATTACACCTACTCTAAGCCCCCTAATAAAATAACAAAGCCCCCCAAAATAAAAAAAATCCCTACCTGTAAGAAATCACTTGTTTATGTGACAATTCTTTACTTATCTTTAGTACTTTAGAAGTAGAACTGTGGTAATATGTTAATGTAACAAACTGGGAAATATGCTTGCTAGTAAGGAAGCATATAATCCTAATCTGTATTTATATTGCCTCAATAAGCTTCCAATATCAAAGAGTAATGAATACAGGAATGCTTTAGAGGCAGAACAAAGGATATATATTTCTCAAGACAGGAGCAGTAACTAGTTAAGGAAAATACCCTGATTAGTACTCATAGCATGTTTAATATAGCACACTGCAGGTGAGGAGTTAATATAACCATTTAGTAATGGTAGTGCTAGTAGCTTGCTGGCAGATTTATACAGTGTAACACATAGAGGAATGTCAATATTATGGCAAGCTTAAATATGGAAGTAGTGAGAGTAGCAGACTTAGAACACTACAAGTAAAAGCTTATACGGAACCTGATAACCTCATGTGTCGCTATACTTGTTGCAAGCTGAAGGCACTGTGAGTGCTTGAGATCCGGAAGGCTGTGTCAGAGCAGCTGGAAGTCTGTGCACGCTGTGAAGTTGGAACGCTGCCAGGCCTGAGCAGCGTGTGAGGAGTGAATGGCTTGCAGTGACGTCAGAGGAAGCCAGGTAGGAAGACAACAAGCAGCGCTTTTGCCAAGGTGTGCAAGTGAAGTAGTTTAAATGCAGCCGAGTACTTTCTTTCACCAGGATACAAGCTGGAGTTGTGAGTTAATCACTTCAATAAACCAGCAAAGAGTAATTAGACAGTGCAGGCTTTATAGGCAGGAGGAGACAATGTTAAGGTGGTATAGGCTTGATATGGCAAAGTATATATTAAGGTGGAATGTGTAAGATAGGACCATGACATACTCCCCCCCCAAGGAAACATCAAAGAGGTTTCAGGGAGAAGGACGATCCGGATGCCTCCGAGGAAACAAAGAGACCAACCTATCTGCAGAGAGATTCGAAGCGGGTTCCCAAGAGTCCTCCGAAGAGTCGTACCCAGACCAATGAACCAGATACTGCAGTTCACCATGCCAACGTCTAGAGTCCAGAATGGCCTGGACCTCGTACTCAGGATCCGGGGTAGGAGAACCCAGGGAAGTGGCTGATAGAGGGGTAGAAGAGTAGCAAGGCTTGATGAGGGACACATGAAATGTCGGGTGAATGCGGTAAGTGGGAGGAAGCTGTAGAGTCACCGTAACCGGGTTTGGAAGAGCAATGATAGAAAAAGGACCAACAAAAAGTTTGTTAAACTTCTTGCAAGGAGTTGGAATCCTCAGATTCTTTGCCGATAACCAGACTTTTTGTCCTACAGCGTAGGTAGGATGAGGGCGATGGCGTAGGTCATAGAACCTCTTTTGGGTG
The DNA here is from genome assembly GCF_027579735.1 of Bombina bombina. Lineage (NCBI taxonomy): Eukaryota > Metazoa > Chordata > Amphibia > Anura > Bombinatoridae > Bombina > Bombina bombina. The sequence goes on from NC_069501.1 coordinate 154,258,155, forward strand.
GCCTGTGCTTGCTTGATGTTATCCTGTATGGCGACGTAAGTCTGCTTGATGGAATTGACGAGATCATTCACCTGAGGACAAGGTGAGTGTGTCATAGGCAATGGATGAAATCGGGGATGGTAGCCTGAATTGATATAAAAGGGAGAAAACCCCGTAGAAGTATTGGTGGTATTATTATATGCAAACTCAGCATGTGGGAGGTACGTGGCCCAAGATTCTTGTTTGTGGGAACAGTAGCAACGTAAAAATTGCTCCAGCCACTGGTTGGTTCTCTCACACTGTCCATTGGTCTGTGGGTGGTACGATGTGGTCAAACACTGATGTATGTCTAGTGAGGTACAAAGATGTCTCCAAAATTTTGAGGTGAATTGTGAGCCTCTGTCGCTGAGTACTGTAGTGGGTATTCCATGTAAACGAATAATCTCTCTAAGAAATAACTGAGCTGATTTTTGTGCAGTGGGTAGAGTTTCGGTTGGAATGAAATGTGCCATCTTTGACATGAGATCCACAACAACAAAAATGACGGTGTAACCTTCAGATTTAGGCAAATCAACTACAAAGTCCATGGAGACAGAAGTCCACGGAAATTCGGGAATAGGGAGGTTCTGTAGTAAACCCAGAGGTGGTTGGTGTGAGGGCTTACAGGTTTGACAGGTAACGCAGAGTTTGATGTATTCTTTAACAGTGGTTCTCATAGAAGGCCACCAAAAATACCTCTGTAGAAGGTCAAGTGTCTTGTGTATACCCATATGACCTGCTAATAATGAATCATGGGCAATGGACACTGCGTGATCTCGCAGCGAGGGTGGAACATATAGCCTTGAATCCTTGTAGAGGATTCCAGCATTATCAGGGGTAAGCGTGTAAGCGGTCTTAGTAATGTCTTGTTGTTGATGTGTTTTTAGATCTGTGAGATCATTTGATAGAAGACCTACAAAAGAAGATTTTGGAATGATGGTGGATGGAAATTGAGTAGACTCAGGCTTTTTATCCCTTCTAGATAAAGCATCTGCCTTTCCATTCCGTATGCCAGGACGGTAGGCAATGTGGAAGGAGAAACGAGAGAAGTAGAGGCTCCAGCGGAGCTGTCGAGCAGAAAGAGTTCTGTTTGTCTGGAGATACTGTAGATTCTTATGATCAGTAAATATCACTATAGGTTGCTCCGTACCCTCCAATAAATGCCTCCATTGGTCAAAGGATGACTTAATAGCCAACAACTCCTTTTCACCAACTGGATAATTCAGCTCAGCTGGTGTCAGGAGCCTAGAGAAATAAGACACAGGATGTAATGAGTCCTTAGGAGTGGATCTCTGGGATAACACGGAGCCAATGGCATATTCTGATGCGTAAACCTCTAATACGAATTGACACTTTGTGTTTGGTAGATGGAGTATCGGAGAGGTGGTAAAGAGATGCTTTAATTGGTCAAAGGCGGTTTGAGCCTCAGGTGTCCAACAAAATGGAGTCTTTCCCTTAGTCAGATTTGTCAGGGGTTTTGTGATGGCAGCAAAGTTTTGAATAAAGCGTCTATAAAAATTTGCGAAGCCCAAGAACCTTTGAACTTCTTTCACAGAAGAGGGTATAGGCCATGATGATATGGCTGAAATTTTGTTATCCTCCATCTTTATCTGACCCTTACTGATGTGATAACCCAAGAAAGACACCTCTGTGACGTGAAACAAACATTTTTCTAATTTAACATAGAGTCTATGTGTTTGTAGTCTAGACAACACAAGCCTGACATGTTGTATATGTTCTGTCAAAGAGGGTGAGTAAATAAGAATGTCGTCTAAGTAGACAACCAAAAACGTGTCAAGGACATCTCTAAAAATATCATTAATGAAGTTCTGGAATGTCGCCGGGGCATTGCACAGACCGAATGGCATAACCGTATACTCATAGAGACCATACCTAGTCCTAAATGCGGTCAGCCACTCGTCCCCGGCTCTTATACTGACAAGGTTATAGGCACCCCTCAGATCTAGTTTAGTGAACACTGTGGCGCCACGTAACCTCTCAATCAGTTCTGGGATGAGAGGTAGTGGGTATCTGTTTTTTATTGTTATTTTGTTCAGCTCGCGATAATCTATTATCGGGCGTAAAGACCCATCCTTGTTCTTTACAAAAAACATAGCTGCTGCTGCAGGTGAGGTGGAGGGACGGATGAACCCTTTTTTTAAATTCTCAGTAATATAAGTTTTAAGGTGTTGTAACTCAGGTCTTGAGAGGGGATAAATATGACCATGAGGTATGGTTGCACCAGGCAGCAGATCTATGGGGCAATCATAGGCCCTATGGGGAGGCAATACCTCTGCCTCTTTTTTATCGAAAACGTTTGAAAAATCAGAATATTCAACTGGTATGACAGGAGTGGATGTGATCAAAATATGTTTCCTAGGGAAGCAAGTGTTAGAACAGTAAGAGGAGGGGAAGGAGAGAGAAAGAGTGGACCAATGCAGAGTGGGTTGGTGTAAACGAAGCCAAGAGATTCCCAGTACAATAGGGTAAATAGGAGAGGATATGATATCGAAAGTAATTGTTTCAGTGTGACCAGAGGGAGTTGTGACTAACAGAGGGACAGTTTGATGTGACACCGGACCAGAAGCTAAATGTGACCCGTCAATGACTTTGAGAGGCAGTGGAATGCTTTTTAACTGAAAAGGAATTTTATTAGAATGAACCAAACGAACATCAATGAAATTGGTACAAGCGCCTGTATCAACGATGGCGTTACTGCTGATCCTGTGCTGATCCCACTGTAATTGTAAAGGTAAGGTAAAGTAAGTTGATGTAGCTGACTTTGTGTGAAGACAGTTACTATTTGATTTTGTCTTACCTCGCTTTTGCTTCAGAAGCAGGGGACAATCCTTAACCACATGCTGCGTACCAGCACAATACATACACAGATTGAGATTACGGCGTCTGGTCTTTTCTTGCATAGTGAGAGGTCCTCTCAGAAAGCTAATGTCCATAGGCTGGTCAGGGGGAGCAGTAGCAGTAGGCGGAGTCGGGAGCAAGCGGCGTGTGGGGTGGCTAGAACTACCTTTTTCCTGCCTTCGCTCTCGGAGCCTGCGATCTATAGTAGTTGTTAAAGTATAGAAATCCTCTAGGTGATCTGGTATGCCAGTTCTGGAGAGTTCGTCCTTTACTTCCTCTGACAACCCCATTCGATACTGATTCTTGAGAGAGACCTCATTCCAGAGCGAATCTCTGGCCCAAATCTTGAAACGAGTAATATACTCCTCCACTGGAGCTTTTAACTGTTTGAGTCCTCTGAGTTTAGTCTCAGCAGTAATCTGACGATAAGGATCATCATAAAGGTTGGATAAAGCCTTTAAGAAGGCATCAAAAGAATTCAGAATTGGGTCCTGGGACTCATAAAATGAGTCAGCCCAGGCCCGAGGTTCCCCTCGCAGGTATGAGAGAACAGTTAATACTTTGGATCTGTCTGTAGGATAAGTTCTCGGTTTTAAATCGAATAACAACAGGCAGGCGTTTCTGAACTGGCGAAAAGTGGATCTATCACCAGTAAATTTCTCAGGGTAAGAAACCTGGGGCTCAGCCTGGTGGTCATTTCCAGCATTCCTATTGGCCAACACTTCTCTAAGACAGGCTTTGAGACTTTGGTTTTCCACCTGTATATCTCTAAATGCCTGAGTTAAGTTGTCCAGGCGCTGGTTTAAATTATGTAGCTGGGGGGCCACATCTGATGGCTCCATAGTTACAATTTTTTTTTTTTTTTTTTTTTTTTTTAAGGCTGGTTTATTATGTAAGAAATCACTTGTTTATGTGACAATTCTTTACTTATCTTTAGTACTTTAGAAGTAGAACTGTGGTAATATGTTAATGTAACAAACTGGGAAATATGCTTGCTAGTAAGGAAGCATATAATCCTAATCTGTATTTATATTGCCTCAATAAGCTTCCAATATCAAAGAGTAATGAATACAGGAATGCTTTAGAGGCAGAACAAAGGATATATATTTCTCAAGACAGGAGCAGTAACTAGTTAAGGAAAATACCCTGATTAGTACTCATAGCATGTTTAATATGGCACACTGCAGGTGAGGAGTTAATATAACCATTTAGTAATGGTAGTGCTAGTAGCTTGCTGGCAGATTTATACAGTGTAACACATAGAGGAATGTCAATATTATGGCAAGCTTAAATATGGAAGTAGTGAGAGTAGCAGACTTAGAACACTACAAGTAAAAGCTTATACGGAACCTGATAACCTCATGTGTCGCTATACTTGTTGCAAGCTGAAGGCACTGTGAGTGCTTGAGATCCGGAAGGCTGTGTCAGAGCAGCTGGAAGTCTGTGCACGCTGTGAAGTTGGAACGCTGCCAGGCCTGAGCAGCGTGTGAGGAGTGAATGGCTTGCAGTGACGTCAGAGGAAGCCAGGTAGGAAGACAACAAGCAGCGCTTTTGCCAAGGTGTGCAAGTGAAGTAGTTTAAATGCAGCCGAGTACTTTCTTTCACCAGGATACAAGCTGGAGTTGTGAGTTAATCACTTCAATAAACCAGCAAAGAGTAATTAGACAGTGCAGGCTTTATAGGCAGGAGGAGACAATGTTAAGGTGGTATAGGCTTGATATGGCAAAGTATATATTAAGGTGGAATGTGTAAGATAGGACCATGACACTACCCTAATCTAAATTAAAATAGTTAACAGCTCTATTACCTTACCAGCCCTTAAAAGGGCTTTTTGCGGGGCATGCCCCAAAGAAATCAGCTCTTTTGCCTGTAAAAAAAACACACCCCCCAACATTACAACCCACCACCCACATACCCCTACTCTAACCCAAACCCCCCTTAAATAAATCTAACACTACCCCCCTGAAGATCTCCCTACCTTGAGTCGTCTTCACTCAGCCGAGCAGCGATGGACCAAAAGAAGACATCCGGAGCGGCAGAAGTCTTCATCCTATCCGGGCAGAAGAGGACATCCGGACCGGCAAACAGCTTCATCCAAGCGGCATCTTCTATCTTCATCCATCCGACGAGGAGCGGCTCCATCTTCAAGACCTCCGGCGCGGAACATCCTCTTCTACCAATCAGATTCAAGTTCAATCCGATTGGCTGATCCAATCAGCCAATCAGATTGAGCTCGCATTCTATTGGCTGATCGGAACAGCCAATAGAATGCAAGCTCAATCTGATTGGCTGATTGGATCAGCCAATCTGATTGAACTTGAATCTGATTGGCTGATTCAATCAGCCAATCAGATTTTTCCTACCTTAATTCCGATTGGCTGATAGAATCCTATCCAATCGGAATTCGAGGGATGCCATCTTGGATTACTTCACTTAAAGGAACCTTCATTCGTCGTCTATCATTGGTAGAAGAGGATGTTCCGCGCCGGAGGTCTTGAAGATGGAGCCGCTCCTCGTCGGATGGATGAAGATAGAAGATGCCGCTTGGATGAAGATGTTTGCCGGTCCAGATGTCCTCTTCTGCCCGTATAGGATGAAGACTTCTGCCGCCCTGGATGTCTTCTTTTGGTCCATCGCTGCTCGGCTGAGTGAAGACGACTCAAGGTAGGGAGATCTTCAGGGGGGTAGTGTTAGGTTTATTTAAGGGGGATTTGGGTTAGAGTAGGGGTATGTGGGTGGTAGGTTGTAATGTTGGGGGGTGGTATTGTGTTTTTTTTACAGGCAAAAGAGCTGATTTCTTTGGGGCATGCCCCGCAAAAAGCCCCTTTAAGGGCTGGTAAGGTAATAGAGCTGTTAACTATTTTAATTTAGATTAGGGTAGGGAATTTTTTTACTTTGAGGGGCTTTGTTATTTTATTAGGGGGCTTAGAGTAGGTGTAATTAGCTTAAAATTCTTGTAATCTTTTTTTATTTTTTGTAATTTAGTGTTTGTTTGTTTTTTTTGTAATTTAGTTTAGTTTATTTAATTGTAGGTACTTGTAGTTAATTGATTTAATTTATTTATTGATAGTGTAGTGTTAGGTTTAATTGTAACTTAGGTTAGGATTTATTTTACAGGTAATTTGGTAATTATTTTAACTAGGTAGCTATTAAATAGTAAATAACTATTTAATAGCTATTGTACCTAGTTAAAATAAATACAAAGTTGCCTGTAAAATAAATATAAATCCTAAAATAGCTACAATGTAATTATTCGTTATATTGTAGCTATATTAGGGTTTATTTTACAGGTAAGTATTTAGCTTTAAATAGGAAGACTTTAGTTAATAAGATTTAATTTATTTCGTTAGAATAAAATTATATTTAACTTAGGGGGGTGTTAGGGTTAGGGTTAGACTTAGCTTTAGGGGTTAATACATTTATTAGAGTAGCGGCGAGGTCCAGTCGGAAGATTAGGGGTTAATAAGTGAAGTTAGGTGGCAGCGACGTTGGGGGGGGCAGATTAGGGGTTAATAAATATTATGTAGGTGTCGGCGATGTTAGGGGCAGCAGATTAGGGGTACATAGGTATAATGTAGGTGGCGGCGGTGTGCGGTCGGCAGATTAGGGGTTTATTAGTGTGGTGGCGTTGTGGGGGGCCTCGGTTTAGGGGTACATAGGTAGTTTATGGGTGTTAGTGTACTTTAGAGCACAGTAGTTAAGAGCATTATAAACCGGCGTTAGCCCAGAAAGCTCTTAACTCCTGACTTTTTCTGCGGCTGGAGTCTTGTCAGTAGAGAGTCTACCGCTCACTTCAGCCAAGACTCTAAATACCAGCGTTAGGAAGATCCCATTGAAAAGATAGGATACGCAATTGGCGTAAGGGGATCTGCGGTATGGAAAAGTCGCGGCTGGAAAGTGAGCGTTAGTCCCTTTCCTGACTGACTCTAAATACCAGCGGGCGGTAAAAAGCAGCATTAGGACCCCTTAACGCTGCTTTTGATGGCTAACACAGAACTCTAAATCTAGGCGATAGTTAGTCCAATAAAAAAAGTATCCTTGCTCAATGCACTACTCTTGTTATTTTGATATCTAAATCCTGGACTAACACGGCTACCCCAATCAATGTCCAATATTTATACAAATATATATATATATATATATATATATATATAATTCATTGAAATTATGGGGGGAGAAAGAAAAGTGCTGTGTATCAGAGTTTAGATACTATATTGACAAATTCCAGCGTAGAAGCTGGACAGGATACCTTATTAAGTATTTGTATCCATCTTATGTGGAGGTGTTTGAACGTGTTAGAACATTTAAAATATAAACTTTATTAAATCCAACATTAAAATCAGTGTGTGTGAGCTACTGAATTAGTGTGGTTAGTGTAAATTGCCTGGCGTGATCATGTCAGCACTGTTATGGTTAAACTGTGCTCGGGGGGTCTGGCATAGTGGTGGTTAGGCATGAACTGAGCTGGGGTGGTGGTTAAATTTAATGAGCTGCACCTCTAGTAATAATCTAAAATAAGTACCAGCATTAAGGAAGTTGGGGGTCAGAAAGTCCATGGTGGGTGGTCATAGAGACCCCTATAGCACTGTCACTAAATAGTATTGGAGGTATGGTTTATTTTTTATTATTTTTCACAGTGGTTACATTTTACAAACTAGCACTGGATCTGACCCATAACCTAGCGGTGTTAGGCTGTCCACTGTCAGTAAAATAATTAGCCCATTAGTAATAGGTGTTAAGTAACATTTAAGTTTTTACAAATATGTATGAAATTATTTTATATGCTAAATGTGGAGAGGAGTAGGTACTATTAATTATTAAAAATGCTAAAGTAATACTTCGATATAATAAATTTAGTGAACTTAATAAAATATAGATCATGTTTGAAAAATATTAAACATGAAACATGTCTACAATATGTGAATTAAACATTGAGAATACCCAAAAATTCTTGCAATAATACAGTTTGTAAACATCAATATATATTTATCTGACTAAACAATATATGCAGTCAATATAACCAACAAATGTATGGCACTGATGAAGTTGCTTTCATTCAGTGGTATCTATAACCATAGTCATTAGGAAAAATGTACACAGGCTTACTCAACACATTTTGTAGATGACATATGAGTGATATTCTATCCACTTTAATGGACAAGATGATGGGTTATGTAAAGGTATATGTTGAAACGGCTTGACAGCTGATATGTATAATGCACATGTAGAAACCAGAAGCAATACACACATATTTATAAATAATCCTAGGGACTGGATACTGATAGGAAGTCCCCTAGAGCATAGCTCAATGCTTCTGTTTTCAAGGCAGTGGGTTATGTGTCCTTGGCTGTTAGATACCAAGAAAATAATAAGCTAACAAGTGTTGTCATTGGATACTTACATTCAAAATATTATGGTAACAATATCACAAAATATCATTGCTGTAGTGATGTTTTAGAATAGTTTGAGTTATACAGGTTAGGGTGGGGTGAAGTTTAGGGTTATAATTTAAAGGTACATGAAAAACAACATTTTTCTTTTATTGTTCTTATAGGACCTCTTAACTGAGCCTTTTCTACCCCTATTATGTTTTTAAACACCGCTCACATTTAAGTCCCACTTTAGGTGAGTTTTCAGTGACAAACCCATACAAATTATTATTAATATTTTTTTTTTTTCAGCAGACACAGTAGATTCAAACCATTAATTTATGTATGTATTATGTGAGAACTGTACATCAAAATGTGTGAAAAATGTATATATTTATTAAGAGTTTACAAAAACAAGGTTGTTAACAATTGTGTGTATGTTTCTAAATGCTATAGTCAAAAGAAGAAGGGGTTATCCTTATAAAAATAGGGGACTTTTGGCATATATAATTTTGATGTGCACATAGGGCCTCCTATGAGCCTCGACACAAATAAATGCACATTTTTCACGTGATCATTATTAACACAATGATCTTCTGGCTATTAAAGATTTATTTTAAATAGGGGCTTATGGCCTTGAATACAAGAGGTCACACGAGTCTTTACATATTTTTGATGACCTGTTATAAGTGTATATATGTTGGAACATGTATGTTTTTATTTATTTATTTTTGGGCACTTCCGCCCATACTTGATGATGGTTCCAGTATTGCCGGATTCCCTCAGAGATGTTAGGCCATTCGACCACCTTGTGTTCCCCAGTAAGTTCTGGGGGGGGGGGGGATGATTTGCTCTGAATGCACTCCCCAGAATGAAAACAACTTTCCAATTTTCTTATATTATGACATATGCTTCATTCTATTTGTATCCTTTGTTAAAGGAGCAGCAATGCACTATTGTGAGCTAGTGGAACACATTGGATGAGCCCCTGGCAAGAAGCATGTATGTGCAGCCACCAAACAGCAGCTAGGTATGCTTTTCAACAACGTATACCAAGAGAATGAAGCACATTAGATAACAGAAGTAAATATGAAAGTTTAATTTTAACTTTACTGTCCCTTTATAGGTTTGGATTAAGACAGGGTTTAGGGTTCACATGAGCTATAATGTTTATTTTCTAACCATTGTATTTTAAATCTCGCAACATTTAAGTAGTTAACTAAAAATCATACAAGACAAAAAAGTGTGTGAGACTAATAAAAATCAGGAAAATTATAGGGATATTAAACTCAACATTTAATCTTCCCATAAAGTATTTCATTAAAGAAAATAAAACATTATTGCAATATGAATTAATTACTTATTTTACCTGCTTCTGCTGTAAAATAACCTGGAAAATTTGCATGCTAAAATTTCATGATTCGGATAGGGCATGTCATTTTAAACAACTTTCCAAATTACTTTAATCATCAAATTTGTTTTGATATCCTTTGTTGAAAACTTAACCTAGGTAGGCTCATTTCATGGGGTCGATTTAACAAGGGCCAAATGGCCCCTGTTCCCCTTGTTTCCGCGTGAGCCTTCAGGCTCGCCGGAAGCAGGAGTTAAGAAGCAGTAGAAATTAGACCGCTGCTCCTTAACTCATACGCCACCTCTGAGGCAGGGTACATTAATCCGCCCGATCGCATACAACAGGCTGATTGACAACTCTTGCTAGCGGCCGACCGGCAGCGAATCTGCAGGGGGCAGCATTGCACAAGCAGTTCACTAGAACTGCTTGTGCAATGCCGAATGTCAATAACGTATGCTGTCCACATTTAGAGATGTCTGGCAGACATGATACGCTGCAGCGTATCATGTCCACCAGGCATTGGTAAATCGGCCCCTATATGCTAATTTAAGGAGTGAGCGCCAATAGGCAGAGGTGGGAGAATTAGGATACTTGATGAAGAAAGTGTAAAATATAAAATTATTATAATTTATAATAATTTTACCAAAGTACATCCCACAAAGTGGAAAATGTATACCTTTTAATACCGTTTAGCCATAAGTAAGCAAATGCTAATTAAAAAAAGGGGAGAGGGAGCAGGGACGCCACTGACGCGTTTCACCGTGGTGGCTGTATCAAAGGGCCCTCTGGGGATACACCAACGACATTACCAGTTATACCTCCCCAATTTTGTGATACATATACGGTATTACGAGGTATATCTCCCCAAATTTTGGAGCCATACTAATGGTATTAAAAGGTATATCTCCCCCAATTTGGGGATACACCAACGGTATTAAATGTTATATCTCTCCTACCTGGAGATACATATACGGTACTCCAAGATATATCTCTTCCACATAGGGTTCTACTAATGATATATCAAGATATATCTCCCCAAATTCGAGGACATAATTATGGCATTAAGATATATCTGACCTAATCAAAGACACACATGTGTTATCAATAGGTACACCTCTCTATTATACACGCACTAACGGTATTAAAAGGTATCCGATTCCTATAGGTATTAATAGGTTATTTTTTCTCCATTTTGGAAGCTATTCATATGGTACCAACAAATAGATATCCAAACGGTATTAAAAGGTATATATTTCCTCACTTTAGAGATATATAAACCACAATTGAGATATATCTCCCCACTCTAGGGATACACCAAGGTATTACTAGGTATACCTCCCCAATCGGGGATACACACACGGAACATATACACGAATGGTATTAAAGGGTATATTCCCTAACTTTAGGGTTGATATTTAAACATAAAACAACAAAAAATATTGGTGCACATCCAACCACTTAAGTCCACTCTTTCATGGCATATTTGTATATGCTTCTGTCTGCCAAATATACTTACATAGCTTCTAATAAGATTGGAATAAACATCTCGCAATAATATGAGCTTATATTTGTGCTGCAAAAACAAATATACTTCTATCTGCTAAATATACTTACATAGTTCAAATAAAATTGGGACTAACATCTCGCAATAATATTGACTTATATTTATGCTGCAAAAATTTTTTTGCTTTAAAAAAAATGCCTTTAAATGAAATGGGATCTTAGTCACACAATATGATCATATTCTGCTAAGCCAGTCACCACTTACAAGGTGTCCCATAAAGACTGGTCCTATACTAACCAGTTTCCACACTGCAGCAAGTCATGTCTACACAGTGTGAAGCTTTCTAGCTTATTGAGTATATTTATCAGGAACACACCTGGGCTGGGTGGCGTGCAGTAACCAAAGGGGAGGGATTTGGTCAGCTCCCTATTTAAGAAATACAACAAAGGGTTTTTTTGGTTACGCACACCACAAAAGGACTGTTTAATCTTAACACACATATTGTGGGAGTGCTACCAAAGTGACCAAAACAATTACAAAACAACAAAAAATATTGGTGCACATCCAACCACTTAAGTCCACTCTTTCATGGCATATTTGTATATGCTTCTGTCTGCCAAATATACTTACATAGCTTCTAATAAGATTGGAATAAACATCTCGCAATAATATGAGCTTATATTTGTGCTGCAAAAACAAATATACTTCTATCTGCTAAATATACTTACATAGTTCAAATAAAATTGGGACTAACATCTCGCAATAATATTGACTTATATTTATGCTGCAAAAATTTTTTTGCTTTAAAAAAAATGCCTTTAAATGAAATGGGATCTTAGTCACACAATATGATCATATTCTGCTAAGCCAGTCACCACTTACAAGGTGTCCCATAAAGACTGGTCCTATACTAACCAGTTTCCACACTGCAGCAAGTCATGTCTACACAGTGTGAAGCTTTCTAGCTTATTGAGTATATTTATCAGGAACACACCTGGGCTGGGTGGCGTGCAGTAACCAAAGGGGAGGGATTTGGTCAGCTCCCTATTTAAGAAATACAACAAAGGGTTTTTTTGGTTACGCACACCACAAAAGGACTGTTTAATCTTAACACACATATTGTGGGAGTGCTACCAAAGTGACCAAAACAATTACAAAACAACAAAAAATATTGGTGCACATCCAACCACTTAAGTCCACTCTTTCATGGCATATTTGTATATGCTTCTGTCTGCCAAATATACTTACATAGCTTCTAATAAGATTGGGATAAACATCTCGCAATAATATGAGCTTATATTTGTGCTGCAAAAACAAATATACTTCTATCTGCTAAATTTACTTACATAGTTCAAATAAAATTGGGATTAACATCTCGCAATAATATTGACTTATATTTATGCTGCAAAATTTTTTTTGCTTTAAAAAAATGCCTTTAAATGAAATGGGATCTTAGTCACACAATATGATCATATTCTGCTAAGCCAGTCACCACTTACAAGGTGTCCCATAAAGACTGGTCCTATACTAACCAGTTTCCACACTGCAGCAAGTCATGTCTACACAGTGTGAAGCTTTCTAGCTTATTGAGTATATTTATCAGGAACACACCTGGGCTGGGTGGCGTGCAGTAACCAAAGGGGAGGGATTTGGTCAGCTCCCTATTTAAGAAATACAACAAAGGGTTTTTTTGGTTATGCACACACACTTTGGTAGCACTCCCACAATATGTGTGTTAAGATTAAACAGTCCTTTTGTGGTGTGCGTAACCAAAAAAAGCCTTTGTGATATTTAAACATGGCATACATCTATGCATGAATGGCATAACAGGAACATTCCCCTCAATTTGGTAGACTATTCACACCGTTTATATGTATCAATATAACACTCAGTACTATCCATAGTATATAGTTATATATACCGTAGCACCTTTTAATTCTAACCCCAGAGGCCATTTACCTCTTTTATTCTTTATATCTAATTTAGATTGTGAACTATATTAGACCAGCTGGTACAAATCCACTATTGATTATTTAGGTCCAATCTCCATGCTTTTAGTAAGCAAGTTGTAATTTTAAAGCATTTCCTAGACCCTTGTTCTTAATATTCAATTATCCATTAAAAGTTAAGTTTTATTTATTTTTTCTCCGTGTTTTCTTGCAAGATATAAAATTATATGCAAACCAAACGTTGTGAGTGCTATATTTGTACTTTGTGCTTCAGTTCTTTACTGATCTACCCTTCAATGTCTATTAGTACAAGCACCTACCCCTAAGAAATAATTACTAATAAGTTAAAAAATACATATGGGAACATTTGTTTTCACTTATAAGCAGTGCCATTGGTTTCTTCCTAATAATAAATCTATTAACCCCTCTTCCGCTGCTCCCCGACTTTGCCGCAACTAAATAAAGCTATTAACCGCTAAACCTCTGGCCTCCCACTAAATAAATCTATTAATCCCTAAACCGTCAGTCCCCCACATCACAACAACCTAAATTAAACTATTAAGCCCCTAAACCTAACCCTAACACCCCCTAACTTTAACATAATTAAAATAGAGCTACATTAAAGTTACAATTATTAACTAACTACCTATTTAAAACTAAATACATACTTACCTGTGAAATAAAACCTAAGCTAGCTATTCAAATCAGTCAAAAGAATTTCAGTATCTCTCATCCTATTGGCTGATTTGAACAGCCAATAGGATTTCAGTAGCTCTAATCCTATTGGCTGATTTGAATTTCAAAAATCAAATCAGCCAATAGGAATGCAAGGGATGCCATTTTGAATTGCGTACCTTGCATTGAAGATTCAGTGTACGGGGCAACCGTATGAAGAGGATGCTCCGTGCTGGATGTTTTCAGGATGGACCCGCTCCACCGGGATGAAGATAGAAGATGCTGCCGGGATGAAGATAGAAAATGCCGCCTGCCACCTGGATGAAGGTGGAGCCGCCTGGATGAAGATGGAGCTTCCTGGATGAAGATGGAGCCGCCGGGATGAATATCCTTCAAGCAGGACTTTAACAACTGTAAGTGGATCTTCGGGGGTTAGTGTTAGGATTTTTTAAGGTTTTTTTGGGTGTGTTTTTTTTTATTTAGGGTTTAGGCTATTCGTAAAAGAGCTAAATGCCCTTTTCAGGCCAATGCAAAAGAGCTAAATGCCCTTTTAAGGGCAATGCCCATACAAATGCCCTTTTCAGGGCAATGGGTAGCTTAGGTTTTAGTTAGAGTTAGGTATTTTATTTTGGGGGGTTGGTTGGGTGGTGGATTTTACTGTTGGGGGGGTCTTTGTATTTTTTTAAACAGGTAAAAGAGCTGTTTAATTTAGGGCAATGCCTTACAAAAGGCCCTTTTAAGGGCTATTGGTAGTTTATTGTAAGCTAGGGTTTTTTATTTTGGGTGGGCTTTTTATTTTATAGGGCTATTAGATTAGGTGTAATTTTTTTTAGTTTTTATTTTATTTTTTTAAATACATTTTTATTGAGGTTTTGTGCAGAAACAGAAGAAATAATACACAATGAAGGTACCTGAAATTAACATTCTAAAACATTAGAGTAATTAGACCATGAGATAAGTCGACATCGAGAATGGTACAATCCACATAATGAGTAAAAGCAAACAGTCAGAGATCAACAACAAAATAATGTGCATATAAGTGGAACCTCTATATAATATCATATAGTATGTAGTAGCTTGTTGAAAGGTAAGGGAGATCAGCAGGCGAAAGCTGCTCAATATTGGGGTGGGAGAGGGGGGCGGGTAATTTAACTGTTAAAATAGGTAATGAGAGGTTTAATGTTTGTATGAGAGTGGTAACTTAAGGTTGGTTGTATTTAATTGCAGTGAATATGAGATATTATTGGTGAAGAATGCCAAAATGGGAGGAGATCACTCTTGGGTTTTTCGTTCGATTCTAAATGTCAGGGCCATAATGATATATATAACGGGGAGTAGATATAGATAAAATAACCTATGTAGAATGTGTACATATACTCGGTCCCTGTAGTCCGGGTGCTCTCACAAACAGATTAGGTTTCTCAACATAGATTTAATGGTATCAGTAAGGGTCTGAGTATGGGGTATATATAATATTACTGTGCTGGATTACTACAGAAGCTTTGCTATCCCGTACCAACCTAATCTCATGTTGGGGGTCACATAGGGATTATAAATGTGAAACAGACATTAGGGACCCTACACATACTAAGGCTTATAGGTATCTCTGTAGGTGGAACACATATATTCAAACTGGGCAACTGCTTGCATTTATCTAGTTAAAAATAAAGGGGTGCCTGCAGGTGTACATATAATAGTGAGGATATAAAAAATTCCTGATTAGGCCTAGAACTGGATCACAAGTATAAGGAGCAGAGAAGCCAAAACTAGAGAGCGAGTGATCAATACAGTCTTTGAGAGAGAAACTAAACAATGTCATTAGGTTGATGTCGCCCTCATCGAGTGTTGTTAGAAATTACGGATGGGTGTCTAGGGTCTAGGTTAGACCATTTAAATTGTTAGCTCAGGAAAAGGGGCAATGAACTCGCTAAGTGACGCTTCCACTGAGAATCAAAACCTGAAAATGCATTCCCCACTATCTCGGCCGCTGACCTCATTGTAAACTAACTCAGTGAGGGGGTGCTCAAAGGAGTAGTGATAGAAGTTACCCTCTTAACATTGCCCATAACTAAACTTTTGAGCTAGACAAGAATCCTTACCTGTATATAAGCTACATGGTAATAGGCTGCTAATGGTGAAATATCTGTAAGGAGGAACATTTATTATAGAAAAAAAACTTGCACAATTAAGTAGGGCACTGATCTTTACTTTAAACATGACGTGGGAATTTGAAACAGAACCAGAAGGATATGTAACATTATTGTGAGATTGTCCCCCACCTAGTATAAAAGGAGAACTGGAAACATAAATAAGCTGTAGTAGGGAGTATTTGTAAGGCCCTGTAATTGCTTAAAGTGAGGAGAACTCAACTAAATGTTTATGGTGTAGAGACTACTCCTGTAGATAGAGCTTTTTAAAGGTAAGGCAGTGATGGCAACACACCGCAAAGGTGAGCTAGAGAAGGAACTCATCAACCAATAAAATTCAGGGTGCCTATAAGCAATATTTAGATGGGGAACATGGGCAGATCCGTTAGGGGGAGAAATAGAATTTAGGGTATATACTCGGTGAAATTCACACTTTATTCACACTTTATGGTTAATTGAGCCCTATATCCATAATTTTTGGTAGAAATGGCTAACTGTGACAATATGAATATAACAAAGAATTATATTAAATTAGTTTAAGAATAGTTAGCTGTAAAGTTGCGCTCCTGAAGACATTGTAAGGTAGCTTTCTCAGCTATTGGCAAACATGGGGGACATCTATAAACACATTATACACAAACAGTAAACAGTAAAACCCATCATAACAAAATTACTCATGGAACTAAATTGACACAGGGTCCATCAAAGCAGACACTTGTATAATCTTTTTTGAGTTCTCCAAAGTAACAGAGCCCAGTCACATAAAGAGCAGGATACAGCAGTATCGCTGTTCCCAACCGCTCAGGATTACTCACAGTTAACCAACTCCTGCTTTCTGAGGCTCTAAGGTGTACCATTGGAGCAATTTACATGGGGGTCCATGTGAGGGAATGTAATACACTAGGACAGCGGTATGGGAAAATGTTTCTATGAATCTCAGGCATCTGCCGTATTAGTCATCCTCACTCTGCGTCCAAATTCGGAGTTGCTGGCCCTCCGTGTCTCCTTTTCTCAAGAGCTCCAGTTCTCTGGATAGGTGCTTGAGGCCTGCCTTGAGGAGGACATGAGCCTCCCTGAGCTGCAGCTGTCTTCTGTATACAAAAAATTCAAGCAGCACCTCCACTTGTACACAAATATCTGTTTTATTGTACCAAGACACAAAAATCCATGACGTTTCGGGCTCAGATGCCCTTAATCATATGACTTTACCATACTACACACCTCTCCTAAATACCCTATACCACAGGTGTTACTAATTACATCCTTAACTAGTATCAAAATTTAACATCTAAGTATAAATGCCACCTAGTGGTCAGTATATAAAATTACACACAATATACTTTTCCTAAACAAGTCTAACAGTGCTACATATATGTCTAGCAGACAGCCTTGTTCTGTCATCTGGTTCCACATTGTAGGAGGATTCCATTCTCAGTAAGTTGAGGCTTGTATTTCTGGATATGCTCTATAGAAGCTGCGAAGTGCCCCCATTAGTAAGTTTAATGCCAGTATTACTTGGCCATTCGATTTGGGGAGGGCCGGTCACTGTCGTAACCCCTTCTCTATCTGCCAATAGGTTGGATGTAGTAAATGTACCCAAAAGCTGTAACATTGCTGCATGGCAAGAATCTTGCCTTAGTGTTAGAGCCGATGGGCTGCAGGCTTTGGTCTCCTCCAGGGTATTGTTATCTCACCTGTGCTTCTGACTTACTTTGTGTAGCATCCATAGGCTCTAGGATGTGACGCCCTCTCCGCCAGTTTGTATAAAGTACAGAGTTCTCACTCTAGGAAGGTAAAGAGGTCGTTCAGTAACTACACCACCTTTGTCTCCCATCTGTTTAAGTACTCCATGGTTAAGAAAGATTAGCCTCAGAGTAGTATATAGGAAATGTAATAGTCAACCCACAATCACGCCACCCACATATACAAATAAATTTTGATGTCTGTGGCTTTTTTCCCCGTGTTTTACTTCGCTCTCTTCCCCTCCGGGTAGTACTTGGGTATAGTAGCTGGTGAAAGTGCGGGGGGGGGGGGGGGGGGATCCGCAGCCCTGATCTCTCAACTGGTAAAGTATGGGAGAGTTTTTTCGCATCCCTCTTGAGAATAGCCGTATACCTTCTCAGCCAGGTAGCGTAGTAGAACGATGAGGATGTAATGGTTCCCAAGATCAGGGCCGCATCATGTAGAAGTGCTGCGTTGTAGCTCCCACTCAGGATAACCATGCAATCTTGGTGTCTCAGGGATCGTAAGCTTTTGTGGATGGCATTATATGAGCTCAGTATATCAGAATTTAGTTATATTTGCTGTGGAATTAAGTTTATTAGTTATATGAGCAGGAGCTTTAAGAAGCACGTCTGTTCCCCTCCAGTGCTAGATCAGCCCCCTTCTTTTTTATTTTTAATCATTTTGTTTGTTATTTTTTGTAATTTAGTGTTTGTTATTTTTTGTAATTTAGTCTTTTTTATTTTTTGTAATTAGATATTTTGCAATTTTTATAGTATTAGGATTTTTTTTAATGTGTAATTTAGTTTATTGAATTGGTAGTTAAATTTTAGTGTAATAGTGATATTAATTTAATTGTTAGCTTAAACTTAGTTTTTTTTAATTTGACAGGTAAGTTTTAATTTAATTTAAGATTTTTTAAGAAATTGTAATGTTAATATAAAGTTAGGGGGGCATTAGGTTTAGGGGTTAATAGGTTTATTTAGTATATTTCATTGTGGGAGAATTGCAGTTTAGGGGTTAATAGGTTTATTATAGGGGCGGCGGAATTAGGGGTTAATAACTTTAGTATAGTGGGGGAGATGTGGGCGGGCAGCTGTTTAGGGGTTTTATTATATTTAAATAGTGTCTGTGAGAGGGTGGCGGTTTAGGGGTTAAAAACTTTATTATAGTGGTGACGATGTCGGGGAGCGGCAGAATAGGGGTTAATAAATTTAATTAGTGGCGGCGATGTTGGGAGCGGCAGATTAGGGGTTAATAAGTTTAATATAGTATTTGCAATGTGGGAGGCCCTTGGTTTAGGGGTTAATAGGTAGTTTATGGGTGTTTAGTGTACTTTGTGACAGTTTAGTTATGAGTTTTATGTAACAGTTTTGTAGCGTAAAACTCATAACTACTGATCTCAGATTGCAAAACGGAGCTTGTCGTTATAGGCCTCAACACAAGCTTTTTAGCCTCACCGCAAAACTTGTAATACCGGCGCTATGGAAGTCCCATGAAAAATGTAATTTTTACGTGTGCGGGACTGACGTTGCGTTACAGGCTAAACAGCTTGCGGTACAGCTATACCGACAAGACTCGTAATGGCTGCGGTGCTGTTTTAATGCTGAAATTACCATTTTTTCAGCGTTAAAACACAAACGCAAAACTTGTAATCTAGGTGATTGTGCTTACTCACGTGGAGTTACTTATCAGAGGGCACCGATTGGCTAAAATGCAAGTCTGTCAAAAGAATTAAGATAAGGGGGCAGTCTGCAGAGGTTTAGATACAAGGTAATCACAGAGGTAAAAAGTACATTAATATAACAGTGTTGGTTGTGCAAAACTGGGGAATGGGAAATCAATACAACAGTATAAACCACTTTCTAATTTACTTAAATTTTGCTTATTTTTCTTGGTATCCTTTGTTTAAAAGAAATCCTAGGTGAGCTCAGGAGCTTGCACGTGTCTTTAGCCATCTGGTAGCAGTGTTTGCAACATTGTTTATAGCAATGTTATACATAGTTGCAAATATTGTAGCCATAGACTGCTAAAGGCACATGCATACTCCTAAGCCTTCCTAGGTTTAGGCTAAACAAAGGATTTCAAGAGAAAAAAAAGCAATTTGATAATCAAATTAAATTGTAAAGTTGTTTAAAAATGACAATCTATGTCACTGGTTTTCAAACCTGTCCTCAGACTTAACTAACAGGCCAGATTTTCAGGATTACTTTGAGTGAGAGTAGGTAAAAAAAAAACATGTTTACTAATCAGCTTTTTATTTTACCTGTCCTCTAGTTCAGATATCCACAAAATGTGGCCTGTTAGGGAAGCCTGATGACAGGTTTGCAAAACAGTGTTCTATATGAATCATTAAAGTTTTATATTGAATTTACTGTCCCTTTAAGTATGGTAAAATGTGCCTGAGACAACAACATTCTACCCAGTGATTGGTTAGCTCATTTACATCTCTCCCTTGTTAGTTACAGCAAAGAAAACCATAAATTTGCAAACAAAATGACAGTGACAAATGATTTTAAATATTTATTTTACAATACAGTGGTTAATACTATGGCCTCTAGATATCAACGTGTCTACTTACCTGCCATCACCGGCCCCAATACGCCCACTTAAGCTCGCCTACCATCGCCGCCGTGGACCTGAATACGCTTGCCACAGTTATCAATAAAGCTGTCAAAAAGCCGCGCACCAAGTACGGGGCGATGAGCAGCGGGCTGTGATAGTTATCACTCATCCAAACTCACTGCTCTTCAGCTTTTTTACAGCTTTATTGATAAGCTGTCACTAAGCACCCACACTATACTATACTGTTCTACCCCCCATACCACCACCCCCGGAGCCCCCCGCAACTAAATAAAGTTATTAACCCCTAAACTGCCGCTCCTAGACCCGCCGCAACTATAATAAATGTATTAACTCCTAAACCGCCGCTCCCGGACCCCGCCGCCACCTACATAATACCTATTAACCCCTATCCTGCCCCCTATACCGCCGCCACCTTTAATAAATTTATTAACCCCTATCCTGCCGATCCCGTACCCCGCCGCAACTAAATACATTTTTAACCCCTAAACCGCCGCTCCCGGACCCTGCCGCAACCTATATTAAACTTATTAAACCCTAATCTGCCCCCCCTACACCGTCGCCACCTATAATAAATTTATTAACCCCTATCCTGCCCCCCCATACCGCCGCAACCTAGAATAAAATTATTAAACCCTAAACTTAAGTCTAACCCTAACACCCCCCAACTTAAATATTAATTAAATAAATCTAAATAAATATTACTCTTATTAACTAAATTAATCCTATTGGATCAGCCAATCAGATTTTTCCTACCTTAATTCTGATTGGCTGATAGAATCCTAACAGCCAATCGGAATTCGAGGTACGCCATCTTGGATGACGTCACTTAAAGGAATATTCATTCGGCAAGTAGGCGTCAGTGGATGAAGATGGCTCTGCGTTAGTTTATTTAATTGTATTTAATTGTAGGTATTTGTAGATAATTAATTTAATTTATTTATTGATAGTGTAGTGTTAGGTTTAATTGTAACTTAGGTTAGGATTTATTTTACAGGAAATTTTGTATTTCTTTTAGCTAGGTAGCTATTAAATAGTTAATAACTATTTAATAGCTATTGTAGTTAGTTAAAAAAAAAACAAAGTTGCCTGTAAAATAAATATAAATCCTAAGATAGCTACAATGTAATTATTAATTACATTGTAGCTATCTTAGGGTTTATTTTACAGGTAAGTATTTAGTTTTAAATAGGAATAATTTAGTTAATGATAGTGTAGTGTTAGGTGTAATTGTAACTTAGGTTAGTTTTTATTTCACCGGTAAATTTGTCTTTATTTTAACTAGGTAGCTATTAAATAGTTAATAACTATTTAATAGCTATTGTGCCTAGTTAAAATAAATAGAAATTTGCCTGTAAAATAAAAATAAATCCTAAAATAGCTACAATATAAGTATTAGTTATATTGTAGCTATATTAAGGTTTATTTTATAGGTAAGTATTTAGTTTTAAATAGGATTAATTTAGTTAATAATAGTAATTTTATTTAGATTTATTAAAATAATATTTAAGTTAGGGGGGTGTTAGGGTTAGGGTTAGACTTAGGTTTAGGGGTTAATTAGTTTAATATAGATGGCGGCGGTATAGGGGGGGCAGGATAGGGGTTAATAAATGTATTATAGGTGGCGACGGTATGGGGGGGCAGGATTGGGGTTAATAGGTATTATGTAGGTGGTGGCGGGGTCCGGGAGCGGCAGTTTAGGGGTTAATAAGTTTATTAGAGTGGCGGTGGGCTCCGGGAGTGGCGGTTTAGGGGGTAATACATTTATTTAGTTGCGGTGGTGTAGGGGGGGCAGATTAGGGGTGTTTAGACTTGGGGGACATGTTAGGGTGTTAGGTGCAGACCTTTCCCATAGGAATCAATGGGATGTCGGGCAGCAGCGAACATGAACTTTCGCTATGGTCAGACTCCCATTGATTCCTATGGGATCCGCTGCCCTGGAAAACCAGGTACGCTGGGCCGGAAAAGTGCAGAGCATACCTGCTAGTTATTTGATAACTACCAAAAGTAGTCTGATTGTGCCGAACTTGCGTTCGGAACATCTGGAGTGACGTAAGAATCGATCTGTGTCAGATTGAGTCCGGCGGATCGAAGCTTACGTCACAAAATTCTACTTTTGCCGGGCAGCAGGGCTTGATAACTTAGGCAAATCAGCCTCGCCACAAATGCGCTGCGGAATTCCAGCGTATTTGAGGTTGACGGCTTGATAACTAGAGGCCTATGAGTATAGTGGATGACACATTGTCATACTCTGCACTAAGATCACAATGTGGAGGATAACAACATAGTTTTCTTTTGCACGTCCCCCTTTTTGTGCAGATCATGGGGACTCCAAACACTGCAATGACAAAGGAAACTAGAGACTTCTTACCCATCACCAGCTCTACTCACTATTTAAAAAACCACTTTGTAATTACAAAATGTTCTGCTGTTTTGTAATTAATTAACATACAGGTGAGTGTGAATTAGTTGCATGCATTAAAACCTTCAGCCAGATTACGAGTTTTGCATTATGAGTGGCTCGCTAATAACTTGCAAGTTATTTCCACCGCTCACCGTTAATAGCGCTGCTATTACAGGTTTGCAAAAACCCGGCGTTTGCTGGCGATATGGCTCCATACCGCACACAAATACCAGGGCTGCTTTGACGTGCTCGTGCACGATTTCCCCATAGACATCAATGGGGAGAACTGGCTAAAAAAAAGCCTAACACCTGCAATGACAGAGCGTAAAGCTCCGTAACGCAGCCCCATTGATGTCTATGAGGATAAAAAATGTATGTTTACACCTAACACCCTAACATAAACCCTGAGTCTAAACACCCCTAATCTGCCACCTAAATACATTTATTAACCCCTAATCTGCCGCCCCCAATGTCCCGCCACCTACATAAATTTATTAACCCCTAATCTGCCGCCCCCAACGTTGCCGCCGCCACTATACTAAACTTATTAACCCCTAAACCTCTGGCCTCCCACATCACCAATAACAATAAATAAATATATTAACCCCTAAACCTAACCCTAAGTCTAACCTTAAAGTAACCCTAACCCTAACACCTCTAACTTTAAATACTAACCTGTAAAATAATCCCCAAACTAGCTACAATATAACTAATAGTTACATTGTAGCTATCTTAGGTTTTATTTTTATTTCACAGATAAGTTTGTATTTATTTTAACTAGGTAGACTAGTTAGTAAATAGTTATTAAAGGGACACTGAACCCAAATTTTTTTCTTTTGTGATTCAGATAGAGCATGCAATTTAACCCCTAATCTGCCGCCCCCAACGTTGCCGCCGCCACTATACTAAACTTATTGACCCCTAAACCTCTGGCCTCCCACATCACCAATAACAATAAATAAATATATTAACCCCTAAACCTAACCCTAAGTCTAACCTTAACGTAACCCTAACCCTAACACCTCTAACTTTAAATACTAACCTGTAAAATAATCCCCAAACTAGCTACAATATAACTAATAGTTACATTGTAGCTATCTTAGGTTTTATTTTTATTTCACAGATAAGTTTGTATTTATTTTAACTAGGTAGACTAGTTAGTAAATAGTTATTAAAGGGACACTGAACCCAAATTTTTTTCTTTTGTGATTCAGATAGAGCATGCAATTTTAAGCAACTTTCTAATTTACTCCTATCATTTTTTCTTCGTTTTCTTGCTATCTTTATTTGAAAAAGAAGGCATCTAAGCTTTTTTTTGTTCAGAATTCTGGACAGCACTTTTTTATTGCTATATGAATTTATCTACCAATCAGCAAGCACAAACCAGGTTGTTCACCAAAAATGGTCCGGCATCTAAACTTACATTCTCATTTCAAATAAAAATACCAAGAGAATGAAGGAAATTTGACAATAGGAGTAAATTAGAAAGTTACTTAAAATTTCATGCTCTATCTGAATCACGAAAGAAAAAAAAATTGAGTTCAGTGTCCTTTTACTATTTACTAGCTACCTAGTTAAAATAAAGACAGATTTACCTGTAAAATAAAACCTAACCTGTGTTACTCTAACACCTGGCATTACAATAAAATTAAATAAATTAAATTAAAAAAATATATATATATCTAAATTACAAAAATTAATAAACACTAAATTACACAAAATAAAAAAAGAAATTATCAAAAATAAAAACAAATTACTCCTAATCTAATAGCCTATCAAAATTAAAAAAAACCTAGCCTACACTAAACTGCCAATAGCCCTTAAAAGGGCCTTTTGCGGGCATTGCCCCAAAGAAATTAGCTCTTTTACATGTAAAAAACAAACAAACAACCCTCCAACAGTAACATCCACCACCCACACAACCAACCCCCTAAATAAAATCCTATCTAAATAAACTTAAGATAACCATTGCCCTGAATTTGGATGGGCATTGCCGTTAAAAGGGCATTTAGCTCTTTACGTTGCCCAAAACCCTAAGCTAAAAATAAAACCCACCCAATAAACCTTTAAAAAAAACCTAATACTAACCCCCAAAGATCCACTTACAGTTTTTGAAGACTGGACATCCATCCTCATCCAACTGGCGAAGTCTTCATCCAAGCGGCAAGAAGTTCTCAATGAAGTCGGGAGAAGTCTTCATCCAAGCGGCAAGAAGTCATCATCCAGGCGGGCAGAAGTCTTCATCCAGATGGCATCTTCTATCTTCATCCTTCCAATGCGGAGTGGCTCTATCTTCAAGACATCCGGCGCGGAGCATCCTCTTCATACGGTCCCAGTCGTACACTGAAGGTTCCCTTTAAGGGACGTCATCCAAGATGGCGTCCCTTGAATTCCGATTGACTGATAGAATTCTAGGAATTAAATAACTATTTACTAACTAGTCTACCTAGTTAAAATAAATACAAACTTAGCTGTGAAATAAAAATAAAACCTAAGATAGCTACAATGTAACTATTAGTTAACTTGTAGCTAGCTTAGGGTTTATTTTACAGGGAAGTATTTAGATTTAAATATGAATTATTTAGTTATTAATAGTAGGTTTTATTTAGATTTTTTATAATTATATTTAAGTTAGGGAATGTTAGGGTTAGTATTAGGTCTAGAGGTTAATAGGTTTTTTTATAGTGGCGGAGTGGGCGGACGGCAGATTTAGATTAGGGGTTAATTATATTTAAATAGTGTTTTTTATGCGGGAAGGCGGCGGTTTAGGGGTTAATAATTTTATTCTAGTGGCAACGATGTCGGGGAGCGGCGGAATAGGGGTTAATATTTTTTTCAGTGGCGGCGATATCCGGAGCAGCAGATTAGGGGTTAATAATTTTATTTTAGTGTTTGCGATGCGGGAGGGCCTCAGTTTAGGGGCTAATAGGTAGTTTATGGGTGTTAGTGCACTTTTTAACACTTTAGTTATTAGTTTTATGCTACAGCTTTGTAGCATAAAATTTATAACTACTGACTTTAGATGGTGGTACGAATCTTGATAGTATAGGGTGTAGCGCTCACTTTTTGGCCTCCCAGGCAAAACTCGTAATACCGGCGCTATGGAAGTCCCATTGAAAAAGGACTTTTTTTAAAAGTGCGGTACTGACATTGCGTGATGGCCAAAAAAGTGTGCAGTACCCTATACCTGCAAGACTCATAATAGCAGCGGTAGGGAAAAAGCAGCGTTATGAAGCTTTTTCACTCATAACGCAAAACTCGTAATCTAGCTGCTTGTTTGCTACATTTGTTTTTCAAAGCCAAACTCCTCCCACCACTTGCCCTATGTGAATATGTCAATATGTACTTCTCACTGGAGCAGACTCAGCTTGCCACAGTCATTTTGTTAGCAATGTTTAATTTGTTTTGCTGTAAGTTATCTAATCCTCCATGTCGAGGCCAGTCATTGACAGGTATGTAGCATTGTTAGCCTTGTGAAGTCTGCCATGTGCACTTCTAATTATCAAAATTGGAAAAATTAAATTTTTAGGGAAAAATAAATTAAGTATATTGCATAAAGGGTCATATTAGTCAGTTATCTAAATAATATTTTCTCAGAGGGGCACCTGTCTCACTAGTCATCTGATACAGTAAAAATCCCATTTTTTCACATCGGATCTGTTTTGCTGCAGTATGTTCACTAAAGTTAGAGGAAACATTTAACCATTTATAGTTTCTTCAAATTAACAGATATGATTTTTTAATAGGATGAAACGATAAGACTAAACAAATAAGCTTCAACTAAATGTACCTCTGTCACTTGGTAAATGTACCTCTTTCACTTGGTTTAATAAAAGCATACAGAGGTAGGCTCATGTGCACTCTCCTGAGTATACCTCAGTATGCTCACAAGCAAAGGTGTTAAATTTCAACAATGCATACCAAGAGACAGAGGAACATTTGATAATAGAAGTAAATTACACATGTTGATATTGGGCATGAAGAACCCAATGCATAGTTCCTGTGCTGATGTTGCTTCTAGCAGATGATTGGCTATTTCTTAAGTACTACACATTTCGGCATCCAACGGCCCTGCTCTGTAAATTTGCATGATCTACCCTTTCATGTCTGGGCTGTTAGCTGTTACTGCTCATAGACGCTTCTGCTTTACAATAATAGCACTTGCAGTTGACCAGGGCAGATCTAGTAGGACAGACATGAACCTATGAAAGTGCCACATTTATACTGCCAATTATGTCTATGGAGATATCATGGCTGGATTTTATGCACCTGTTATTGACACCTGAACTCGGTTATTAGTAGGTGTCCTCATACTTTTGGCCATATAGTGTATAACAATAACCAAGACATAAAAAGCAAGTATTTACAAATGTAATGGATTTCGGTAACAAACTGTAGCATATGAGTGCTAAAGAGTTACTTTTGGCTGCAGAAAGTGGCAGAAAACAAACATGACCCATAAGTAGAATTTGTTTCCAAAATCTGGTAGCAGCTAAAACAGTCATAATGGAATAGCAGCAATCAGAACAAATAAAATGTGCACCTGCAGTTTCGAGAATATACTAATAATAATGTGATAACACTGAACTCAAGAGAATGAGTGATGCAAAAGGCATTTAGGTATACTGTGCATATGGCCATCTGAAATGTAAATCCAGCTCCACATATGTTGGGGAATAAAACTATTATTATTTTTTTCAAATTTCTTTTTACTTTACTGAACATTTTATATTTCATTGGTATTATTACAGTAGATGTATGACCTTTTAAAAAAATATTAAACATAACCTGCATAGGCCAGAGCTCTGTTCTGTACTGTTAAAATTATATTAGATTTTAAACACTGCAAATTGATGGGAGCAAGAAAACTGTTTTAGCAGCTGTGTAGAAGCTTTTGTGCCAACCCTAGAGCCTTTCTTATATGATTTATAGTAAAGATAGCATCTATATTGTAATTAAGGTGGAAAGAACAAAATGTTAACTTTTTTCTGCAAACAGAATATAAAACAAAGACTGCAGAAATGTCAAGAACATTATATATCTGTACATTTTTATATATATATATTTTCTACACAGATAACACAGATACCTGTAGGTACTTTGTATAAGAAATATTTAAAAGTGGTGTGGCCCCCTAATACTGCATAACTTTTTAAATCAAATCTAGTTGTAATTAAAAAAAATCCATTTATTTGTCACTAACTGTCTCTCTCATATCTCATCTTGGATGTCCTCTCACTACCTCAAGCTAAATCTCTCCAAAACTGAGCTCCTTATTTTCTAACCTTCTTCCAAAATCTTCACCCCCCCATGTCTCTGAAACTGTTGATAACTCTATCATTACCCCAATCTCACATGCCCGATGCCTTGGGGTCACACTTGACTCAGATCTTTCTTTCATTCCTCACATTCAGTCCTTGGCTAAAGCCTGCCGCTTCCACCTTAAAAACATTGCTAAAATCAGACATTTCCTTACACAAGACACAAGTAAGATTTGAATCCACTGTCTCATCCTTTCCCTGCCTCGACTACTACAACTCCAACCACTCTGGTCACCATAGCTGCCGCCTAGCTCCTTTACAATCCATAATGAATGCCTCTGCCAGGCTCATCTTCCTTACACGTCGCTCTTCATCTGCCGCACCTCTCTGCCAATCCCTTCACTGGCTTCCTCTTGCCTCCAGGATTAAACATAACATTCTCACTCTGACACACAAAAAACATTCTCACTCTGACACACAAAGCCCTCAATTGCATTGCTCCCTCCTACATCGAAGACCTTGTCTCCAGATATTCTCCCTCCCGAACCGTTAGCTCCGATCATGATCTCCTAATCTCCTCCTCTCTTGTTACCTCCTCACATTCCTGTTTACAAGATTTCTCCAGACTGGCTCCCATCTTATGGAACTCTGCCTCGCTCCACAAGACTCTCCCTAGTTTTAAAAGCTTCAAGTGCTCCCTGAAGACTCTAGTATTCAGGGATGCATACAACCTTCACTAAACCTCCCTATATCCACTGCTATCCCCTTAAACCACATAGCATGTAAGCCTATGAGTTCAGCTATTTGTAGTCCACCTTCATAAGAGCCGACTACAACAGTGCAACTCTCGGCAGGACCCTCTACCCATTTGATCCCTGTAATTGTTTTTTATATACCACCTATGTTTATAACGCTGCAGAACCTGTTAGCGCTCTACAAATACCTGATAATATTATTATTAATAATAATAATAATAATAATAATAATAATAATAATGTAATTGTGAAGGATATCCTATATGTAAGAGGAATCTATTTATTATTAAAAACATGCTAAACTGGAATGCTGAATTTGATGTTTTATGTTTTTAGCAATTTGTTTTCTATTTATTTTTAAGAAGTAGAATTAGTATGTAATTTTGAGGTGATTAGAAATTTCAGTCTTTTAGAAGAAATATACAAAAAGATTGTGTGAATGCTTGGGCAAAGTTTTACTCCATTTTCGTTTGTAGCCACTATAGTTGATCACTAATAAAAGAGGCATGATGCCCTCATTGGAAAGAGGAAACTCTCCCCTCTTTACATCATGGGGTCTCATGGAGATCAGCATGTTTTTGAAGGTAATATATTTTTTGTGTGTGTTTAAAGAAAAAACAATTCCTGTAATGAAAAAAAGATTCTCACAAGAGAATCTGCTCACCATATTCCTAACCTTTCGCCACCTTAATCCTACCAACGAGATTGACAGCTCCTGCACACGCGTGATTGGCTGTGCGCGGGCAGGGGGCGAGATTGCCAAAATACCGCTCGTGTACAATGGTAAATTCCTCCGGGGAAATTCACCCCGCCAGAGGCAAGCTGCGGCAGACAGGGGCGCGTATACGCGCCCCTGTCCGCCTCAGCTTGATAAATCTAGCCCTGTACCAACAGAGCTAAGAGCTTTGAAATTTTCAGCCAGAGAACATTAGTAGGAATGAGATACTTAACTCATACCATTGTTTTAATTCTACTTTAAATTTAAACAGATTTTATTTAGCATAGTTTCATTTTTATGTAACTTTTTTTAAACATAATAGAACATTTTTTAATACAGTCTTTTTTTTAAAAAATATTATTTTATTTTCTATATATATATTTTTGATATTACCACTTTTTTGTTATGGTTGATCACAGCATTTTTAATCACGTGTCAGATAATTGCAATAGTTCTTCTTTAATGTTCATGTTAAAACACAACACATTTCTTGTCAAACACAACTTTAAAAGTTTTCTTCTATAGAAAAGTTAAGATTAGAGGTTTCTCTATTAGGTTAATTTTGTCTATGAGGAAATTATTTCTCTAATATCATATAAATACCTTGAGATATATATATCCTATATAATAAAAGGCATGACGTGGGCAGGGCCGGCGTGACACGGGCGGGGCCAGATGCCGGGGTGGCTGCAGAGAGACAGAGAGCTCTAAAGAGGGTGGATAGAGAGAGCAGAAGAGGGTGGATAGAGAGAGCAGAAGAGGGGGGATAGATAGAGGGAGAGAGAGTGCACAAAAGAGAGGGGGGAGAGAGCACAATGAAGTGTAATATTCAGCACCAAAATGGGATTGCTGCTTGTCAGTGTATTCTACAGTTTTACTGAGTCCTAGACACAGAATACAACAGACTATGCTATCATGGTTCTCTTGATTTATTTAGCTTCACCAAAAGTGCAGAATCTAACGACTTTAGCAATGTCTTCCTTTTCAATTTGTGTGCTGCACAAGAGTCCTAGGGGAAGCTCTGTTATGTAAGATTGGTAATTCTAATAGTGAAGTCATCTGCAATAAATAGTTTAACCATCGTTTTAAAGGGATGTTGTACTCCAGATTTTTCTTTGCATAAATGTTTTGTAGATGATCCATTTTTAATAACATTGTGCTGATTTTAAGACTCCTAACCAAGCCCCACAGTGTCAGATGAATACACACTTTACAGACTACTGATGGCTCATGTTTAATCTGTGTTTCCATATGAGGGGGGGGGGGGAGTGTCTGCTCTTCCTGGTTTCCCAACCCCTTTCAGTGGGTGTCCCAGCCTAACCTCATCATCAAACTAAACTGGGAGCTTCTAAGTAAGTTTTTAAAAGGTTTTATGCTGAATTTTTATATCAGTATCTGTGCATATTCTTCTTTATAGTAGTGTCTATTACATGCAGTTATATGAAAATTGGTGTATACTGTCCCTTTAATTACACTTTCTTTAACGTAACTTTTTTTAGACCAAACTATTTGAATAATATAACAAAGTAAAAATGAGCAGCGGAGTTTCTAGACCATAATATTTATGGGCAAATGATGAAGAGGTAAAAAGTTTGCTCTTTATTTCCAATCAAGTATACGCAATTCCTGTTACGTTTTTGCTGTCAGTAAACCATCATGTTGTACAGCATATGTATAAGCATCCCTCCTGATGCACCTGTTGTCTTTGATATTATTTCTGTTCAGTTCATTTTTTTAATTTTGCTCCAAACCTTAAAAATTACTACAAAATAACCCGTGATACAAAGTACTAGGGGAGCCCCCATTTCCCACTACCTATTCCTTCTATAATTTTCTGTAATTCTCCCTGTCTCTAACCTTGCAAAATCAGAGAAGCTGGCACATTTGAGGTTTGGTTCTTCCGTCATTAAAGGGAGTGAATAGAACCCCCTTGTGCCTTTAATGACTATGGGGCTAATCTGACATATCTGTTAGTTTTCTGATAGTTTACTTTTATTTTCTTATTAAATGCATAATTGAAACATAATGAACCTTTCTGAAAGGGGTATTAAAGGCAAAATTAAACATTTTTTATTCAGGTAGAACGTAATTTTAAACTACTTTCCAATTTACTTCTATTATATAATTTGCTTTGTTCTTTTAGTATTCTTTGTTTTAAAAGCATACCTAGGTAAGCTCAGGAGCTGCTGATTGGTTGCTGCACATATATGCTTCTAGTCATTGGTTTATCCGAGGTATTCTCCCAGTAGTGCATTACTGTCAAATGATGCCAAAAGAATAAAGTAAATTTAATAATACAAATCAACTGGAATATTGTTTAAAAGCTAAAGGGATATTAAACTCAAAAAAATTATTTCATGATACAGATAGGGAATACAATTTTAAACAACTTTCTAAGGTACTTCTATTATTTAATTTTCTTCATTTTTCAGAAATCCTTTGTTGAAGAAATAGCAATGCATATGGGTGAGCCAATCACACAAGGCATCTATGTGCAACCGCCAATCAACAGCTACTGTGCCTATCTAGATATGCTTTTCAGCAAAGGACATCAAGAGAATGAAGCATAATAGATAATAGAAGTAAATTAGAAAGTTGTTTAAAATTGCATGCTCTATCTAAATCATGAAAGAAAAAATATGAGTTTAATGTCCCTTTAAAGCTTTATCTGAATAAGGAAAGACACAGTATGTCCCTTTAATTCACTAGTGGTTATTAAAGTTGTAAAAGATAACTCCATAGCTTTTCCACAGCCAAGCATCTTGTTTCAAATTCAGCTAACTCTTTTATAAATCAATAACATTTCTTGATATGAATTCTGGAGTGAAGAATCTTTAATGTAAAACTTAATAATGGAGTCCATGGAAACAGAGTAGACAAACAAAATAATATGAATGTATGATTGAATTTAGATCACTTTAGAGATTAATTACACCAGAGTTTGTTCCTTGAAACACAATAAAAAAAAAGTCAAATAAAAGTCCTAAATTTTAAAGGGACAGTTCATTTAACGAGAAAGCCATTAAGATTACTTTCTAAGATTGCTCACTAATTTTTTTAGCAAAATGTACATTATGCAGCTGTCTTAGAGTAGTCCAGTTATATTATCCTTGTAAAACCTCTTGAGTAAGTACTTTATATCTTATATCCCTTGCTGTGGTCAGCTAAGGACAAATGTAAACGAAGAACTGCACTGATCAATTACTCTGTTGCATGTTGCAGAACCAGAGTTCTGAATAGTGCAAGATGCTCTCAGCCTATATGGAGGCAGTGAAATAAACACAATTTTCAGGAGTAAATTACAGGAAAAGTAAGCAAAGGAAATGGTTATTAATCGGTAATCATTAACTAATAAGTAAATTGTATAATTTGGTGTTCAATGTCCATTTTACTTAGGTAGGGTTTGGACAGTGCAGGGTCTTGTGTGGTTCAGGGATGTGTCTTGTGTGTGCAATGTTTTTGAAGGGGCGGGGCTTACACAAATTGGCAAGCACAGCTTTGAACCAAAGCATATTGAAGTAGGCTTAGCAATGATCACTGTATGCTCATTACTTACAACAATAAGACTGCTGGGGATAGAGAGTAAACTGCAGCAGTGATCACTGTGTTTGCTGTTTATGTAATAACTATAACTTTGCACTTTGCTCTTCATTAAAGGGATACTAAACCCAATTTTTTTCTTTCATGATTCAGATAGAGCATGCAATTTTAAGCAACTTGCTAATTTACTCCTATTATCAATTTGGGTTTAGTATCCCTTTAACTCTACCAATACTTTCTAAAAAAAATAATTTCACATCAATTCCAAACCATCTGAAAACATTTTTCTCGCAGCTTTTTTGCATAATTTCTTCACTTTTCTATTTCAGTTGCCCCGACCTCTTGGAAATCCATTCTATCATTTTTTTGTAATGGCATATTTCTGCTTTTTATTTTTGTGCATGCTCAGTTCACATGTCAATAAACACAGGTACTTCCTTGTTTCATAAAAAGTTAAAAAATAAAGTTAAAATCACACATTTTTTTAAACTATGAAAATGTAACTTAAACAGGTGTTAAACAGCCTGTTTTATTGTTGTAATAAAAAAAGCACTAAGCAGTAGCTTCTACTTAAAGGGACACTGAACCCAAATTTTTTCTTTTGTGATTCAGATAGAGCATGCAATTTTAAGCAACTTTCTAATATACTCCTATTATCACATTTTATTAATTCTCTTGGTATCTTTCTTTGAAATGCAAGAATGTAAGTTTAGATGCCGGCCCATTTTTGGTGAACAACCTGGGTTGTCCTTGCTGATTGGTGGATACATTCATCCACCAATAAAAAAATTC
Source organism: Bombina bombina (assembly GCF_027579735.1). NCBI lineage: Eukaryota > Metazoa > Chordata > Amphibia > Anura > Bombinatoridae > Bombina > Bombina bombina. The sequence goes on from NC_069501.1 coordinate 154,291,802, forward strand.
TGTCCAGAGTTCTAAACCAAAAAAAAAGCTTAGATGCCTTATTTTTCAAATAAAGATAGCAAGATAATGAATAAGAATTGATAATAGGAGTAAATTAGAAAGTTGCTTAAAATTGCATGCTCTATCTGAATCACAAAAGCAAATATTTGGGTTCAGTGTCCCTTTAATAGAAGTCATTGAAATATGTATTATTCATCATTTTAAATTAATTTTACCTTTTTTTTTTTTTTTTTTTTACACTGCATTTGTGTAGTGTCCATTACTTCCTGGCACAGCACTTCAAGGAGGCTGTGGCACCTGCATGAAGGTTTATCCAGCCTGATGTCATACAAACAGATGGTTTACAATAAAGTGAATAAACTAGATAAACAGGGAGTCAGATTTGCTCATGCTCAGATCAGTCAGAATGTAACCTAAATTGCCAAAACTGCAGCTGTCTTATAACACTGAGGGCAAGGTCTCATTATGAAAGAAAAGAAGTAAGTTATTTGCTGTTTTTACACAATCTGTTTCTTTTTTTGCTTACTCTGATTTAACATATTTGTTTTTACAAAAGGAGCACTGTTTAATATCCCTTTAAATGTAATCAACTGAATGTGCATTTATGATTGCAGATAATTGTAATGACGTTTAACTATGAAACACCTCATACATTCATATTACCGATTAAAGGGTAAAGTGGTGAGTTATGTGTAGCGCTTCGGAGACCTGAAGTAAATTGTAGGGCTAGAATAAAAGTATAACAAAACACATGTATAATATAATATATTTTACACGCATATATACATATTATATGTAATATATATGTCTTTTTTATTACTAATTAATTAATTCATAATTAATATCTATGTATGTTTATATATGTATGTGCGCCCATGCATGCATACAGATGTACACACACATACACATATATACATACACATATATATATATATATATATATATATATATATATATAACCTTTGAACTCTTCCCAATCCAACACTTTGTTATTTACCATATCCCTTTATATTACTGTTAAAACTATTGTATTTATTATATATATATATATATATATATATATATATAAAAGAAAAGTTCATAGGTATATGCACTCTCACCAACAATTCACCTGCCAGGGTGCTCTCAAAGGGTATGTAATAATGCGTAGGACAAAGCACTCTCTGGACTTCAGACATCAAGCGTGAAAAAACTTTAATGTGACGTTTCGAGACTTCAATGTCCCTTCCTCTGACAAACGAAAAATACAAATAAACAGACTTATAAAGGCCTACATAACCCTCCCCCAAGTGAAACTCCAATCACTGGAGATCGTGTGCAAAATTCATGGACAAAACCAAATAGTGTTAAGATGAACTCTTATTCACATACAATGTAAATGACCCTATAATAAATGGGTCAGTAATAAAATAACATTGGAAAACTTATAATGGATCATAGTCAATACGTGAAAATAAGTGAAAATTGTAGTGAGTGTTTAATAAAAACTTGATCATGCCCATTATACATAATCCCAAACCGCAATACACCCCTATGTAAAAATATGGAATGTCCCAAATAGAATCAATCTCACACGTCATGTGCCGATGTATATTTTACAGACAGACGGCAGGCTCTTACATACGTCCCCTCAGGGCGCACCTCCTCTCTCATAGGTTAACTATTCATGTTGCCTAGGCAGCATGTGTCAACAAGCGTTGGTGCCGCCCATCCTAGAGCAATGTCTCTTAACAAAAAACGAAAGCTCCAGATCACATTAAAAGACCTAAACAGGGCTCAAATACCTGTGATTTAGTCACTAAGACTAAGATCGTTAGGGCCACTCATACCAAATTATCGTAAGCCCCAGCATTTATATTACAAAATGAAACTGACCATGAGACAACTGCAAAAAATATAACACTTACGTGGAAGCATAGTAAATAAATATGCACCAACACCCTGATGTGTATCATAGACACTCCTCCTCATATTACCATAGGAGTTGATATATATATATACTCAACCGATCGCACTCTTATCTAAAAACTATGCTAATTTACAAAAATCTGGAAGTGAGAGCTCACCGTTAAGAAACAATTTAAGTGAATAACCACTACAAAGAAATCTATAAATGAAACGTATAAAAAATGTGGAAAACAAAATGTGAAAAACAAGGGACCTAAATATTCACTGACTTCCATCAAGCCAGAGTCCAGAAATTTAAAGGGTAAGAAATACCCACAATTAGATGTACCATGCCTCCTGGGAAGGTAATCAAAACACAGGGGTGTCTGCCGTTAATGGGATTGGGCATGGGATCAGGCTTAAAAACCTATGTGTGTAGTGTGCAAAAGTGTCTCCCAAATGATCTTGTAACAAAAATATTGTTAAAATACAATTAAAAACAATAGTGTCAATCCCTGCAGATATTATTACCGGCTCCAAATCAATAACTTGAGCCATCATTGTAAAAAACACACAAAAGAAGACCAGGAGCAGAATCAAAAACAGAGAAGAGGAGAAGGGGAAAGGGGTAGGGGAGGGGGGAAGGAGGAGGAGGGGGGAAGGGGGGGTTAAAAAAGGAAAGAGAAGAAAGAAGAAAAGAAGAAAAGAAAAAAGAAAAAGAAAAAAAGACAGAAAAAAGGAAGAAAAAGAAGAAATAAAGGAAGATATACCACCCTATTGGCAGCGTAAGAAGCTGAAAAAATTGTGCAGCCTCAAAATAATGCGATCCTGTACTCTCATCAAAATATAGATCTGGAGGACTCTCAATAAATAATAGGGTAATTCCCAAATCAAGTCCCCATTAGCCCAGGAATGCTTGCCATCCTGTATGGGCATTCAGGCCTCTCGGAGTCAATGTTCCCAGTTCATGTATCCACCGGGTCTCCTTCTGAAGTAGTATCTTGTTCTATTTCCACCTCTCTTCAAACTTGGCACATGGTCAATCAAACGGAATCTCAGGTCAGTTACAGTATGGCCCTTCTCGAGAAAATGTCGAGCTACCGGTTGGTCAGCTTTACCATTCTTTAGAGCTAGTCTTATGATCGACCGGTGGTTCGCCATCCTAGTCCTGGCATCATCCGTGGTCTTGCCAATGTAAAACATTCCACACGGGCAATTCAGGAGGTATATAACATGGGTGGTGGTACATGTTAGAAAATACTTAATCATATACTTTCTTTTCTTTTCAGGATGCTGAAAGCTGTTGCCTGCATGCATGCTTTTGCAAGTAACGCAACCAAGACATTTGAAGCACCCATGTTTGTTTATCTGGCAAGGGCGAAATGTCGGTCTTCATGAGTGAATCCCTGAGGCTCCTACCCCTACGATATGCCAGACGTGGTGCTCCCCACTGTGTGAATGGCAAAGTCGCATCTGTTTCAATCAATTTCCATTCATCTTTGATTGCTCTAGAGATCCGATATTGGTCAGGGGTTGTCACAAAGGTTAGTTGTTTCTTATTGTCACCTACAACTTTGTTGGTCCCAGTCTCCTCCTGGACCGCCTGGTCACACATTATCTTAAGTTCCTTCTTCTTATATCCCCTCTGAACAAATCTATCAGTCATCTCCACCAGTTGTTCACGGCATCGTTCAGGGTCGGTGTTGTTACGTATTACCCTTTGGAATTGGGCTTTCAGTATGTTTCTGATGAGGGACGGCTGATGGCAACTCTTTGCATGAAGAATCGTATTTCTGTCAATGTTTTTCCTGAACAGCGTAGTGCCAATGGAGCCTGAGGTTTTGAATACCCTTACATCTAAATAGTCCACTGACTCACTACTGGCCATAAATTGAAACCTGATAGTGCTGTTGAGAGTATTGAGTGTCTGAACCCATTCCTCGAAGGTCTGTCTGTTATCCTGCCAGATCAAAAACAGATCATCGATATATCTACAATAGAATTTTATAGATATGTTGTCATAGACCTTCATATGTGTTGTCTTGTATTCTGCCATGTATAAATTCGCCAGCGATGGGGCCACATTCGACCCCATCGCTGTGCCTGCAATTTGAAGAAAGAATTTATTGTCAAAGCGAAAATAATTTCGTTCCAAACAAATAGTCAGAAGTTCCATCAGGACATGTTCCGGTGGACCAATCTATGGTGTATGTCTTAAGCCATTTGCCACTGCTGCTATCCCTGCTGAATGTGGGATTACAGTATAAAGACTAGAGACATCCATGGTGACTGAAAGGTCAGTCTCTGTAATGTCCTTCAGACTTATGATCTTCTGTATGAATGATGTTGAGTCCTGTATGTATGATTTCATTCTCTTCACAAGTGGTTGGAGAAAGTGGTCGACAAATATAGCCGAAGGCTGAAGAAGGGATCCTCGGGCTGAAACAATCAGTCGACCTGGAGGATGCTTTTGGTCCTTATGTATTTTCGGCAACGTGTACATGATCGGGATAATAGGAAAATCCCTCTGTAAAAACCTGGCATCTTGTTCAGTGATGAATCCCTCTTGTTTCCATAAGATGATTTTTCCATCAATCTCACGTTTCAATGCCAAAGTGGGATCTTTCTCCAATATCTGGTACATTTTCTCATCCATCAGTTGGCGATTGATCTCTTGTTTGTAATTAAGTAGGTCCATCACTACGACAGCCCCGCCTTTATCGGCAGGGCGTATCACTATCGTAGGGTCATCCTTTAGGGATTTAAGCGCTCTTCTTTCTTCCTTAGACAGATTATCCTGTTGTCTCCTACTGTTCTGTGTTTCTTGTGACGAATTTGTCAGGTACTTAGTGTACGTGGTGATGGAAGAATTATTAGAGCTTGGATCAAAACTGCCAGCTGTTCTGAAATCTTCTTCAATGTCACTAGTATTGACAAAGTATTCTTTGAGACATAAAAGTCTACCAAAACGTTGGATATCAATATATGTCTCAAAGGTGTTCATCCTTGTGGTGGGCACAAACGTTAGTCCTTTATTGAGTAGTGACTGTTCAGCTGTGGATAGCATCCTAGAGCTAATGTTAAAAACATTATTCTCTATCTCCTCCGGGTTAGGGGACGGCGGGACATGCCCCCCCCCCCTTCTCGTGTGCGGCCGGGTCCTCGTCCTAAAAAACGATTGGCTGAAGTTGAATACGGTGCCAATGGTGGACGTGAGGAAACATTCTCTGATGGACTGTCCCAATGTTGTTGGTTACCGGAACCCCTGGATCTTGTGATTCCTGAGAAGATGGGGGCTTCAGGATTAAGGGTACTCTCAGGATCAGTGCTCTCACCTGAGCTGGTGTCCACTGTGTTAATTGATCTTTTTGTGTGTCTCCTTTCCCTTCTTGGTCTCAATTGTTTCCTCTCCTCAGGTGCCAACATCCAGTGGTAAACACTCTTGTGGGTGTAGTCCCACCCCACCATCTGTAGTTTTCGATTTTTAAAGGAGATTAATTCCTGCTTGTATAACTTTACTTGCTTCGCTAGTTTGTCTAGCCAGTCACATGTGCTGTCCGCCCTCAGTTTATTAAGTTGTTCAGTCTCAAAAGTCCGTATTTCCATTTTCACCTCCTGTAATAGCCTTCCAGCTTCACAAATTACTAGCAACATCAGATCAAATTAACATTTGTTCAGAATTTTGCACCAATTGGTGCAAAATTCAGCACTTGATCTTCCAATCGTTGGGACATTTCTAATGCGAAAGCCTCTGGGTAGCATTCTCTTCTTGTGGTATTCAGATAAGTACGTGCCATGGAGGTTGAGATCAATTTCCCTTTGCTTAAGTTTTGCCCATGTGTTGTAAAGAGATTGATAAGATTCCTCTATCTGTTGTTCCTCAATTGATCCAAATCTGATGAGATCTGCATCTTCATCCGTGAACATAAGCACATCTTCATATTTATCCTCCTGTGTGCCACAAGCACTAGTCGTATTAGCAGAGGGATTTTTGTAAATTAGCATAGTTTTTAGATAAGAGTGCGATCGGTTGAGTATATATATATATCAACTCCTATGGTAATAAGAGGAGGAGTGTCTATGATACACATTAGGGTGTTGGTGCATATTTATTTACTATGCTTAAAAGTGTTATATTTTTTGCAGTTGTCTCATGGTCAGTTTCATTTTGCAATATAAATGCTGGGGCTTACGATAATTTGGTACGAGTGGCCCTAACGATCTTAGTCTTAGTGAGTAGATCACAGGTATTTGAGCCCTGTTTAGGTCTTTTAATGTGATCATGAGCTTTCGTTTTTTGTTAAGAGACATTGCTCTAGGATGGGCGGCACCAACGCTTGTTGACACATGCTGCCTAGGCAACATGAATAGTTAACCTATGAGAGAGGAGGTGCGCCCTGAGGGGACGTGTGTAAGAGCCTGCCGTCTGTCTGTAAAATATACATCGGCAACGGTTGTTTCATGTTACTGAGGCAACGTGAACCCTTAACCTATGAGAAAGGAGGGTTGAACTGAGGGGGCGTGACTAAGCGCTGTGTTGTGTCTGAAATACATACGGTTAGTTTCATTTTGCGGGGCTTACGATAATTTGGTATGAGTGGCCCTAACGATCTTAGTCTTAGTGACTAGATCACAGGTATCTGAGCCCTGTTTAGGTCTTTTAATGTGATTTGTAGCTCTCGTTTTTTGTTGAGAGACATTGCTCTAGGATGGGCGGCACCGACGCTTGTTGACACATGCTGCCTAGGCAACATGAATATTTAACCTATGAGAGAGGAGGTGCGCCCTGAGGGGGCGTGTGTAAGAGCCTGCCTTCTGTCTGTCTGTAAAATATACATCGGTAACGGTTGTTCCTGAAAGGGATGTGTTGTTGTTGTTCCATGTTACTGAGGCAACGTGAACCCTTAACCTATGAGAAAGGAGGGTTGAACTGAGGGGGCGTGACTGAGCGCCATGGTGTGTCTGAAATACATAGTAATTGGCATTAATTTGTAAGGATTGTCAGTGGATTTCATTTTGATAATTAACGTCTGACTTAAGTAAAGGGGCCAGGTTCTCTATTCTATGCTAGGTCTGATATACTTTGATGTTTAATATGTTACGTGAGTGGCAACTGTGATATTGCCCTTAATAATATATCACTCTAACCAATTAGAGTGGTTGGGCGTTGTTTAGCATGACGTGTGAGATTGATTCTATTTGGGACATTCCATATTTTTACATAGGGGTGTATTGCGGTTTGGGATTATGTATAATGGGCATGATCAAGTTTTTATTAAACACTCACTACAATTTTCACTTATTTTCACGTATTGACTATGATCCATTATGAGTTTTCCAATGTTATTTTATTACTGACCCATTTATTATAGGGTCATTTACATTGTATGAGAATAAGAGTTCACCTTAACACTATTTGGTTTTGTCCATGAATTTTGCACACGATCTCCAGTGATTGGAGTTTCACTTGGGGGAGGGTTATGTAGGCCTTTATAAGCCTGTTTATCTGTATTTTTCAGTTGTCAGAGGAAGGGACATTTGAAGTCCAGAAACGTCACATTAAAGTTTTTTCACGCTTGATGTCTGAAGTCCAGAGAGTGCTTTGTCCTACGCATTATTATATATATATATATATAACTCCCGCAAACTGATATCTCAAATGCCAGGATGCTATGACTATCCACATAATTATATATATATATATATATATATATATATATATATATATATATATATATATATATATATATATCAAGCAGACAATGTGAGTTCAGCACCCTTACTGATACACTTCCCAGTGCAATAATCTTTAAATGGTAATGTGTCAAAGTGCACGCACCCTGGAGAGGCTTGCCAACCTCTCATATATAATTCCACAAAGTTACAAAGATAGCGTCAGCACTGTTAAAACATCTTGTAAAAACATCCTCAGGGTAAGCGCACTCTCACTTGCAATAAAACAATTCCAGTACAAGGGTGCAGAGAAGGTATAACATATATTACAAAGACAAGTCGCGCTCTCTGGATTTAGCACACAGCAAAAGTATTTATTCTGTGAAGTTTCAGGGTCTTCTAAGGAACGGATGAAGATTCTGAAACATCACAGAATAAATAGGTTTGCTGTGTGCTAAATCCAGAGAGTGTGACGTAGGAATACATGTTATATTTTCTATGCACTCTGGTACTGGAATTGTTTTATTGTAAGTGAGAGTGTGCTTACCCTGGGATTTATATATATATAACCTTAGAGTTACTAATCAAGCAAAAGCCAGGACCTAACTTTGTAGAGCGCCCTATAGAAGTCTATTAGTAGAAGGATTCAGCGCAGATGCGCTATCTGACCTCTAGATGTTAGCACACCCATGGCTTTCTCTTGAGGTTTAAAGGGACACTAAACCCAAATTTTTTCTTTCATGATTCAGTTAGAGAATACAATTTTAAACAACATTCAAATTTACTTCTTTTATCTAATTTGTTTTATTTTTTAGATATTCTTTGTTGAAGAAATAGCAATGCATATGGGTGAGCCAATCACACAAGGCATCTATGTGCACCCACCAATCAGCAGCTACTGAGCCTATCTAGATATGCTTTTCAGCAAAGGTTTCATGTTCCTTTAACATTTTTCTTTCCCATTGTAATATGCAAGTAAAATATATTGCGCACTAGCAATGTTAGCATACCTTAGCACTACCATGTTTACGCTCCACTTGTAATTTAGGCCATACTGTTTTGCAACTGCTGAATATTTTAGCATGTTAAAAAAATATCAAAGCATAACAGATAGTTTGCTTGTTTTTATTTCTAAACATTTTTTTCTATCTATGGTAAGAATTTATTTATGGAATACTTTAATAAATAAATTTGTAATGCCACATTTTGTCATATGATAAGCTTTTATGTGCAAGGTCATCGTCACCAAATTAAAACTCTTCCTAATTAATAAAACCAAATTAGAAAATAACTAATTAACTAATTTTAAGCAAGGGGATCACTCCACTGTAGACTGGTATGTCTATCTATGTTATTTCTGCGTACACATTATTAAATGTAGACATGTTTTAATATTGATTTTTAATTATTTTTATAGATACAGGTAGGTATGAAGCATAATAAATAAAGAATATAAATATAGCATAAAAACAAGATAAAACATTTATTGTGAAGTTCCTAAAGAGTAGGAAAAAAAATACTTTCAAGCAAGAAACAACACACACACACATATATATATATATATATATATATATATATATATATATATATATATATATATATACACACAAGTAGCCCTCAGTTTACGCCGGTTCCATGAGGAATGGTTGTAAATCAAAACCATTGTAAATTGAAACCCAGTTTGTAATGTAAGTCAATGGGAAGTGAGGGAGTTAGGTTCTAGGCCCCTCTCAAAATTGGCATAAGTAACACCTAATACACTATTTTTAAAGCTTTGAAATGAAGACTTTAAATGCTAAACAGCAATATAACCCTAATAATATAGATAGTATCATCATCAAACTAAGTTTAATGAACAAAAACGTTTTTTTACTTGCATTTTTCTGCAATCAGTTCTCTGCATTGTTAGCATGTTAGATAATATTGGGTCTGCACCTATTCTATGCATTTCAATCTGCAGTGATTAATAAGCAGTTAGGCACCCTCATCTCAATCTGCTGGACAGGAAGATAATAGGGAAGTGGCTACTCGATAGCTAATGTCTGTTCTGTGTACACAGATCAATTTCAGACCTGTTAAGTTGCATAACTTTGCTGCAAAACAAGCGGATAGCTATACTGGCTATTTTAATTAGTGCACTTTGCTTTCCAAAGCTTTTCAATAGCAGTCACATAACTGAAAAAAAAGGTTGTTATTCTGAAACGGCGCAAATTGTACCGACGTAAACCGAGGGCAACCTGTATATATATATATATATATATATATATATATATACTAGTCCTAAAGCACGTGTACACGGGCCATTCTTTGCAGTACAGCGGTCTCACCCCTTGCTCTCTCTCTACCCCCCTCTCTTTGTTCTCTCTTTCTCCCCTCTCTTTTGCTCTCTCTCTCTCCCCCTCTCTTTTGCTCTCTCTCTCCCCCCTCTCTTTTACTCTCTTTCTCCCCCCTCTCTTTTGCTCTCTGTCTCCCCCCTCTCTTTTGCTCTCTCTCTTACCCCCTTTTTTTCTCTCTCTCTCCCCCCTCTCTTTTGCTCTCTCTCTCCCCCCCTCTTTTGCTCTCTCTCTCTCCCCCCTCTCTTTTGCTCTCTCTCCCCCTCTCTTTTGCTCTCTCTTTCTCTCCCCCCTCTCTTTTGCTTTCTCTCTCCCCCCCCCTCTCTTTTGCTCTATCTCCCCCCTCTTTTGCTGCCTCTCTCCCTCTCTTTTGCTCTCTCTCTCTCACCATATTTTGCTGTCTCTCCCCCTCTCTTTTGTGCTCTCTCCCCCCTCTCTTTTGCGCTCTCTTGCCCCCTCTTTCGTGCTCCCATTTTGGTGCTGAATATTACACTTCATTGTGCTAACATCTATTGTGTCCAACCAACTTGCTGCTAAATTTCTGATACTAATAATTTTATCTCAGTGAACAATAAAATCACTCATATAAAAATGGCTTACTGCAAACAAATAATTGCTAACCAAACCGAAAACGTTCCACAAAGTTGCTGTAAGACACTTGACAAAGGTATTTTTGAGATTTTTGAAAGCTGTTTATATTATCTGTAAATAATTATTCTTATGAATTTTATAGCAAGAATTGGCTACAACAAATAAATTGCCTTTTCTGTTGCTTTTGCTAATGTTTCTCAACCATTTTCAGCCAGAAGTAACCTTATGAGTATATCATGTAGAAGTATTTCCTAACTATAACACACAAATAGTATTAATTTAAAAACCACCAAAGAAATAAATACAAATCTACAAATTGTAGACAAATTTGCTTTTGCTTCTTTTTTTTTGCATTTGGTCTATTATTATCGGTTATTTGTAGAGTGCCAACAGATTCTGCAGCGCTATAAACAAAGGTGGAGTATTTTAAAACAATTATAGGGATCAAATGTGTAGAGGGCCCTGCCGAGATTTGCACTGTTGTAGTCAGCTCTTAAGAAGGTGATCTACAAACAGCTGGACTCTTAGGCTTACATGCTAAGGGGGTTCAGGGGATAGCAATGGAGGAGAGGAACTGGTATAAAGAAAGGTTAGCTTAGGTTGTATGCATCCCTGAACAGTAGTCTTTAGGGAGCACTTGAAGCTTTTAAAACTAGAAGAGAGTCTTGTGGAGTGAGGCAGAGAGTTCCACAAGATGAGAGCCAGTCTGGAGAAGTCCTGTAAACAGTAGAGTGATGAGGTAAGGTAACAAAAGAGGATGAGAGTAGGAGGTCGTGAGCAGAGCGAAGGTCTATTAACCAGGGCAGAAATATCAGTGTTAGATTTATATTTCTAAATTCAAAGATGTATTTAACATGAACCTTTTTTAATTTTGGATATACCGGTCCATTACTTTACAACACAATATTCAGTGGTTGAAAAACAATTCATGATACTACCTCTCTGTATCTGATTTCTTCCATGCATAGTTTATCTAGTACATTTCACTATGTACTCTTGACTTGACAAGCTTCCTTTTGGCACTGTATAACTGGATAATGTTCCAGTATGAGATGTTGTAGTATCATTAAATCATTTATATGTAATATTTTACAATGAAAGTTTATCTGTCATGTTTCTCAGTGGAATTTTTGTAATTACACTTTAACTGACGCATTTCAATTTTTTAATATATTATTTGCCCTTTCTAAATAATAAAGGTTATTATTTTATAAATCAAAGGGCAAGCTCTCTGGCTTATCCTTTGCTCATTGCCCAAGTAGCATGGAGGATACCTATACCACAGACTGAGAAACCAGGGTCTGTGCAACACCAAAGTGTCCTAGTCATTATCATTAAAGGGACATGAACCCAAAATATTTATTTTGGCATTCAGATAAAGCATACCATTTTAAACAACTTTCCATTTTATTTCTATTATATAATTTGCTATGTTCTGTTGATGTTCTTTGTTAAATAGCATACCTAGGTAGGTTCAGGAGCAGCAAGGCACTAGTGGGAGCTAGCTGCTGATTAATGGCTGCACATATATGCCTCTTGTCATTAGCTCACCTAATGTGTTAAGAAAGCTCACAGTAGTGCATTGCTGCTCTTTCAACAAACGATACCAAGTGAATGAACCAACTTTGCTAATCGGTAAGTTGTTTAGTGCCAAACTGGGAAATCAGGCCAGACCTGGAAATGTTTGAAGACCGGCCCCAGCCCCCTCGACCCCGCCTCTACCCCAGCCCTGGCCCCACCTTCACCCCGCCTACCTTGCCTTTGACTGCTTTTCTGCCGCCACAGGCCCCCACACCCTCTTCAGGAGCGGATCGGCCTTGAAGAATTGCAATACGCATGCGCACAAGGCTCGCTCCTTGACTTCCCTGACCAAGGATATGGCCCTACGGATACGGCAGCCCACCGGTCTGATGGGAAAAGTCCCGGTCCCTGAATCATGAAAGAAAATATTTGGGTTTCAAGATTAACTTTAAAATTAGCAGACTTTTTTTTCTAAGTTAAGTAATATGAGTGCTAATTTTTAAAGGAACCTCTAATAATAGTAGGTCAGATAACCTATGTGCATACCCTTTAATCATCAGTTATTTCATCGCCTGCAGTAAGTTTAACTGTTTTTCTTTAATCTGAATGCTTAATTTATTTGCTTAAAGGGACATAAACACTAGATTTTCTTTGCATAAATGTTTTGTAGATAAACCATTTATATAGCCCTTAAAGTTGTTTTTTTTTTTTGTTTTATTTTTTAAAAATGAATAGTTTTGCTTATTTTTAAATAACATTGCGCAAATTTTCAGACTCCTAACCAGGCCCCAAAGTTTTAGAAATAAACTGTTGTCTACCTACTCCAGCTTGCTCCTGTTTGTGTAAAGGGTCTTTCCATATGCAGGGGGGGGGGTCTGCTCTTTTTGCTTTCCAGCCCATTTCAGTGGGTGCCCCAGCCTAACCTTTTCAGTAGAGCTAAACTGGGAACTTCTAAGTAGGTTTTTAAACGGTTTGATACTGGATTTATAGATCAGTATCTGTGCACATTATCTTTTTATAGTAGTGTCTATTAGATGCAGTTAAATGAAAATTGGTGTATACTGTCCCTTTAACTTAAGTACTATACCCAAAACCAACAAGTAAGGCTGCACTGAAGCAATCACTTGACAAGCTTACTTTTGGCACTGTTTAACTGGACAATTTTCCAGTATGAGATGTTGTAGTGGCGTATGAAGGCATATATGCAGCCATTAATCAGCAGCTAGCTCCCACTAGAGCCTTGCTGCTCCTGAGCCTACCTTCTGTGGGTTTGGGGTATTGAGAACTTCTGTAGTTAAACAAGTCACCTTTTTCTGAATGTCCAAATGTGCTACCCAATTAAATAATATATAAACGCTTCCTCCGTATTAAAAAAATGCATCTAAAAAAAGGATGTGACTGCCATGTTAATTCATCACACTGACAAGTTTATGATCACTCTTAATTTCAGCTTCCTGTCATTACAAAATTACCAATACATAATATATTCAGATGTTTCTTATTAAATGAGTATTTGATAGGGTGACTATGATTCTGACAGCAGAGCTGAAACAGGGAGTTTGAGAATGACCACAGACATGTGATCCGTTACCAAAACTAGTAAAAGCACAGTCCATAAAACAAGCTGAAGTAGTAGACAGGCTGCAGATAAATATAGAAAAGGGTCACAAGTCTGAGGCTGCTCATGCAGAGTTAATTAATAGGTAAGGTCACAGATCATGGGTTGAAGCATAAAGCAATTAGAGGCATAGCTGGGGGTCAGTCTAAGTAGTTCAAGGGGTCATACATGACAGAGGAATCCAGAATGCATCAAAAATCATAATCCATTATCTAAAGGGGCATGAAATGCAACTACTTTCTATCAAGCATATTTAAAGTGATAGAGAGTATTCACTAAACATTTTTAGGGCAAGATTATGAGTGCAGTATTTTTATTAGATGGTGTTATTCTGAGTGTACCTGTACTTTATAATGTATTTTATGATGTGTTTTGTGACACTTTTTGTTTCGCAAAACAGTTAACCAAAGCTCTGAGGAGGCGGTAACCTGACAAGCGTTAACTTGAATTGCGCTCAAGCAATTGCGTTTATTTTCCACTTGTATTACGAGCAATAAACCCAATGCGCGCAAACACCTGCGATAAACCCCTTATTTGCACGCAATTGTTAATGCTCCACTCGTAATATGGCCCTTAGTATTTACTAAACTTAGTGTGGTTTAAAAAAAAACACATTACAAAAGTAGTTATCATAAAAAAAATCATATTAATTATTACAGCCAGCCATCCCCATATGTAGGCCATAGAGTTCATGCCAATCAGTACCGCCCACGCCATAGTTTTCTACTGTAGTATGCCCCGGAGCCTGTGAAGGAAACAGCTGGATAGGGAATCCTTTACCATGTATGTGCATATTTCTCACTTCCTCCTTCACAGGCTCAGGAGTGTGCTATAATAGAGAACTATAGAACACTGTCTGTCTGTAATGCCCAAGTCATCATTAAAAGAAAAATTGTGTTTGGGAAGCTGGTTGGAATAAATAATGCTTTTCACTTATGAGGCAAAATGTTAAACTTCACTGTTTATTTAAATATTTACTGCAAATAAATGTAAATAGTTTGTTTACTCTCACTTCAGGGTCACCAGTTATACCTGAATATTTATGTGTAAACAAAGTAAACATCTGTTAAAATTTAAACTTGCAGGAAATGTATGTCTGTGCACAAGTGATACTGCAGTGTTCATACCACCAGCACAACAACACTAAGCATACAGTATATAGGCTACGCATAATAATGAGTGAAGATGTTTAGGAAAATATAAGGTTGATATCTTATGCACAACACAATTATTGCCACAAAATAATTTCTTGAACATAATTTAGTGCTATCACTATACACATATATTTTAAATAATATACAAAATTAGTCTTTCCCCCAATCTCCTAAGAGAGATATTGTGATGCAGATAAAGCTCTGCATTTTTCAAGCTGCGTATGGAGCGGCTTAGGTGCAGGAGTGAGTGAGCCTGTAGTTGATAGTTAAAGTGAAGGTCAACTTCGATGAATCTGTCCCCGGTTTTTAATAAACCTATTAAAAACAAGGGAACTATAATTCAACAAAATTGACATTTCACTCTTTTTCTTCAAAAACGTAACTTTTAATCCTGACAGCCGCTCCAGCACTTCCTCCGCCCGCTGCAAGCCCTCCTCGCGGGTCCAAAATGATGAATCCGGCTTCCTCCAATCATGGTGTTGCCTCAGGCCATGATTCCCCTGGGGGGAAGCCGTGATTGGAGCAAGCTGGATTTGTCATTTCTGACGTATGAAGAGGCTTCCGACGGCCGGGGGAATCGCTGGAGGGGCTGTGAAGATTAAAAGGTAAGTATTTGAAGAAAAAGAGGGAAATGTCAATTTTGATGAATTAAAGTGCCCTTGTTTTTAATAAGATTATTAAAAACCGGGCACCGATTCATCGAAATTGACCTTCACTTTAAGTATGCTAGACCTTAGCTAGCAGATTAAAATCACCCCGGAAAAGTTCAATTGTAATGATTGACAGCCAATGTTGGCACACAATTGGCCTCACGTGAGCAGACCGATTGTGCAATTAAATGCGGGCAGCATACTTGTCTATCCAATCATTGTTAAATGGGGCCCAAAATGTTTGTTATAGATAGTCAATTTTCTAGCTTAGGGAAGTTACTTGCCAAAAAAAATACCATCTCTGGCTGGCAAACTCCACCTGATATTTTGGAATATAATAGTTGTAAATTTCTTCCGTAGAATCTTGTAGTGTTTTCTTTTATATTAATTTAATTGGAGCAGACAAGTAATACCTCATAATTCAATACAGTCAATAGACCATGTATTAGTTCTCTTGTAACTCCATTCCTGCTTACACTAACACAGAGCTCCAAAACATTTAATATATTGCAAAACTGGCAAAGTTTGGCAGCTCTACCCCACTATACCTCTCACAGCTCTTTGAGCTATAAATATTGTTTTTTCCAAAATGAAACCAGGGAATGCTTAAAGCATAAATATTCCCTCATGCTACCCAAAACTCTGTCCTTGCTGCACCTATGAAACTTATATGACCCCACTCCATCATTAACTCACCCTTACACCTATGAGTCTGCCTAACAGTCTTGCTGACTCAGCCAAAGCCTCCAGACCCAAAAGGCATTCAGGCAATATTGGGAGGTATGCCCAAATAGTACTTCCCAACTCTTGTGTGCAAGACACAACAAGTGTCTATCCTATAAATAATCATAAGCACCCACTTATAACTCTAATTAATTTTTATATTATGTGCACTATATTTGTAGAAAAGGCAACTCTGTCTTGCTACACTATTAAAGTGTTGTTTTGTTACTCCATTCTACAGGTGCCCATATACAGATGAATAAATTAAGAACCTAAGGCTAGATTACGAGTTTTGCGTTAGAGGCTATGATAACAAGCAGTTTTCTCTCACCGCTCACTTACCTGCAGTGCTGGTATTACGAGTTTTTACAAACCCATCGTTAAAAGACAAGAAGTGAGCGTTGAGCAAAATTTTGCTCATTACCGCACTCCAATACCAGCGCTGCTTAAGTCAGCAGTGAGCTGGTCATACGTGCTCATGCACGATTTCCCCATAGGAATCAACGGGGAGAGCCGGCTGAGAAAAAGTCTAACACCTGCAAAAAAGCAGCGTAAAACTCAGTAACGCAGCCCCATTGATTCCTATGGGGAAACACATTTTATGTCTACACCTAACACCCTAACATGAACCCCGAGTCTAAACACCCCTAATCTTAAACTTATTAACCCCTAATCTTCCGCCCCTGACATCGCCGACACCTGCATTATACTTATGAACCCCTAATCTTCTGTCGCCGCCACCTACATTATATTTATTAACCCCTAATCTGCCGCCCCCAATGTCGTTGCCACCTACCTACACTTATTAACCCCTAATTTGCTGCCCCCAACGTCGCCACCACTATAATAAACAGATTAACCCCTAAACCCCCGCACTCCCGCCTTGCAAACATTTGTTAAATATTATTAACCCCTAATCTGCTGTCCCTAAAATCAACGCCACCTATCTACATTTATTAACCCCTAATCTGCCGCCCCCAACGTCGCCGCCACTATACTAAATGTATTAACCCCTAAACCTAAGTCTAACCCTAACACCCCCTAACTTAAATATAATTTAAATAAGTCTAAATAAAATTCCTATCATTAACTACATTATACCTATTTAAAACTAAATACTTACCTATAAAATAAACCCTAAGCTAGCTACAATATAACTAATAGTTACATTGTAGCTATCTTAGGGTTTTTTTTTTTTTTTATTTATCACCAACACAAGATACATTGTAAGAGAGACATCCGTAATACACCACGCAGGGTGTGTTAAGGGATTACAAAATTGATAAAGTATGAAAAAAAATAAATGTAACAATATACATCATCAGGTACATTAAAATGTAATGGTCACATTTACTGAGAACTGTAAGAATCTTCTACAGATTAGAGTGACATCTGGGTTATATGTATATGCACCTCAATGTTGGGGTTTTGTTATTTTATAAACCAACACAACTAAGCACCTATCAACAAAAATAAAATAAAACTAACATTATTAAAACTAATATTATTAAATCTTAGCAATAGGGGTGACTCTAGACTGACCATAGATTATATCCTCAGGAAAAAGAATGTAGTAGATTAATATTATTCTTAATGGTACTGGCCAATAGTTTGATCAAAGATGTATGCTATGTCCTGGGGGGGGGGGGGGGCAGATTGGTAGGAGGGTATTATTTCTATTATATGTAGAATCTGAAAGAGGGTACATTATCTATGATTAGAGCAGTCTCCGGATCCAGTGTTATAAGCTAATTTTCAGCTTTTATAACAGTCTATCCTGTCAAGGTATTTGAAATATTATTAAATAATATATAGAGGTATATTTGTCTTTATTTAATAGATCTGTGGATATGAACATGGTCTGTAGGACAAAGGATTAGATCTCCCCCACTCCAATTGCACAGGAGACATTCTTGGCTGAAAGGAGAACAAAGGATTATCTCTGGGAGATATCACACACTCAATATGTTAAATTATGCAATTGTATAATTTAGCAAGGAACTAAAATATAACATAGTTTCAGGATACAGGCAAATATATGGAGACGAAATGTCTGAATTACCCTTTTGGAACTGATCAAAATCATGGAGAGGCAGCTTTTATGCACATGGTGTTAATTTTCAAATACACATCTGCACTACTAGCAAACAGGAAATATGCTGCATTAAGACTTTTACAACTACTCGTGGATTGACCCCATGTGGTGAGTATGAGACAAAAAGTCTGGCAACTGAAGTTACTGAAAAGTTAGAATGTTAGGATAATACAGTGAAGGCCCATGACTTACATTATGATTTCAAAACAACTGTATATATTTTAATGGATATGAGATGTATATATATATATATATATATATATATATATATATATATATATATATATATATATATATATATATGTGTATATATATATGTGTATATTTTGAAAGCATGAATATCTTAGCCTCTGTTTGATTAAGAACATGAATAGATGTTTATGGACCTGAAGAGAAGTGATTATTAACATTTATTTTTATTTCAGATCTACATAGACAGGATTCACTTGGAATACAGTACAATACTGAATTAAAAATAAGCTATTATTCACATATAAATGCCAGGATACCGATAACACTGTAATGCATTTTAAACTAATAATTAGCAGTATTAAATTACCTAAATAAAATAAAATGTTAATAATATAACATATTTGGTATCAGAATAATCAGAAAAAAATAACCTAATATTAACCATCTGTAATTGGGGTTATATATGATTAATGCAGAGAGTGTGATCTGATTAAATAACCATTTTATGAAAGAAATTTTTTTTTAACTTGCTTAAAAATGTTAGAGATGGTCTTGTTGTATTTGTTTGTTTGTACGTCTGCTGCCACCTGGTGTTATGTTGCGAGAACTACAGCCAGAAGGTTCTCTCTGGTTGTTAAAAATGAAATTTCCAAGGGCCAATCCGATTTAGACTTCCCAGATAACCAATGGGAAGGTCAGCTCCCGCAGGGCCACCCACAATTTACCAGTGATGGGAAAACCAAATAAAAAGTGAATGCAATGGAGAGAAAGGGACAGATTTTCTGCTGAAGCTAAAACTTGTAACTGGTTCCCGCTGGTGTGAGATACCACTTTACTTGAGCAAAGCGAATCTACCCTTCTCATTGATTGCGATATACACTTATTGGTGATCTGAGGTAAAATAATTCCTACCAAGGAACATCGGATATCGACTGCTTTTTACTTTGGTAACGTATTCAAGGTTTTGTAAGATAAGTTATATGCATAGTTAATTTGTATTTAATAGATTTAAAGAAGCAGTGTGTTTTTCTCAAGTTAGCATTTCACAGCCTATATACATATATTGTTTAAATCTGCGTCTGAGTGACCAAGTAACTCATCTATGCAAATTCTGATATTGTCAGTTAATTTTGTATTAGGATAAATTGCAGTTAAATAGCAGAATATATATATTATCCTATTGTTTTATAAACACTGTTTAGAATTGTATTGCTTAGATGTTAAAGGTTTTTAGTCCCATTGTGTTAAATAAATAAAAGGCTGAATTGTGAAGGTATATTTTTCTGGGTTCTGTAAGAAGGATAGCATATCTTAAGAGTTGGTTTTAACGCATATAAACTTTTATTTAGTTTCCTTTTATTGCAAATATAGTTCAATATGTTCATGGATATTAACTAAATAAAAGAATTCAGGTATTTATATTAATTGTATGGTCTAGTAGGTGCATGGTTGATAAGGGTTTCTATTTCTTTGTATTGTGTTTATAACCCTGCCATAAACTTATATATATTATTTGGATAGCACTGCTAAGATTTTCATAAATATACTGACAATCCGTTAGGCTTTGGGCATACTGTAACTAGATTAGAATCTTCCACTACTGGGTGAAGATGTTAAAAGGTGGGATAGTAACAACATGAAATTAAAGTATATAAGTCAGAAGATGCCTCCAACTGCATGCCAGTATATTTACTTTGGTTTGAAGTGTCAATGTATTACTCATTGAAGTGCGTCAGGTTTTATCCCCCTAGATTTTTATTTTTATTTATTTTTTTCTCTTCAACCCCCCCCTTCCTTTTCTTTCTTTTTCTTTTCTTATTTGTTATGGATTCTTTCTTACTGAGAAAAGTACAGGCTTCAACATACAATTGCTGAAATATTACAATTATGGGATACAAGGACAAGCAATACCTAGTACAAAGAATGTGAGTATATGAGGCAACAGATTCAGAGAGATAATAGTGTGGGTATATTGTCTTGTGGGAGATCCATGCACAGATAGTAGGAAATTTTCTAAGATAGGCAATAATTTGTATTATAAAATAGCCTGCCATAATGTGACCCACAGCACAAACAAATGTCATGGTTACTACAGCTTTATCTTATTTCGTCACCCAAACTCTCTCATTTACTTTTTTTTAAAAATGAGACAAAACATAAACTAACCTAAACAATAAAAAACAAAACAAAACAAAAAAAACACAAAACAAAACAAAAATAAACAATGAAACACACATACAACAAAACAAAGACCAGGAGCTCCATAAGTAGTAAATTGCTAATATATGAGAATACATAAGTAGGGTGTCTTGAAGTTTAAGCATTAGCCCATGACATATACTCATGTGAGAATGGAGCGAGATCATAAAATACATAAAGAACCTAAGTGAGCAGGAGAAATTTTTTTTAGCATAAATTAAAAACACATTAAATGAGAGTGGAGGGCCCTCTAGTGGGTCTGTAACAACATTAAGGGATTACCAACTTGAAGTCTGGAGAAGTGCTAGGGTGTTTTTGTTACAATGTTGCAGGCGAGGAGGCGGTGTTTTGTGCTTACCTTTATAGGGTCCTGCAGCAGTGTGTCCGGCCTCTTTCTGTTCCAGACTTCGAGGAGAAAGTTTTCTGTTGTTCTGCAGTTGGATGATTGAGAGATCTAGAAGAAAGTCGTTGCCTCCCAAGCGATTTAGGGAGGTGGTGGAGGTTGCAGCCAGGAAGAAGGGACCTGCAACGCAGAGAGATGAGGACATGTCAGATGAGGCGGTACCCCCCACACCCCAAAAAACACCCCCACAGAGTTTTAATAAAGGGAAAGGCCCTAAAAAAGGGGGAGAAGGGGGGTCAGGCACTGTGAGGCAGAAGCAGGTTGGAGCACGGGAAAGGGCAGCACAGGGCCCTGGTAGTCAGGGTTGTTATCCGGTCACCAGCACACCTAGGGTGATCCCTTCCCCCAAGGCTAGGCAGGGGGCTGGAGCTGATAAGGGAGTGGGCATTGCAGGGGGTCCACCGGCAGTACTAGCGGGACCTAATAGGGAGCTGGGGCAGGCACCGGGAGTTAGCGGCATGTGTGATAGGCCGCGTGTTGGAGATGGGCCTGACTGTGGGCCGGGGCCTGGGGATGCAGTAGGGCCTGAGCAATTGGGCCTGGCACAATATTTGTTACCCTCCCTCCCACCGGCCACCATGGCGGCGGTCCTGGCTCTTGCCCGGTCACTGGCGGTAGATGCCCCATCTGGCCGGGAGCGGGCTGGGTCGGCCGCGGTGGTTGCTGGGGAGTCCGGGTCGGAGGCCGCGCGCGAAGTCAGAGGTGCAGAGTGCGCAGCAGGCCCTCCCTCTTCAGATGGCGGTTCCCGCGAGACTTCAGGGGATGAATACAGGGGAACAGATGGATGGTAGGGTGGGGGCTTCAGTTGGGGCCCCTCCTGCAAACCAGATTGCTCCCCAGGTTGTTTTATCTTCACAGGTGACGGCAGCTACAGGGACCAGGCCGGCGGATGGATCCTCCAATGCGTTGGTGGTTGCTGGGACCAGCAGGGAACAGCAGAGAATGGATGACACAGCTCCACAGGGGACTGCCGATGCAGAGAGACCAGGGGGTGGTGAGTCGCATTTCTTGAACATTACACACGCTGACACAGACACATCATCTAGCTGTACAGGGTCGGATAGCGGTGAGGACCTAGGGCTAGTTGGGAAAGGGCAGCGTAGGATGTTTCGCTGGATTAAAAAGATGGCGTCAGGGCAGGAGAAAAGGAGGTCCGGGGTTTCAGTACAGGCTGAGGTGCAGGCAGGGGTGATGGCACCTGGGCCTAATATGCCCTTGGATACGCCAGTTCCGTGCAAGGTGGCGGCGCAAGGGGATACTTACCCGTGTCTAGTTCACTCCTTGTATGGTCACCTGAAGGCTACGGTGATTAAGAAAATACAGGAGGGGCGCTATGTCAATGTTTTTGAGCTCTCTCTGGATGCGTTCAGGGCCAAAGAAAGGGCCGCGGACGGTTCAGGACCAAAGAGGGTGCGCAGGCCGGAGACCTATGAAGAATGGTTGAAATGCTTCAGGGTCCTGGCAGCATGCTATGTAGACAGGTGGCTCCTGCAAGGCCACAACCTGTTTAAATACCAAGACCCCATTGAGGACATACATGTCAGGTTCAAGGAGGGCGCGTGGCGTGAGTACGACACGGCTTTCCGGCGCAAGATGGTGGGCAACCCCCTGTTACATTTTGGAACGCAGGATATGCACCTGTGGTCCAAATTGGGCCTCGAAGGGCCTTCGACCCTCTCCTCACCTACGTGGCAAGAGACAGGTAGGACTGGCCAGAAACAGGGCAGACGAGGCAGGGAGTGCTGGAAATTCCAGGACAAACTGTGTGATAGGGGGAGCAATTGCTCCTTTCGTCACATCTGCAGATACTGCGGCGGGCCTCACCCAAGAACAGAGTGTGGGAAGAGGAAGGAGCAGGGTCAGGCAAGACCACTCCCTAAACAGGGAACTGGAGGCAAGGGCCCCAACACCGCTTAAGCTGCAGGCCATGCTGCCATGGCTGGCAGATTACCCGAACCAGGAGGCGGCGGAGCTGCTCAGGATTGGGCTCGGTGAGGGGTTTAGAATACCGGTTAGGGGTTCCGTGGCCGGGTCTGGGGTACATAGGAACCTGAAAACTGCCTACGAGTTCCCTCAGGTGGTTAGAGACAAATTGGAGAAAGAGGTGACGTTAGGACGAGTGTCTGGTCCTTTCGCATCTATTCCTATTGCGGGCCTGGTGGTCTCCCCTTTGGGGGTCATCCCTAAAAAGGAGGCTGGGAAGTTCAGGTTGATTCATCACCTGTCATTCCCGAAGGGGGCATCGGTGAACGATGCAATTGACCCCGAACTTAGCACAGTGCACTATCAGACGAGGCTCTTGCTTTGGTTCGGGCGCTGGGCCACGGCGCGTTAATGGCCAAGCTGGACATCGAGTCAGCATTCAGGCTATTGCCACTTCACCCTTCAGCGTTTATGCTCATGGGGATGAAGTTCGAGGGAGCGTACTATGTGGACAGGTGTTTGCCCATGGGGTGTTCACTGTCCTGCGCGCTGTTTGAGTGTTTCAGCTCATTTCTCCACTGGGTGGTCCAGGAGGCGTCGAGGGGCAGGGCAGTGGCCCACTACCTGGATGACTTCCTGCTGGTGGGGACAGCACGTAGCACTGAATGTGCTCGGCTCATGGAGGTTATGAGGGACATAACGGAATGTTTCGGAGTCCCATTGGCCGCAGACAAGACTGAGGGCCCGTGTACGCGGCTCACATTCTTGGGTATAGAGATTGATACTGTCAGGGCTCTATGCAGGTTGCCGGACGACAAAGTGGAGCGGATGCGGCAGACCGTGCGGCTGGTACAGGGGCGAGAGAGAGTCACCAGGAGGGAAGTACAATCCCTACTAGGACTTTTGAATTTCGCCAGAAGGGCAATTCCAATGGGCAGGGTCTTTAATCGGCGCCTAGAAGGGCAGCTAAAAGGGCCTGCTGGAGGTGGAAAATGGGTCAGAATTTCACCCGAGGTGAGGGAGGATCTGGAGGTGTGGGACACGTTCCTGTCACACTTCAACGGGGTTTGTCTGTGGAGACACCCGACGGTTTCCAATCAGGTTTTGCACCTGTTCACAGATGCAGCCGGCGCGTTCGGGTATGGGGCATACCTGGATGGTGAATGGAGTGCGGGGCCTTGGACCCGGGAGTGGGTGGACGCTGGCTGGGTCAGGAATCTGACCTTGTTGGAGCTTTTCCCCATTGTAGCCGCGGTTGAGATATGGGGGGGGAGGCTGGCCAATAGATCGGTGGTGTTCTGGTCGGACAATTTGAGTGTGGTGTACGCCATTAATAAATTGTCCGCTTCCTCCCCAGGAGTAGTGTGCTACTTGCGGCACCTGGTGTTGCGCTGCTTGGAGCGCAACATCATGTTCATGGCCAAACACGTCCCGGGGGTGCATAACGTTATTCCGGATGCACTCTCTCGATTCAACTGGGGGCAGTTTAGGAAGGTAGCGCCCAGGGCCTCAAAGGAGGGTTTAACATGCCCGTCTTTTCTTTGGCAGCTGTTCCAGCCTGGGAGGGGATCCTCCCATTAATCAGAGCATCATTGGCACCTAAGACTTGGGCAACATATGAGAGCCACTGGAGCAAATGGGTGGTCTTCTGTCAACAGATGGGAGTACGGGTGGAAGACGCATCCAGGGTTCAGGTACTGGAATGGTTGGCGCAGATGAGGGCTGGAGGGGTCAGTAAGCTGGGGGCAGCAGGCAGATTGGCAGCGATAGCATTCTTTAATAAGGCTTTGGGCTATGTTGACCACTCCAGATCATTCTTGGTTAGGCAGGTGCTGAAAGGTTGGGGCAGGGTCTCTCCCCGTCCGAAGGATCGGAGGGAACCCATAACTTCGGGGCGGTTAAAGGAACTGGCGATACAATTACGATCAGTTTGTACGTCAGATTATGAGAGGCTCCTGTTTAACGCGGCATTTGCTCTGGCATTTGCGGGTGCCCTACGGGTTGGGGAGCTCATGTCCTCCTCCAAAGTTAAGGGAACGGGGGGCATCCTTGAGGAGCACGTGCGTTGCTCGAGCGAGGGTCTGCTCCTATTTGTGCCTCGATCCAAAACGGATCAGGAGGGAAAGGGAGCGTGGCTCCCACTTGCGAGACATGCACTTGCAGAGTGCTGCCCGGTGCGGTGCGTTGAGGAGTTTCGGAGAGTAAGACCTTCAAATAGTAGGCAGTTTTTAGTACACGAAGACGGCAGTTCATTGTCACTGTTTCAGTTTCGCAGAGTACTCGCTAAAACGGCGGAGTTGGCGGGGCTGGATCCGAAAAGGATAGCCCCGCACTCCTTCAGGATTGGGGCGGCTACCAGCGCTACATCGGCACCAGAAATTAAAAGGTTGGGTAGATGGAAGTCTGCTCAATATAAAAGATATATTAGACCCACTTAGTAAGGGGGGCTGGGGCACACATCCGCTTGGGTTGGGTGCCAGGGCATTACTAGGTGGGGGGATGTAGGGGGGAGTTGTTAACAAGGGGCATGACGGGTAATGTGGTTTGATCTGTTTTGCCAGGTGTAAGAGGAGGAAATTCCCCTCCGGTTCGTGTATGGATTGTCGGGCATTCCTACATCCATTGGGCGTCCATCAGGGCGCTGCGGTCAGTGGAAGGGCAGCAACTTGGATTCGCAACGTCCAGGGCGAACTTCCGATGGTTAGGGCGCAGAGGCCTTACGTGGGCAGATCTGCCGGCCTTATTGCAGGAGGCGCATAAGAGGTGGGGGCAGCCTCATGTGATAGTGCTGCACCTCGGGGGAAATGACTTGGGGTCTCTCCCCGCATTGGATTTGATTAAACGCATGATGGCAGACTTGAAGTGGGTGCACACTTGGCTTAAAAATGTTAAGTTGGGATGGTCCAATGTGGTCGCACGACTACATTGGAGGTATATTGTGACCCAGAAAGCCGTGTACAATGTACGAAAGAAGGTTAACCGGGAGATGGGAAGGACGGTCACGGCATTAGGGGGCTTTGTGGTCAGACACAAGCTCATAACGGCCGACAGGAAGGACTTGTTTCGCCCTGATGGTGTCCACCTGACAGATGTGGGTTTGGATATCTTCTTAAAAGACATCAGGAGTGCTCTACTTTTAGTCATATAAAAAAAAAAAAAAAAGTTGTTGATTGGTTATAGGGTATGTATATAGTTGCCTGTTGGCTTAGTGGTTTGGCGGCAAGAGTACGCCTGGCTCTTGTGGCGGGTGGTCAAGGCCCTGGGGAGCGGGCACAGAAGGAGAAGAGTGACGGTCAAGAAAGGGGAGGGGTTATGCCCGCCTAGGCGCCGGCCTGGGGGGTCCCCTCCCTTGCGAGTACAGGCTGAAAATCTCTTATTTCCACAGCTCTCTTTTTGTGCCAATGGGCGTGAACAGCTGGGTGTCACGCTGCAAACACCGAAAGGGGCCTTGACCAGCTGCTGATAGGGGTTAGGTTAGGGTGAGATGCCGCCAACTGATTGTTTAACGAACTTGTTGCCAAGTTTGGAAGTTAATTTATTCAAGTGCCTGCAATGGTATTAAATATCATCGCAGGCACAAGTTAACCGTTTATGTTAAATAAACGTGACCGTGACTGGTCTTTGTTCTTTCTCCCAACTACGTGTCTGGTGTGTTTATTTCTATAGCTATAAGGTATAAGACAAGTCGTAAGATGGAATAGGGGGTTAAGACCTTATGAGAGTGGAGGGCCCTCTAGTGGGTCTGTAACAACATTAAGGGATTACCAATTTGAAGTCTGGAGAAGTGCTAGGGTGTTTTTGTTACAATGTTGCAGGCGAGGAGGCGGTGTTTTGTGCTTACCTTTATAGGGTCCTGCAGCAGTGTGTCTGGCCTCTTTCTGTTCCAGACTTCGAGGAGAAAGTTTTCCCCGCCCACCCGGCCCCTGGAAGGAAGGAGAATGGCGGCTACGATGCGGCAGCATTAGGGTGAGTGAACCCGGCCGGGGCAGGTTTAATTGAGCTAGCCTTTTGTGAGCCCGAGTTGTTAAGATAGCCACCCACCCACATCAAGAGGGTTGTACGATTCACTTGATGGGGGTGCCTTACTGGGTTGGGTGGAGATGCCCTAGCTGGCGGGTGGTCAAGGCCCTGGGGAGCGGGCACAGAAGGAGAAGAGTGACGGTCAAGAAAGGGGAGGGGTTATGCCCGCCTAGGCGCCGGCCTGGGGGGTCCCCTCCCTTGCGAGTACAGGCTGAAAATCTCTTATTTCCACAGCTCTCTTTTTGTGCCAATGGGCGTGAACAGCCGGGTGTCACGCTGCAAACACCGAAAGGGGCCTTGACCAGCTGCTGATAGGGGTTAGGTTAGGGTGAGATGCCGCCAACTGATTGTTTAACAAACTTGTTGCCAAGTTTGGAAGTTAATTTATTCAAGTGCCTGCAATGGTATTAAATATCATCGCAGGCACAAGTTAACCGTTTATGTTAAATAAACGTGACCGTGACTGGTCTTTGTTCTTTCTCCCAACTACGTGTCTGGTGTGTTTATTTCTATAGCTATAAGGTATAAGACAAGTCGTAAGATGGAATAGGGGGTTAAGACCTTAACATAACAAACAGAAGTAACTGAACTGCAAAAAACAACAGGAATCCACTCAGTGAATCGTGGCTTTAACTGATACCCCAGCTCATGATGATATGCTTGCGTGTAGCATTCCCATTGATTGTCTCTCCTATCTAGGGGAATTTATTACATTAGTATGAGTATCAGTCCAGTTTTCTCATAGTATGGCATCTAAGAGTACAAAACATCGGAGTTCAGGAGCTACAGGTCAAATTTCAAGGGGCATCCGGTTGTCAAAGGGAGGTCATACCATGGTGGTGGGAGAGTAGGTCCGGATAGAAGAGTCAACCAATTCCAGCTCGGGTTAAGAGCAAGCAACAATGATAATACCTCAGAAGAATATGACATGTCCCAGAAGGATGATAACAAGAAGGTCTCCGCACAGCAATGTCCTGTTTCTTCCGAGGGTCTGTGGCTGATTCTATAGGGAGGCTTACAGGCAGGCTTTTAACTTTAGCATAGTGCAATGCCACTCCAGCTGCAGTTGCCATCATAGTGGTAACGGAGACTTTTCTATAATCATGTTTCTTTACTGAAGTAGCGGGTGGGTCTGTGGCGAATTCTATAGGAGGACTTGCAGGCAGGTTTTTAACCACAGCATAGCTCAACGTCCATCCAGCCATAGTTGCCATCTTGATGATATCAGAGGTTACTGCCTGTTCAGCCGTCCCCAAAATATGATAGTAAGAGGTGTCCGGTTCAAGGAGATCCGCAACCTGTTTAGTCAAACCTGTCAAAGAATCATTATCTTCTTCCAAGCAGGGTACATGTTCCGTTTTTTCTCTGCGTCCCTGGGGAGATCTTTCCTGTGCAGTGTCGCTGTTGCTGTTGGAAAATACAGCTTCTAATCGGCGCAATCTTGTCGAAGTATTTTTAGATCCTGGGGCCTGGAACTCACTTAACAAATGTTGTGTGGCTTCTTCCAGCTTAATGAATGCTGGAAGTAACAGGTTTTTTAAAGAAAACACTAATTCCAGTTATTGGTGGTCTTCTGAGGGTGAGCTAACCATTTTGTATTCTGGGCTGCTTCTACACAGGATAGCACGCTGTACACTGCTCCGGTTTCTAAACTTTCCTGACTTCACACAATTCTCTGACTTCTCGGGGGCCAGGTGATATTAATCCTGATCCCATAAAGGTTCCCAAACAGCCAAACTGCTAAGGGAGATTAGGATGGCTTGAGGTATGCCCACTTTCAAATGAAAAGTTTAAGACGATATGCAGAGCTTCATAGTCTTGTGGCCATCTTGGGTCGCCGCCCACCGGAAGACCAGCTTAGGGTTTATTTTTATTTTACAGGCAAATTTGTATTTGTTTAAACTAGGTAGAATAGTTATTAAATAGTTATTTACTATTTAATAACTACCTAGCTAAAATAAATACAAAAGTACCTGTAAAATAAAACCTAACCTATGTTACAATAACACCTAACACTACACTACAATTAAATAAATTAACTAAATTAAATACAATTACCTAAATTAAATTAGCTAAAGTACAAACCCCCCCCCCACTAAATTACAGAAAATAATTAACAAATTACAAGATATTTTAACTAAGTACACCTAATCTAATAGACCTATCAAAATAAAAAAAGCCCTCCCAAAATAAAAAAAAGATCCGACATCCATCCTCAAGGAAGCAGCAGAAGTCTTCATCCAACCGGGCCGAAGTCCTCAACGAAGCCGGGAGGAGTCTTCATCCAAGCTGAGCGAAGTGGTCCTCGAGACGGGCAGAAGTCTTCATCCAGACGGCATCTTCTATCTTCTACCATCCGACACAGAGCGGCTCCATCTTCAAGACATCCGATGCGGAGCATCCTCTTCATCCGAAGACTTCCCGACGAATGAGGGTTCCTTTAAGTGACGTCTTTCAAGATGGCGTCCCTTAGATTTGAGCAGCCAATAGAATGGAACAGCCAATAGAATGCGAGCTCGATCCTATTGGCTGATTGCATCAGCCAATAGGATTGAACTTCAATCCTATTGGCTGATTGCATCAGCAAATAGGAATTTTTCTACCTTAATTCAGATTGGCTGATAGAATTCTATCAGCCAATCGGAATCTAAGGGACGCCATCTTGGATGACGTCACTTAAAGGAACCTTCATTCGTCGGGTAGTTGTCGGATGAAGAGGATGCTCCGCGTCGGACGTCTTGAAGATGGAGCCGCTCCGCGCCGGATTGATGAACATAGAAGATGCCGCCTGGAGGACCACTTCGACCGGCTTGGATGAAGACTTCTCCCAGCTTCATTGAGGACTTCGGCCCGGTTGGATGAAGATTTCTGCTGCTTCCTTGAGGATGGATGTCGACTCTTCAGAACTGTAAGTCGATCTTCAGGGGGTTAGTGTTAGGTTTTTTTAAGGGTGTATTGGGTGGGTTTTATTGTTATGTTAGGGTTTGGGCCTGCAAAAGAGCTAACTGCCCTTTTAAGGGCAATGCCCATCCAAATGCCCAGGGCAATGGGGAGCTTAGGTTTTTTTTAGATAGTATTTTATTTGGGGGTTTTTTTGTGTGGGTGGTGGGTTTTACTGTTGGGGGGGTTGTTTGTATTTTTTTTACAAGTAAAAGAGTTGATTACTTTGGGGCAAAGCCCCTCGAAAGGCCCTTTTAAAGGCTATTGGTAGTTTAGTTTAGGCTAGGGTTTTTTTTTATTTTGGGGGGCTTTTTTATTTTGATAGGGCTATTAGATTAGGTGTAATTAGTTTAAATATCTTGTAATTTGTTTATTATTTTCTGTAATTTAGTGGGGGTGTTTTTGTACTTTAGCTACTTTAATTTAATTTAGGTAATTGTATTTAATTTAGTTAATTTAATTGTAGTGTAGTGTTAGGTGTTATTGTAACTTAGGTTAGGTTTTATTTTACTTTTGTATTTATTTTAGCTAGGTAGTTATTAAATAGTTAATAACTATTTAATAACTATTCTACCTAGTTAAAATAAATACAAACTTGCCTGTAAAATAAAAATAAACCCTAAACTAGCTACAATGTAATTATTAGTTATATTGTAGCTAGCTTAGGGTTTATTTTATAGGTAAGTACAGGGAGTGCAGAATTATTAGGCAAGTTGTATTTTTGAGGATTAATTTTATTATTGAACAACAACCATGTTCTCAATGAACCCAAAAAACTCATTAATATCAAAGCTGAATATTTTTGGAAGTAGTTTTTAGTTTGTTTTTAGTTTTAGCTATTTTAGGGGGATATCTGTGTGTGCCGGTGACTATTACTGTGCATAATTATTAGGCAACTTAACAAAAAACAAATATATACCCATTTCAATTATTTATTTTTACCAGTGAAACCAATATAACATCTCAACATTCACAAATATACATTTCTGACATTCAAAAACAAATCAGTGACCAATATAGCCACCTTTCTTTGCAAGGACACTCAAAAGCCTGCCATCCATGGATTCTGTCAGTGTTTTGATCTGTTCACCATCAACATTGCGTGCAGCAGCAACCACAGCCTCCCAGACACTGTTCAGAGAGGTGTACTGTTTTCCCTCCTTGTAAATCTCACATTTGATGATGGACCACAGGTTCTCAATGGGGTTCAGATCAGGTGAACAAGGAGGCCATGTCATTAGATTTTCTTCTTTTATACCCTTTCTTGCCAGCCATGCTGTGGAGTACTTGGACGCGTGTGATGGAGCATTGTCCTGCATGAAAATCATGTTTTTCTTGAAGGATGCAGACTTCTTCCTGTACCACTGCTTGAAGAAGGTGTCTTCCAGAAACTGGCAGTAGGACTGGGAGTTGAGCTCCACCTCCACCTTGCTGGCGTCTGAGTCAGACTGGAGCTCTCTGCCCTTTACCAATCCAGCCACGGGCCCATCCATCTGGCCCATCAAGACTCACTCTCATTTCATCAGTCCATAAAACCTTACAAAAATCAGTCTTGAGATATTTCTTGGCCCAGTCTTGACGTTTCAGCTTGTGTGTCTTGTTCAGTGGTGGTCGTCTTTCAGCCTTTCTTACCTTGGCCATGTCTCTGAGTATTGCACACCTTGTGCTTTTGGGCACTCCAGTGATGTTGCAGCTCTGAAATATGGCCAAACTGGTGGCAAGTGGCATCTTGGCAGCTACACGCTTGACTTTTCTCAGTTCATGGGCAGTTATTTTGTGCCTTGGGTTTTCCACGTGCTTCTTGCGACCATGTTGACTATTTTGAATGAAACGCTTGATTGTTTAATGATCACGCTTCAGAAGCTTTGCAATTTTAAGAGTGCTGCATCCCTCTGCAAGATATCTCACTATTTTTGACTTTTCTGAGCCTGTCAAGTCCTTCTTTTGTCCCATTTTGCCAAAGGAAAGGAAGTTGCCTAATAATTATGCACACCTGATATAGGGTGTTGATGTCATTAGACCACACCCCTTCTCATTACAGAGATGCACATCACCTAATATGCTTAATTGGTAGTAGGCTTTCGAGCCTATACAGCTTGGAGTAAGACAACATGCATAAAGAGGATGATGTGGTCAAAATACTCATTTGCCTAATAATTCTGCACTCCCTGTATTTAGTTTTAAATAGGAATAATGTAGTTAATGATAGGAATTTTATTTAGACGTATTTAAATTATATTTAAGTTAGTGGGTGTTAGGGTTAAGGTTAGACTTAGGTTTAGGGGTTAATACATTTAGTATAGTGGCGGCGACTTTGGGGGCGGCAGATTAGTGGTTAATAAATGTAGGTAGGTGGCGGCGATGTTAGGGACAGCAGATTAGGGGTTAATAATATTTAACAAATGTTTGCAAGGCGGGAGTGCGGCGGTTTAGGGGTTAATATGTTTATTATAGTGGCGGCGACGTTGGGGGCAGCAGATTAGGGGTTAATAAGTGTAGGTAGGTGGCGGCGACATTGGGGGCAGCAGATTAGGGGTTAATAAATATAATGTAGGTGTCGGCGATGTTGGGAGCAGCAGATTAGGGGTTCATAAATATAATGTAGATGGCGGCGGTGTCCGGAACGGCAGATTAGGTGTTAAAAATGTTATTTTAGTGTTTGCAATGTGGAAGGGCCTCGGTTTAGGGGTTAATATGTAGTTTATGGGTGTTAGTGTACTTTTTAGCACTTTAGATATGAGTTTTATGTAACGGCGTTGTACGATAAAACTCTTAACTACTGACTTTAAAATGCGTTACGGATCTTGACAGGGTAGGGTGTACCGCTCACTTTTTGGCCTCCCAGGATAGACTCGTAATATCAGCGCTATGGAAGTCCCGTAGAAAAAAAACTTTACAAAGTTTACGTAAGTCGTTTTGCGGTAAGGCCAAAGAAGTGTGCGGTGCCCCTAAGTAATAGCAGCGGGCGTAAAAAAACAGCGTTAAGACCTCTTAACACTGCTTTTTTACCCTAACGCACAACTTGTAATCTAGCCGTAAGTATTTAAAAGAGTATTGGTAATAGTATACATTGATAAACATTCAACGCAAATTTGACATTTTCATTATCAAACTGATACTAAACCAAACTAAAAATATAAATAAAATATGTAATTTATTCATTTATACAAGAAAAACAATATCGAAAAACAATATCTGAACATTGAAATAGTTCCTATTGTGTGAACTTTGTTTATTCTATTATTGTGAAAAGCTAAGATATCTTGAAAATCATTTCCTAAACCAGTCTGATATGCTGTGACTTACTTTCAGGGAATCTAATTAATCATTTCCTTCTCTTAACCACATTAAATTCAATTAAGCACATCTAAAATGATAACCTCCTTGTCAATGATAGCCTTACATTCCTAAATTGCAGCTCAAAAAGTATTCAACTGTGATCAGGTGTGTATTACAATGACATTGGGATGACATTAAAAGAAATCTGAAAAATAATTCTTTGTTTCTATTCATATCTGCAAATGAGAGACAATCTATTCTAAGACTCTGGGCAATTATTTCAGATCCAAATGCTCTGACATATAGACTGATATTGTCTCACTGGGTAAATGAAGGAAAAACTCATTTCCAACTCATATCTGAAACCTCATTAGATAACCCACAAATCTGTCTCTGCAGTATAATAGATGATTTTAGGAACTGGGTCATTTACTTGTGTTTAGACTTTTCTGGGTTTATTCTGGTGCAGCTGAATGGTTATAAAGAGATGTCACTGACTTTCAGCTCTCAAGCTGAGACACAAATATGTCTGCTGTGTGATTTAGAAAGCTTCACTACACTGGATTAATCACAAAATATATTTGCATAATTACTTCCTTTTGCTGCCAGGAAAACCGTGCAGAGCAATGAATAGAAAAGTGGATTTTGGAACTTGAAAGTATACTAGGCAGACTAGGTATAGAATAAAGTAATCTATGTATTTGTTTATAAAATACATATATTTTATAATATAATATGTATATATATATATATATATATATATATATATATATATATATATATATATATATATATATATATATATATATATATATATATAATGTTATTTGCCAATTAAATCTTTTTAAAGGAACATGGTGGCATCAATCAAACCTCATAATTCAGAGGGAATGTACAATGTTACAAAATAACTTTCTTTTTACTTTTATAAACAAATCTACTAATTCTGTAGATATATAACTTAGCTACTTTTCATACTTATGTAGGCTGATGGATGAAACAGAAAACATCTACAGTTCTGCCTTTACTCACTGCAATTCTAAAACAGTGTTTGGATGTCTCCTATTCAAAAATAGATACACTCTCAAGTTATGTTAATACATTCTTCTTAATTTAACAGAGCTTCTAGCTATACAGCCTCATTTACCATAGTGTCTTAAAGTAGAGTGGCTGATACTATTGCTCTGTAAAGATCCCTCTACATGTTGATTTTAAAATGTTGCCATATACTTATGTCTTCTAGTTCTCAAGCCACATACATTCTCAAGAGACTACCTTGTTATGCCCATATGGATATGGGCTACATTTTATCTAAGAAGACTAAGAAAGATTTAAATCTGATAAGAGAAATAAATTACAATCATATTTATATAATCAAAGTTTAATTTTGACTTTATGACCAATGCCAGTTTTTTGTTAAAGCATACTGTTTTATGCCACATTTAAGGGTTTGATTAAAGATATAATGTACCATGATTATATTGTTCGATATCATGTACCGTGATTATATTGTTTACGCTACAAAATGGCCAGCAGCCATCTTCAATATTAAATCAGTTAGCTATCTATTTTTCACTTTCACATTAATTGCAAATCTTTTGCTTTCATGAAGGTTTTGAAAACCCATACATCTTTGAAAAGCCTTTAAAATGCCTGTTTGTTTACTTTTTCATACATTTATTCATTTTTTTCCTGTTAAATTGTATATGAAACTGTGTATGATAAGGACGGGATTGATACTTAAAACAAAGACGATTTCTGGCATCAAATTTGCACCCCTACTTTATCTTCCCAAGAATGTTCATTTCTCAATTAACCTATCATAGAACTTGAGATACTTGTAGCCATCAAGACTCTATCTTTAAACAAAGCAGCTGGTCCAGATCAAATACCTAATGGATTCTAGAGACTTATAGCCCCGGATATCGTTCATACTTTATTACATTTATTTAATCATTATTATTCTCTGGGGTATATACCATCTTATTACTTTAAAATAGCCCTTACTACCTTAATTCTGAAAAAACAGAAAGACCCTCTTAGTCTCAGTGCATATCATCCAATATCACTCTTAAACTTGATTACAAGATTTTAGCTAGTATTCTTGCCAAAAGACTCAAAATACTCTTACCCAATCTCATTCACCCGGACCAAACAGGTTTCATGGTCAATTGTAATTTATCCACAAATATTTGCAAGTCCCTGTTAGTTTTAGATTATTTTTGGGCCAAAAGTAAAGACAAAAAAATTATCCCACAGACAGACGCAGCTATTCTCACCTTAGATGCTGAAAAAGCATTCGATTGGGTTAATTGGGACCACCTCATCACTTCTTTAATCAAGTTTGGCTTACAAGGTAACATTCTTAACTATATTCAAAACATATAAAATAATCCCACTTCAGCTATTCTAGTTAATGGTCTTATATCTAGGGATGTTAAGCTCTATAGAGGAACAAGGCAGGGATGTCCGCTATCCCCTCTGTTATTCAACATAGCAATTGAACCCCTTGCTATCCTACTTAGACAGAAGTTGGAAAGTATTTATCTAGCTAATTCAAATCCAAAGATTTCCTTATACGCTGATGATCTCCTAATAAATAATCACACAAAAAAGAACATCCCTGAACTTTTGCTTATTATCAACTTGTTTAGCTCTTTTTCTAGTTACAAAATAAACATACAAAAATCTCAAATTCTTTGGATACTCAGAAATAATCACTCTTATAATGCTCCGTTATTTCAGGAAACAGAGAAATCTCTTTTATATTTGGGCAATGAACATTAGCAAATCCCTAAGAGACTGGTATATGCTAAATATTCCTGAAATCCTCAAGAAGATTACCTCTGTTTTAAACAACTGAACTAATCTCCCGCTCTCACTCTCAGGAAAGATCAGCTTATTCAAAATGATAGCTTTTTCTAAATTACTATATAAGCTACAACATATTCCTATTTTTCTTTCGAGAAGTGATCTTCAAAAGATAAACTCTGCGCTAAAGAATTTTTACTGGGGTAAGAAAAAACTAGAATCGCTGTAAAAAAACTTTATCAGATGAAAGAATTTGGAGGTTTCGCACTCTCTAACCTTAAGTTTTGTAATTGGGCCTCTCTAGTCAAATTTGCTGCAGAATGGCTGACGGACACCCAATATTTTTCATCAAGAAAATTAGAATCTAACCTAGTTTGCCCTTATTTGTTAAATAACCTACTACATTCAGATAGCAAATCACACCCAGCTTTAACTAAAGATATGATTTGTATAAGTAATGTAATTGTGGCATGGCACAAATATTTGAGACACCTGGGGATAAACTATTTCTAGTTTTTTAACTTTCGGAGCCAACCCCAACTTCCCTGAAGGTATCACTTCTGAGGTGTTTTTAAGATGGGAGAATAAAGGTTTATTTTGCCCACGCCAACTCATTAATATCGACTCCCGCTTAATTAAATCCTATCAAGAGCTGAAAGATGAATATAATCTTGACAATCGTGACTTCTTCACCTTCCTACAAGCCAGACATTACTCATTCAGCCTCATTCCTATGTATAGAGGCCTGGAAGAGGATTGGCATCCTCTATACTCCTGTCTGAACATTTATAAACAAGGCAATCACCATCTGTCTTACTGGTATAAGACCCTCCTAAAAAGAGAAGTGGAAGAAACCATTCAAACCTTGGTAGAAAAACATATCTTCATCAAATATAGATAACAGTACGATTAGTTCAAGTATTTCTAAAGCTGTATCCCCCTCACCGTCAATCATCTGGAGAGAGTCACATCTTAAAATTCTCCACAAAGCTTACCTGACTCCGTTAAAACTTTCAAAATGGGCCCCCGGGAATGCATATTGCTTTAAATGTGGCTTCCCTAGAGCAGACATTATACATTAATTCTGGTCATGTCCTAAAGTTAACTCATTCTGGTCGAAAGTTGCTTTTTGGCTAATAAATTAATGTATAGGATAGAATTTGACATCTCTCGGGTAATATTCGTAGTTGATAAGCTAGCTAACAGAACTAACCCTAACCTTATTAATACAGTAATTTTCCTTGTCAGACAGCAAATACTTAAGAACTGGAAATCCGGAAAATCACTCAGATTCAATGAGTTTTTAGATAAAATTTATCAGCAAATTTCTCTAGAACAAAATTTAGTTGATATACAGTCAGACTTGTGTGTTTATAACTATTTTAAAATGGGAGGATTTAGTCAACCCCCCCCCCCCCCGAATATTCAAAAACATATACTCTACTCTTTTAAAAATTATATTATTCTTACTGAGTTTGAACCCATTTTCCCCTCTGTTTGGAAGAGAAGGAAGTTCATCCATTATTTTTCTTTATCTTTATTTATTTTTATATCCACCATTCTCATTACTTTACCTCTTTCCTTGCTGTCAACAAATGACTTTGCAAAGAAACAAATTCCTGATTGCAAGCACCTATAAAGGATGCTGGGGAGCTACAGTTATAAAAAATGGAGTGCACAGCAGCCTACTAAACCGGTCATTTCTTCATGACCAACAATGTGGGACTGAACTTTGACACATCTATTGTCTGGTCTTAGCTGATTTTGTAGGCCATAAATATATAAAATGGGGATTCATAAACTGATTCGTTTTTAAAAGGGCATTAAACATGAAGATATAGGGGTCGATTTAAAAAGGGCCAACTGGCCATTGTTCCCCTTGTTCCCGTGCAAGCCTTCAGGCTCACCGGAAACAGCAGTTATGAAGCAGCGGTCTAAAGACTGCTGCTCCATAACTTGTCTGCTGCCTCTGAGGCTGCGGTCTTCAATCCGCCCGATCCTATACGATCGATCAGGCTGATTGGCCGCAAATCTGCAGGGGGAGGCATTGCACAAGCAATTCTGGTGAACTGCTTGTGCAATGATAAATGCCGACAGCGTATGCTGTCAGCATTCAGTGATGTCTGCTGGACATAATACGCTACAGCATATGATGTTGGACAGACATTGGTAAATCTACCCCTAAGGGGTTTGTTTCTCTTAACCATTCAGATGAAAATTCTCTAAAAAGATATTTCAGTATGATGACCTTCAAGGGATTCTCTAAAGACAAATTTTACTTTGAGAGCTGTGCATCTCACCTACATTTCTGTATGCGAAGGAGACACATAATATAGCGCTCAATAAAATAAGCAGATTAAAAAACAGATTTAAAGTATAATGAAAAAATTGTAATCAAAGCACACATTAAACATTGAATAGTAAACATTAAAATTCATATAAAAACTTGCATCAAATTGCAAATTTGCATTATGCTTTAAAATTCTTATTTAAAGTACAGATTTAAAATCATACTTGATTTAAACTGTAAAATCTTATGTAATGTACAACATAGTTTCAAAATCATTGGCAAGTGGACTGAACAGGAGAATTCCTTGGTCTTGTCTGAAGTTTATACACAGGTCTTGTATTTTCTAAGACTCTTACACCTGCAGGTCTCACAGCGAATAATGCACTTATTGAACTGATAGAAAAAATATGTATGTGAAACTAGAAGCAAATGCAAGGTAAAGCATACTGAAAACAGTGCAATTTAAATGTGCCTTCATTTATTTATTTTGTATCAGTGCCAGTAGTTCTCTACCCTGTGATATTCAGAATTCCAAAGCTGTACGGCTTTCTACACGAGGCAGCTTACCACTCACTGGGACTTCTAGTTTAGGTTCCTTTTTTATAAAATTGAGTGAGGTCTGCAAATGTGAGGGTCGGAGTAATATTTCCCCCTATATCAGAAATTTTTTCAATTATTAGTCATTATTTTCATACATGTGACAGAGTAGCAAATATTACTATTAAATATATTTAAAGCTTTTTAAAATGATACTGAAGTAACAGGAAATACATCTTCAAGGATTAGTTTTTCACTGACTAATAATGACAATTCCCACTGGACAGGGGACATGTCTCCACAATCATGGCATTATTTAAAAATACCTTTTAGATTCAACAAAGAAAATAAATATTATTATGTCCCTTGTTCAATAGGGATGTAGGTACTATGTCACAAAGTACTTTTCACAGCTTACTGTGTTGACATAGTACTTACACCTAACACTGTGGTGCAGCTGGGGGCAGAAGACATCTTCTTTTATATGGTGTGGGATCACTTATTGTGTGCCCTTACCATATGAAGCCAGATCATATATCAATACAGACAGTGACACATACAGTTTTCCTGTCTGTATCAATGTTGCTGTGAAGCAAGTCAGAGGGGTGAGAGGGAAGAAAGGAGGAGGGTGGGCAGGGGATACAGAAAATGATTTTGACAGGGGAGATGGAGGGATGGATCACTACACTACATAAAGCGTAATCGATTGGAGGGGGAGGTGTGTTCCTACACTACAGAAAAATAAAAAAATAGATGATCAATTTGAAGGTGGAGTTGGGTAGGGTGAGGGGGGATCCCTACTCTAAAAGAAAATAATAAATCATTTTAAAAACATGCCCTAAGCGTGTTACTGGCAGCCAGTAAAAAATAGATGGCTGAGACCAGTGGGAGAGGCAGGGAAGAGAGCTGTTTGGGAGGGATTATGGAGGTGGGAGGTTGAGGAGGGATACCTACACTAAGGGCTAGATTTATCAAAGACCTTCTCCCATAATTACGTTCAAAATAACGCACATGAACTGATCATCATATTTACCATTGCATTCTGAGCCTATAATTGCGCAAATTTGAAAGAAAGTTTGCCAATTGTTAGATATAATTCGAACAACAAGGGAAGCATTTCAGAGGATTTTGTTTTTTTTTATTTTTTATTTTGGGTTAAGTTATTATATATTTATTATTTATGAAAAATAAATAATTTTGTTTCAGTTAACATAATGTGTTGGACTCATTATTTCACATGCAAAATCACAATTCAAAACGTCACACTGAGCATAGTGATTTCACATAGCATAGGAGAGTTGAATTATGTAACACAAAAAGAAACGGTGTAGGATAGTACAATAGGACATGTAGCATTTGGATGCATTTGGCGCAGACAGATGAGAAAAATTTTACTTTGAACAATGATTGCAAATACATATAGGATCTAATTAATATAGAAGTGTTAATTGAGTTTACACAATACAATATAAATACCAATAATCCTTTTCAGTGAATAGACTGCTTTTTTGTCTAAGTAAATCCTAATTAACACACACATATATATATATATATATATATATATATATATATATATATATATATATATATACATACATATAAGTTGAATACAGTGTTTCAGGAAATGCTTTATTAGAGTACCATTGCAGTAGACGTGCTAATACATGTAGTACATATCTAAAAAGATTGATATTACAATATATTACTCATAAATACATTCGCACACATAAATGGGCGCAAATTACAATTAGAGGCATGATAAATACTGGGAAGTAAAATTGCGCTCAACGGGATTTATCATAATACGCTGCAGCTCGCCAGTTTAAAAGACTGTGTAATTGCAAGCTATTTAGTGATAAATATGGGCGCACATGTGCGCCATCACAGAGGCGAGTTGAGGCGCAGTTATAGGCGCACGTATTAGACACTTCGAATAGCCCTTAATAAATTTAGCCCTAAAGATAAAAAGCCCTAAACTGCATACCTGCAGACTAGCTAGAATATATATTTTTGGTCATCGCTGAATCAAAGGATGCCAATTAACCCATATTGGGATTTTTTTTCTATATTTAGAAAGTTAAGTTTTTGGAATGAGATTATATATATATATTTTGAGACATGGAGGATTTTAATTTCAGTTTTTTATCTCCCCCCCCCCATAATTTTAATGAATTTTATATTTATATATATATATATATATATATATATATATATATATATATATATATATATATATAT
Organism: Bombina bombina; assembly: GCF_027579735.1. Taxonomy (NCBI): domain Eukaryota; kingdom Metazoa; phylum Chordata; class Amphibia; order Anura; family Bombinatoridae; genus Bombina; species Bombina bombina. The sequence continues at coordinate 154,332,879 of NC_069501.1, forward strand.
ATATATATATATATATATATATATATATATATATACAAAAAAAGGCTCTATTGATAGCAGAAATGCTAACAATATTCCAGAACTTTGGGCAAGTTTTTACAGTTTACAGTTTTGAATTTGATAAATTATCTCTTTAACTAAATATATATAAATGTATATGTACTTTGGGCAAGTTTGTATCCAAAGAGGTTAAACACCAAATAAATGCTAGATACGATGATGTATTAAAGGGACATGAAACCCACATTTTTTCTTTCATGATTTAGAAAGAGAATTAAATTTTAAACATCTTTCTAATTTACTTATATTATCTAATTAGTTTTATTCTCTTGATATGCTTTGCTGAAAAGCATATCTAGATATGCTCAGTAGCTGCTGATTGGTTGCTTCAAATAGAAGCCTTGTGTGATTGGCTCACCATGTGCATTGTTTTTTCTTCAACTAAGGATATCTAAAAAATGAAGCAAAATAAATAATAGAAGTAAATTGTAATGTTGTTTAAATTTCTATTCTCTATCTGAATCATGAAAGAAAGATTTTGGGTTTAGTGGCCCTTTAAGAGGAAAGAATAAACTGAGAATAAAAACAGATGTATCTTTTTCTTTTTAAATAATTATAGTTGCTTAATTATTAAAGAGTAAAAGTATTTTTTCATAAAATAATATTGTAACCTCAGTTTTATTATCTTGTCTTCTCTGTAGTTATCTACTAGAGTACCCCTTTTTAAAAATAATGCTTTTATAGAAAAGCGAGAAACAGTTGAGCAAAATTTGAGGGCACTAAAATCTGCATATAGGATATTGCAGATGAGATAAATTAGCGCTCTGAAAATTAAACAGAGATTAGATCTCTGGTTGAATTTCTAAAAGTGCCACAAATTCCCTCAAAATAGAGGGCTTTGTAGTTTTTTATTTAAAAAAAAAGTCTAGCATTTTATAATAAATAACTTCACTAGGCAATTTTGGGGCTTTAAAGTTGGTGGGAGTGGAGTGTTAGAAAAAAAAACGGTACTAAAAAGTGCCTTTACATTGCAGTCTATGGGAACTGTGTGTGGCCGCAATGTATATATATATAGTCATATGCATACTGTATATATTAAAAAATGCAGCCCATCGCTGCGTTACTTACCCCCTTTGCTGCGTAACCAGACGCTACAGAAAATGGTGTTGGCAGGGGAGAGGGGGGATGGCTCTCAACACTGTAGAAAGTGTAAATAAAGAATAAATACAAAATAGATGATCACTTGGTGGAGGGAGAGGGTGAGGGGGATCCCTACTCTAAAGAAAATATTAAATAAATATTTTTTTTTACAAAATGCCTTAACGTGTTAGTGGCAGACTGACGATTTTGCAAGAATGTTACCCATTTGCAAGACCACTAGATGGCAGCACTATTTCCTGCTATAAAGTGATCATAGGTATCTTTACAACACAGAATACAATGGGACAGAAGCAAATTTGATAATAGAAGTAAAATGGAAAGTTTTTTTAATTGTGTGCTCTGTCTGAATCACAAAAGAAATGTTGGGTTTCATATCCCTTTTAAGATCAGGAACAACGTTTTTTTTATTTTTTAATAAACACAAAATTTGGTGTTACCGATAAAAAAAAACAAAAATAAAAAAAAACCTTTAAATGTCACTTTAAGACTTGCCATTTATTTGAACTGTAAACTCAAATTTAGGTGATTTTTTAGTTTTTGATAATTATTTCTTACTCCTACACAACTCATTTTGTCTTAGCATGCTAGCAAATCCTGATATTGTTTGCTTTGTTTAATGGAGCCTTAAAAAGTCAAGCTCTGTGTCCACTTAGCTGTGCAGGGGATATTAGCATTTTCCTGTAACTGTTGATTAAGTAGTTTGCGAGAACTACTCTACAGTGAGGTTTTAAATGTGTGTTCCTATTATCACATATCAGATTTCCTGTCATCAGCACTACAGACAAGCTTTATAAGCCGTGATGCTGAAGGGAGAGCTAAACCAGCCTTCCCCAAAAAATCTATATTGACTGAACAAAAGGAAGGGTGGAATTATAAATAAAAAAATTAAACGCTGACATTTTAAATGTGTTTGTATTATTTTTATTATTATTTTTAATAATAAACTATTGCTATTATTATTATTATTATTATTATTATACATTTTCCGAGTTTGCTTTTCAGAGTAAATTACATAAAAAAAGTATATAAAATGAAATTATATTGCAATGTTGTTTCATTATGCATATCAACAGTTTATATAAAAAATATCAAGGTGTTTACTGTCCTTGTTATGAGCCAACAAAAGAATACATGCAGGTAACAACAAAAAACATTTGTTCATGCATTCATGCAGTTAAAATAATTTATCTAAAAGCAAGAAAGTTACATGGGAAGGGTGCCAAATTTATGCTATTCAGTAACAATCCGTCAAAGTCCTTGTCAGTTTACTGATTTCTGTGTAAGTCAATTATGTTCTTAGACAATTGTTATCCCTTTAAAAAAAAAATTGTAGCAGTAGCATTATCTACTATTTTAACTTTATTTAAGTTTCATCTGTGGTCCACCTGCTCCTCTGCTCCACATATCAAAGTCTAGGTCTGAAATTTGTGTAGCATATATTATTTTAAACTGTAATGAAATATATTTTAATCCTGCCTATAGAAATGCATAAATCTTATTTTTTTGCACTGTTGGCTTAGTGGTGTTAAAATAAAATAAAAATATATAATATAGATTTTTATATACAGTTTTACATAGTGGTTTGAATCTTTATTTTATTAATGTTTGGTGTAATCAAGTAATATTTATTAAACGTTTCTCCATAAACAAATGCGTTACATAGAAATCTCACTGCAGGATCTCTCTTTTTCAAAAATAACATATTAAAGGAACATTAAAGTGACAGAATTAAATTTGACTAGAAGCATTTTTGTAATAAAGCTACTGACTTAAGGGCCAGATTTATTTCGAGCGGAGCGCAAACGTTTGTGCCCAAGCAAAAAGGTGTTTACCGCAGGGGTTTGCGCTCGCTGGGTTTATTGCTGGTATTACAAGTTGAAAGTAAACACTATCGCTTGACTGTATTTGTGATTTACGTTAGAATTATAACTGCGATTTTAGATAGATAGCTATTGTCCAAAAAAAAAAATCATTAGCTATATATAGAAATATCTATTTATGAATAAATAGAACATATTCTGTTATTTTAATTAACATTGGAATGTGAAATATTCATATTTTCATGTAGGGCTAGCGCAAATAAGAGTATGCGATCTGGTTTGTGCGAGAGTGGGGTATGAGGGAATAGGTGAACGCACACGCAATATTGTAACGTCTGCTTATTGTGCTTGTCGGGTTATTGCAAGAACGAAAACAGTTTACTTTCAATTCATAATATTTGCGCTACACTTGTAACCTGGCCATAAAGTTATTCAACATTCTGAGATAATGTTTCTTATACATTTGTTTCCTTCAACAAAAATTTTTATGCTCATCAGATACATGCACATTCTACAAGTGCCAGTGGTGACATCATGTGTGACACCATCAGCACTCACGAAAGTATATTAAACTGTGTATATTATGTATTTAATTAATGTGTTTATCAAACTTCAGTGTGTGTACTTTTCCATAAAAGAGGAAGATCACAATGATTAAAAAAAACTTATCAAATTATTTATATACAAAAAAATCTCCATAGATTTCAAAGGGGATTTTATGTAAACAAAAAAAAACCTTAGATACATTTTTCTAAAGGATAGTTATCGAACCCACAGCCTTTTAATGGGAGACTTTTATGGTGCTAGAAAATGCAAAGATATTTGCCTTTAAAAGAGGAACAGTTGGAAGGCAAAGGAAACACAAACTAGAGTATATCTCTCAAGGAGAGCACGTAGACAGCTTTTGTTGCTCATTAAGAAAGAATTCGTCTTGATCCTTGCTTCCAGGTCCATTTGAACTGCTGTCCATTAAGCTCACATATCTTACGTGCTGTTCTAAATTCTTCAAGACTCAGGAAAGATTGTTAGAAAACACAAAATTGTTGCAACAAAATAATCTAAAAACCAAACTAAAACACACAATGTGCCTATTTTTTTTTTTTTTTTTTTTTTTAAAAAAAGAGCAAAGATTTTTGTATTTTTTTTAAATTTAGAAACGTTGGCATATTTGATCATTCTGTATACTGTGTTAATTTATTATTTATTGATTGATTTATTAACAGGTGAACAATTAAAGATGGTCTCAGTTCTTTTGCTGTTGTGTTTTGTATAGATACATGTGAAATCTAAATGAAAACTTTTTTGTAAGAAATTTAAATAAAATACAAAAATGATCAAAACTGAGAAAATTATTTCCCCAGTTTGATTTAGTTTATTCTTTCTTGAGGACAATTACATATCCTTGCCCTAATGATTACTACTGCAGCAATATATTTAATAAGGTTTGACCAGAAGAATGTCACAGGAATCTGTGTGTGAGGTGGTCCTTTTCAATGGCTTCATTCTTAGGATAACTGAAATTACATATGTAATGAGCTAGATGGGATATATATATATATATATATATATATATATATATATATATATATATATATATATATATATATATATATAAAGTATAGTAAACCTCAACATTTCTTATAGCATAACTAAGAATTGTAATATATTTTCCCCTTTTGATATGTAAAATAACGTGCCAGATCTTCTTCATATGAGTATTATACTACAATATTAACGAGATTCTAAATGGTACCTGTTTCAGGTTAGAGATTGGGTTAAACCCAAACTTTAAATCTATAACATCTAAAGTAGACATCCTCAAGCTTGGCCCTCCAGAGGTTTTGGAACTACATTTCCCATGATGCTCAGGCAGTATATCAGCTGGCTGAGCATCATGGGAATTCTAGTTCCAAAATCTCTGGAGGGCCAAGTTTGATAATGTCCCATAGGAATAATGCCAAGCAAGGTTTGTTTTTAACCAATGGTTTTAGACTTACTGGTTTAAATGTTCACAAGATAGTGAAGTCATTCACAGCTAAGAGTACGGTGAATGCCGAAAAGCATTAACTGAGTATGTTTTGTGTTATGCATTGCCTTTTTACTCAATAAGTTTCCCACATTCATGATGGAGGATTGATATTTTATTAAGAACGTGAATGTGACTTTATTTGATTGTTCTTTTAAACTTATGCTGTTAATTTACATACACCTAGCTTTAGAGTTCTGCGTTAGCCGTAAAAAGCAGCGTTAAGATGTCCTAACACTGCTTTTTAATGCCCGCTGGTATTTAGAGTTAGGCAGGAAAGAGTCTACCGCTCACTTTCTTTCCGCGACTCGAGGCTACCGCAGATCCCCTTACGTCAATTACGTATCCTATCTTTTCTATGGATTTGCCTAACGCCGGTATTATGAGTCTTGGAAGAAGTGAGCGGTACAGCCTCTACCGCCAAGACTCCTACCGCATAAAAAATTCAGTAGTTAAGAGCTTTATGGGCTAACGCCGGAATATAAAGCTCTTAACTACAGTGCTACTAAGTACACTAACACCCATAAACTACCTATGAACCCCTAAACCAAGGCCCCCCACATCGCAAACACTAAAATAAAATTATTTTACCCCTAATCTTCTGACCGGACATCGCCGCCACCTACATTATACCTATGAACCCCTAATCTGCTGCCCCTAACATTGCCGACACCTAAATTATATTTATTAACCCCTAATCTGCCCCCCCCAATGTCGCGGCCACCTACCTACAATTTTAAACCCCTTAATCTGCCGACCGGACATCGCCGCCACTATAATAAATGTATTAACCCCTAAACCACTGCACTCCCGCCTCGCAAACACTATAATAAATAGTATTAACCCCTAATCTGCCCTCCCTAACATCGCCGCCACCTACCTACAATTATTAACCGCTACTATAATAAAGTTATTAACCCCTAAACCTAACCCTAACACCCCCCTAACTTAAATATAATTTAATTAAAACGAAATAAATTTACTATCATTAAATAAATGATTCCTATTTAAAACTAAATACTTACCTATCAAATAAACCCTAATATAGCTACAATATAACTAATAGTTACATTGTATGTATTTTAGGATTTATGTTTATTTTACAGGCAACTTTGTATTTAATTTAACTAGGTACAATAGCTATTAAATAGTTAATAACTATTTAATAGCTACCTAGTGAAAATAATTACAAAATTACCTGTAAAATAAATCCTAACCTAACTTACAAATACACCTAACACTACACTATCAATAAATAAATTAAATAAATTACCTACAATTACCTAAAATTAAATACAATTAAAAAAACTAAACTATAGTACAAAAACAAACAAACACTAAATTACAAAAAATAAAAAAATATTACAAGAATTGTAATCTAATTACACCTAATCTAAGCCCCCTAATAAAATAAAAAAGCCCCCCAAAATAATAAAATGCCCTACCCTATCCTAAATTACAAAGTAATCAGCTCTTTTACCAGCCCTTAAAAGGGGTTTTTGCGGGGCATTGCCCAAAGTAATCAGCTCTTTTACCTGTAAAAAAAAATACAATCCCCCCCCAACATTACAACCCACCACCCACATACCCCTACTCTAAAACCCACCCAAAACCCCCTTAGAAAACCTAACACTAACCCCCTGAAGATCTCCCTCCTTGAGTCGTCTTCAGCCAGCCGGCCACCGATGGGACGGAAGAGGACATCCGGAGCGGCAGAAGTCTTGATCCGATCAGGGCAGAAGAGGTCCTCCAAGTGGCAGATGTCTTCTTCATCCAAGCGGCATCTTCTATCTTCAATCAACCGGAGCGGAGCAGAGCCATTTTGAATCCATCCAATGCGGAGCCATCATCTTCTTACGATGACCTAAGGCCGAATGAAGGTTCCTTTAAATGACATCATCCAAGATGGCGTCCCTCGAATTCCGATTGGCTGATAGGATTCTATCAGCCAATCGGAATTAAGGTAGGAAAAAAATCTGATTGGCTGATTCAATCAGCCAATCGGATTGACCTCGTATTCTATTGGCTGATCAGAACAGTCAATAGAATGCAAGGTCAATCCGATTGGCTGATTGGATCAGACAATCAGATTGAACTTCAATCTGATTGGCTGATTGAATGATTACTTTGTAATTTAGGATAGGGTAGGGCATTTTATTATTTTGGGGGGCTTTTTTATTTTATTAGGGGGCTTAGATTAGGTGTAATTAGTTTAAACTTCTTGTAATTTTTTATTTTCTGTAATTTAGTGTTTGTTTGTTTTTGTACTATAGTTTAGTTTATTTAATTGTATTTTAATTTAGCTAATTGCAGGTATTTTATTTAATTAATTTATTGATAGTGTAGTGTTAGGTGTATTTGTAAGTTAGGTTAGGATTTATTTTACAGGTAATTTTGTAATTATTTTAACTAGGTAGCTATTAAATAGTTATTAACTATTTAATAGCTATTGTACCTAGTTAAAATAAATACAAAGTTGACTGTAAAATAAATATAAATCCTAAAATAGCTACAATGTAACTATTAGTTATATTGTAGCTATATTAGGGTTTATTTTATAGGTAAGTATTTAGTTTTAAATAGGAATAATTTATTTAATGATAGTAAATTTAGTTTGTTTTATTTAAATTATATTTAATTTATGAGGGTGTAGGGTTAGGGTTAGACTTAGGTTTAGGGGTTAATAACTTTATTATAGTAGCGGCGACGTTGGGGCAGGAGATTAGGGGTTAATAATTGTAGGTAGGTGTTGGCGATGTTAGGGAGGGCAGATTAGGGGTTAATAAAATGTTTTATAGTGTTTGCAAGGCGGGAGTGCAGTGGTTTAGGGGTTAATACATTTATTATAGTGGCAGCGATGTCCGGTCAGCAGATTAGGGGTTAATAAGTGTAGGTAGGTGGCGGCGACGTTGGGGGGGGCAGATTAGGGGTTAATAAATATAATATAGGTGTCTGCGATGTTAGGGGCAGCAGATTAGGGGTTCATAGGGATAATGTAGGTGGCGGCGATGTCCGGAGCGGCAGATTAGGGGTTAATAACATTATGCAGGTGTCAGCGATAGCGGGGGCGGCAGATTAGGGGTTAATAAGTGTAAGGTTAGGGGTGTTTAGACTCGGGGTTCATGTTAGGGTGTTAGGTGTAGACTTAGAAAGTGTTTCCCCATAGGAAACAATGGGGCTGCGTTAGGAGCTAAACGCTGCTTTTTTGCAGGTGTTAGGTTTTTTTCAGCAAGCTCAGCCCCATTGTTTCCTATGGGGATATCGTGCACAAGCACGTTTTTCCAGCTTACCTCTACCGTAAGCAACGCTGGTATTGAGGGTTGAAGTGGCACTAAATTTGGCTTAATACTCACTTTTCAGAGGCTAACGCAGCCATTCAGACAACTTGTAATACCAGCGTTGTCTTAAGGGTGCGCTGGAAAAAAAAGGAGCGTTAGAACCGCAGGTCTTTACCGACAAAACTCTAAATCTAGGTGATAGTCAGGAAGTACAATATCCAGCATTTGATTAGATTCTTTAGGATGCAGTAGCAGAGGCTAAAAAAAACTCCTTTTAGAGATCAAACATTGTAAATAGTTCAGGGATCAAGCTGACTACGATTCCAATAAGGAATATATATAGAATAGGATGCAGAGGTTCCTAAGTAGAAAGGAGTCGAATAGGAACAGACCAAAAAGAAGTAGGTCCAAAAGGAGAAATAATAGGAGATGCAGGGACTCTCCCAGAATGGTTACCTATTCTGATAGTGAAGTAGAATCAGTAGATGAGTCTGCAGGAGGAGGTCCCGCATCAGGGGAAGAGGATATAAATGATCAACCAGAAAATAACTAGGGAATGGATAATACAGTAAGACACTTGCATCGTTCCTAAAAACAGCAGTGAGTAATAAGGAAGTAGGCTCAAAGTATTGATGGGATATGATGATTAGAGTAATTGAGATCATAATTATTTCAACCCCTTAATGACCGGACCATTTTTCAATTTTCTTACCCTTAACCCCTTAATGACCAAGGACGTACGCCACACGTCCTCAAAAAAAAGACAGTTAATGACCGAGGACGTGTGGCGTACGTCCTTGGTCTGGAAAGCAGCTGGAAGCGATCCTGCACGCTTCCAGCTGCTTTCCGGTTATTGCAGTGATGCCTCGATATCGAGGCATCCTGCAATAACCCCCCTTGGCCATCCGATGCAGAGAGAGCCACTCTGTGGCCCTCTCTGCACCGGACATCGGTGGCCGGTATCGTTGGTGGGTGGGAGCAAGTCTGGGAGGCGGGTGGTCGGCCATCGATGTGCCGAATGGAGTGGAGGGGGGCGGGATCGGGGGCGGGAGGGGCGGGAGCGCGCACGGGAGCGCGCGCGTGCACGGGGGGCGGCGGGCGGGCGCGTGCACGGGGCGGGAGCGGGAGGGAACCGCTGCACTACAGAAAAATAAACTGGGAGAAGTAAAAAAAATAAAGTTTTTAAAGCTGTTAATAAACAGCTAAGGGACATGGAAGGGGTGGGGGGTTGATCTTGGGGGGGGGGGAAGCTACACTACAGAAAAAATCATTTAAAAAAATAAAAAGGCACATTTTTTTGACTACACTGGGTACTGGCAGACAGCTGCCAGTACCCAAGATGGCGCCCATTAAGGCAGAGGGGGAGGGTTAGAGAGCTGTTTGGTGGGGGATCAGTGAGGCTGGGAGCTAAGGGGGGATCCTACACAGCAGCATATGTAAATATGCTAAAAAAAAACACAAATAAAGCCCAAATATAGCTTTTATTTTAGTACTGGCAGAGTTTCTGCCAGTACTTAAGATGGCGGGGACAATTGTGGGGTGGGGGAGGGAAGAGAGCTGTTTGGGAGGGATCAGGGGGTCTCATGTTTCAGGTGGGAGGCTGAGCTCTACACTAAAGCTAAAATTAACCCTGCAAGCTCCCTACAAGCTACATAATTAACCCCTTCACTGCTAGCCATAATACACGTGTGAAATGCAGCGGCATTTGGCGGCCTTCTAATTACCAAAAAGCAACGCCAAAGTCATATATGTCTGCTATTTCTGAACAAAGGGGATCCCAGAGAAGCATTTACAACCATTTGTGCCATAATTGCACAAGCTGTTTGTAAATGATTTCAGTGAGAAACCTAAAATTGTGAAAAATTTAACTTTTTTTTTTAATTTGATCGCATTTGGCGGTGAAATGGTGGCATGAAATATACCAAAATTGGCCTAGATCAATACTAGGGGTTGTCTACTACACTACACTAAAGCTAAAATTATCCCTAAAGGCTCCCTACATGCTCCATAATTAACCCCTTCACTGCTGGGCATAATACACGTGTAGTGCGCAGTGGCATTTAGCAGCCTTCTAATTACTAAAAAGCAACGCCAAAGCCATATATGTCTGCTATTTCTGAACAAAGGGGATCCCAGAGAAGAATTTACAACCATTTAAGCCATAATTACACAAGCTGTTTGTAAATAATTTCAGTGAGAAACCAAAAGTTTGTGAAAAAAATTGTAAAAAAGTGAACGATTTTTTGTATTTAATCGCATTTGGCGGTGAAATGGTGGCATGAAATATACCAAAATGGGCCTAGATGAATACTTTGGGATGTCTACTAAAAAAAAATATATACATGTCAATGGATATTCAGAGATTCCTGAAAGATATTAGTGTTCTAATGTAACTAGCGCTAATTTTGAAAAATAATGGTTTGGAAATAGCAAAGTGCTAATTGTATTTATGGCCCTATAACTTACAAAAAAAGCAAAGAACATGTAAACATTGGGTATTTCTAAACTCAGGACAAAATTTAGAAACTATTTAGCATGGGTGTTTTTTGGTAGTTGTAGATGTGTAACAGATTTTGGGGGTCATAGTTAGAAAAAGTGTGTTTTTTTCAATTTTTTCCTCATATTTTATATTTTTTTTTATAGTAAATGATAAGATATGATGAAAATAATGGTATCTTTAGAAAGTCCATTTAATGGCGAGAAAAACGGTATATAATATGTGTGGGTACAGTAAATGAGTAAGAGGAAAATTACAGCTAAACACAAACACCGCAGAAATGTAAAAATAGCCTTGGTCCCAAACGGACAGAAAATGGAAAAGTGCTGTGGTCATTAAGGGGTTAATGACAATGGCTATTTTTACATTTCTGCAGTGTTTGTGTTTAGCTGTAATTTTCCTTTTACTCATTTACTGTACCCACACATATTATATACAGTTTTTCTCGCCATTAAATGGACTTTCTAAAGATACCATTATTTTCATCATGTCTTATAATTTACTAAAAAAAAATAATAATAAAATATGAGGAAAAAATGGAAAAAAACACACTTTTTCTAACTTTGACCCACAAAATATGTTACACATCTACAATCACCAAAAAACACCCATGCTAAATAGTTTCTAAATTTTGTCCTGAGTTTAGAAATAACCAATGTTTACACGTTCTTTGCTTTTTTTGCAATTTATAGGGCAATAAGTACAAGTAGCACTTCGCTATTTCCAAACCACTTTTTTTCAAAATTAGCGCTAGTTACTTTGGAACCCAGATATTTGTCAGGAATACCTGAATACCCCTTGACAGGTATATATTTTTTTTTAGAAGACAACCCAAAGTATTGATCTAGGCCCATTTTGGTATATTTCATGCCACCATTTCACCGCCAAATGCGATAAAAAAAAAAAAAGTTCACTTTTTCACAAAATTTGTCACAAACTTTAGGTTTCCCACTGAAATTATTTACAAACAGCTTCTGCAATTATGGCACAAATGGTTGTAAATGCTTCTCTGGGATCCCCTTTTTTCAGAAATAGCAGACTTATATGGCTTTGGGGTGGCTTTTTGGTAATTAGAAGGCCGCTAAATGCCGCTGCGCACCACACGTGTTTTATGCCCAGGAGTGAAGGGGTTAATTAGGGAGCTTGTAGGGAGCTTGTAGGGTTAATTTTAGCTTTAGTGTAGTGTAGTAGACAACCCCAAGTATTGATCTAGGCCCATTTTGGTATATTTTATGCCACCATTTCACCGCCAAATGCGAGCAAATAAAAAAGAACTTTACATTTTTCACAATTTTAGGTTTCTCACTGAAATTATTTACAAACAGCTTGTGCTATTATGGCAGAAATTGTTGTAAAAGCTTCTCTGGGATCCCCTTTGTTCAGAAATAGCGGACTTATATGGCTTTGGCGTTGCTTTTTGGTAATTAGAAGGCCGCTAAATGCTGCTGCGCACCACACGTTAATTATGCCCAGCAGTGAAGGGGTTAAATTAGGTAGCTTGTAGGGAGCTTGCAGGGTTAATTTTAGAAATCAGCTTCCCACCTGACACATCCCACCCCCTGATCCCTCCCAAACAGCTCTCTTCCCTCCCCCACCCCACAATTGTTCCCGCCATCTTAAGTACTGGCAGAAAGTCTGCCAGTACTAAATAAAATAGTTTTTTTTTTTTTTTTAAATAAAAATAATAAAATATTTTAGCTGTGATGGACCCCTGCCTTAGTCCCAACCTCCCTGATCCCCCCCTCCAGCTCTCTAACCCTCTCCCCTACCTAATAACCACCATCTTGGGTACTGGCAGCTGTCTGCCAGTACCTAGTTTGGCCCCAAAAATCCCCCAAAAAGTATTTTTATTTTATTTTTAACTTAAAAACTATTTTTGTAGTGTAGCAGCCCCCCCACAATACCCCCACCCCTCCCCCTCCCAGATCCTTTTATATTTAAAACAATTTTTTTACCTTTTAATCCCTTTCCTCCCTCGTTCATTGGTGTCAGTGTGGCTAATGCGCGCATGTGTACGTGCACGTGCACCCCCGTGCACGCGCACGTTCACGTGCACACGCGCCCCTCATGCGAGCGCCCCTCGTGCACGCGCACACGCACCCTCACACCAGCAGACACTGGCACCATCGCTACCGGTGCAGAGAGGGCCACAGAGTTCTCTCTGCATCGGAGGCTTGTAAAGTGGTATTGCAGGATGCCTCCATATCGAGGCATCACTGCAATACCCTCAGAGCTGCTGGAAGCATTTGTGATCGCTTCCAGCACTCTGTTAGACAACTGACGTACCAGGTATGTCCATTGTCATTAACTGTTAGTTTTTGCATGACGTACCTGGTACGTCAGTTGTCATTAAGGGGTTAATCATTTGAGAACATATAGCTTTTTTTCAGCGTTCGTCTTTTAACGCTGAAAAAAATGGTAATTTTGGCATTAAAACAGAAATGCAGCCATTACGAGTCTTGTCGGTATTGCTATACCGCAAGCCTTTAAGCCTGTAAAAGACAAGATTCGTAACGCCATCTAAAGGCAGTAGTTATGCGTTTTACGCTACAAATCTGTAACATAAAACTCATAATTAAACTGCTACAAAGTACACTAAAACCCATAAACTACCTATTAACCCCTAAACCGAGGCCCTCCCGCATCACAAATACTATATTACAGTTATTAACCCTTAATCTGCCGCTCCCCGGCATCGTCACCACTATAATAAACGTATTAACCCCTAAACCGCCACCCTCCCACATCGTAAACACTATTTAAATATTAATAACCCCTAATCTGCCATCAGCCCACATCTCCCCCACTATACTAAAGTTATTAAACCCTACACCGCTGCCACTATAATAAACCTACTAACCCCTAAACCGCAAGCACCCCACAACAAAATATACTAAAGTAAACTATTAACCCCTAAACCGAAAGCCCCCCACATCGCAATAAACTAAATTAAACTAGTAACCCCTAAATCTAACGCCCCCCTAATTTTAGATTAAAATTAAAATTTCCCTATCTTAACCCCTTAATGACAACTGACGTACCAGGTACGTCATGCAAAAACAACCAGTTAATGACAATAGACTACCTGGTACGTCAGTTGTCTAACAGAGTGCTGGAAGTGATCGCAATCGCTTCCAGCAGCTCTCAGGGTATTGCAGTGATGCCTCCATATGGAGGCATCTTGCAATACCTTTTTAGAAGACTCCGATGCAGAGCGATGGTGCCGTTCGTTGGTGGGTGGGAGCGTAACAGGGAGGCGGGTGGGCGGCCCATCGCTACCCGGCATCCGGTTCCTGTAAGTGCAATGTGCACACCGGGTGCCGGGAGCGTGCTGGCACGTGTGTGCGCGCGTGCGCATTAGCTGGCCACTGACAACAATGAGGAGGGAAGAGGGGGGAAAAAAGATTTTTAAAAAATAAATATATAAGTCTCTGGGAGGGGGAGGGGGAGGGGGGTATTGTGGGAGGCTGCTACACTACAGAAAACATTAAGAATTGCAAAAAGAGAAAAAAATACTTTTGTTTTTGGGGCAAATTGGGTACTGGCAGACAGCTGCCAGTACCCAAGATGGCGGCAATTAGGTAGGGGAGAGGGTTAGAGAGCTGGGGGGGGGGATCATGGAGGTGGGGGCTAAGGCAGGGGTCCATCACAGCTAAAATATTTTATTTTTTTTATTAAAAAAAAACAACAAAAACTCCTTTTATTTAGTACTGGCAGACTTTCTGCCAGTACTTAAGATGGCGGGGACAATTGTGGGGTGGGGGAGGGAAGAGAGCTGTTTGGGAGGGATCAGGGGGTGGGATGTGTCAGGTGGGAGGCTAATCTCTACCCTAAAGCTAAAATTAACCCTGCAAGCTCCCTACAACCTACCTAACCCCTTCACTGCTGGGCATAATTTAGCAGCATTTAGCGGCCTTCTAATTACCAAAAAGCAATGCCAAAGCCATATATGTCTGCTATTTCTGAACAAAGGGCATCCCAAAGAAGGTTTTACAACAATTTGTGCCATAATAGCACAAGCTGTTTGTAAATACTTTCAGTTAGAAACCTAAAATTGTGAAAAATGAAAAAAAAAAATATTTTTTGCTTGCATTTGGCGGTGAAATGGTGGCATGAAATATATCAAAATGGGCCTAGATCAATACTTGGGGTTGTCTACTACACTACCCTAAAGCTAAAATTAACCCTGCAAGCTCCCTACAACCTACCTAATTAACCCCTTCACTGCTGGGCATAATTTACGTGTGGTGCACAGCAGCATTTAGCGGCCTTCTAATTACCAAAAAGCAACCCGAAAGCAACCCGAAAGCCATATAAGTCTGCTATTTCTGAATAAAGGGGATCCCAAATAAGCATTTACAACCATTTGTGCCTTAATTGCAGAAGCTGTTTGTAAATAATTTCAGTGGGAAACCTAAAGTTTGTGACAAAATTTGTAAAAAAGTGAACCTTTTTTTTTTATTTGATCACATTTGGCGGTGAAATGGTAGCATGAAATATACCAAAATGGACCTAGCTCAATACTTTGGGTTGTCTTCTAAAAAAAAATATACACATGTCAAGGGTTATTCAGGTTTTCCTGACAGATATCAGGGTTCCAATATAACTAGCGCTAATTTTGAAAAAAAGTGGTTTGGAAATAGCTGCTTGTATTTATTGCCCTATAACTTGCAAAAAAAGTAAAGAACATGTAAACATTGGGTATTTCTAAACTCAGGACAAAATTTAGAAACTATTTAGCATGGGTGTTTTTTGGTGATTGTAGATGTGTAACAGATTTTGGGGGTCAAAGTTAGAAAAATTGTGTTTTTTTCAATTTTTTCCTGATATTTTATAATTTTTTTTTATAGGAAATTATAAGATATGATGAAAATAATGGTATCTTTAGAAAGTCCATTTACTGGCGAGAAAAATGGTATATAATATGTGTGGGTACAGTAAATGAATAAGAGGAAAATTACAGCTAAACACAAACACAGCAGAAATGTAAAAATAGCCTTTGTCATTAAGGGTAAGAAAATTGAAAAATGGTCTGGTCATTAAGGGGTTAAATTAAAACTTACCTGTCTGTCATATTAAAAAAACTAAGTTTAAACTAACAATTAAACTAATATAACTGTTAAACTAAAATTAAAATAACTACCAATTAAATTAAACTAAACTACACATTAAAAAAATCCTAACACTACTATAAAAATTACAAACTATCTAATTACAAAAATAACAAAATAAATTATCAAAAATATAAAAGAATTACCCCTAATCTAATAGCCCTATCAAAATAAAAAAGCCCACCCAAAATAAAAATAACCCTAGCCTACAATAAAACTACCAATAGCCCTTAAAAGGGCCTTTTGTAGGGCATTGCCCTAAGTTAAACAGCTCTTTTACCCCCCAACAGTAAAACCCACGACCCAACCAACCCCCCAAAATAAAAAACCTAACTCTAACAAAAACCTAAGATACCCATTGCCCTGAAAAGGGCATTTGGATCGGCATTGCCCTTAAAAGGGCATTTAGCTCTTTTACATGCCCAAACCCTAAACTAAAAAAAAAAAACACTATCACTAACCCCCGAAGATCCACTTACAGTTTTTGAAGTCCCGCTTGAACGATCTTCATCCAGGCGGCGAAGTCCTCATCCAGGCAGTGAGAAGTCTTCATCCAGGCAGCCTCTTCTATCTTCATCCAGGTGTCATCTTCTATCTTGATCCCAGCGGCGCGGAGTCCATCCTGAAGACATCCGGCGCGGAGCATCTTCTTCATACGGTCGCTGCCATACACTGAATCTTTAATGCAAGAAAGCCATTTCAAAAAGGGTTTAGGTCAGGTGAGGAAGGGGGCGTTGTCATTATTCTTTCATCTTTATGGCCTTTACTGGCTAGCCATGCAGTGGAGTACTAAAACCTAAAATAGCTACAATATAACTATTAGTTATATTGTAGCTAACTTACGGCTAGATTTAGAGTTTTGTCGGTAACGACCCGCGTAGCTAACGCTGGCTTTTTTCTGGCCGCACCTTTTAAATAACTCTGGTATTGAGAGTTCACAGAATGGCTGCGTTAGGCTCCAAAAAAGGAGCGTAGAGCATATTTAACGCAACTTCAACTCTCGATACCAGAGTTGCTTACGGACGCGGCCAGCCTCAAAAACGTGCTCGTGCACGATTCCCCCATAGAAAACAATGGGGGAGCTGAAAAAAAACCTAACACCTGCAAAAAAGCCGCGTTCAGCTCCTAACGCAGCCCCATTGTTGTCTATGGGGAAACACTTCCTACGTCTGCACCTAACACCCTAACATGTACCCCGAGTCTAAACACCCCTAACCTTACACTTATTAACCCCTATTCTGCCGCCCCTGCTATCGCTGACCCCTGCATATTATTTTTAAGCCCTAATCTGCCGCTCCGTAAACCGCCGCTACTTACATTATCCCTTTGTACCCCTAATCTGCTGCCCCTAACACCGCCAACCCCTATATTATATTTATTAACCCCTAATCTGCCCCCCACAATGTCGCCTCCACCTGCCTACACTTATTAACCCCTAATCTGCCGACCGGACCGCACCGCTATTATAATAAAGTTATTAACACCTAATCCGCCTCACTCCCGCCTCAATAACCCTATAATAAATAGTATTAACCCCTAATCTGCCCTCCCTAACATCGCCGACACCTAACTTCAAACATTAACCCCTAATCTGCCGACTGGAGCTCACCGCTATTCTAATAAATGTATTAACCCCTAAAGCTAAGTCTAACCCTAGCACTAACACCCCCCTAAGTTAAATATAATTTAAATCTAACAAAATTAATTAACTCTTATTAAATAAATGATTCCTATTTAAAGCTAAATACTTACCTGTAAAATAAATCCTAATATAGCTACAATATAAATTATAATTATATTATAGCTATTTTAGGATTTATATTTATTTTACAGGTAACTTTGTATTTATTTTAACCAGGTACAATAGCTATTAAATAGTTAAGAACTATTTAATAGCTAAAATAGTTAAAATAATTACAAAATTACCTGTAAAATAAATCCTAACCTAAGTTACAATTAAACCTAACACTACACTATCAATAAATTATTTAAATACAATATCTACAAATAAATACAATGAAATAAACTAACTAAAGTACAAAACATAAAAAAGAACTAAGTTACAAAAAATAAAAAAATATTTACAAACATTAGAAAAATATTACAACAATTTTAAACTAATTACACCTACTCTAAGCCCCCTAATAAAATAACAAAGCCCCCCAAAATAAAAAAATGCCCTACCCTATTCTAAATTACAAAAGTTCAAAGCTCTTTTACCTTACCAGCCCTGAACAGGGCCCTTTGCAGGGCATGCCCCAAAGAATTCAGCTCTTTTGCCTGTAAAAAAAAACATACAATACCCCCCCCAACATTACAACCCACCACCCACATACCCCTAATCTAACCCAAACCCCCCTTAAATAAACCTAACACTAAGCCCCTGAAGATCTTCCTACCTTATCTTCACCCTGCCAGGTTCACCGATCCGTCCTCAGAAGTCTTGATCCAAGCCTCGGAAGTGTTGATCCAAGTCCAAGCGGGGGGCTAAAGAGTGACGTCCATCCTCGGGCTGAAGTCTGGATCCAAGCGGCGACTGAAGAAATCCATCCTCGGGCTGAAGTCGGAAGTCCATCATCGGGATGAAGTCTTCTATCAAGCCGCATCTTCAATCTTCTTTCTTCTGGAGCGGAGCGGAACTATCTTCTTCCAAGCCGACGCGGAACATCCTCTTCAACCGATGACTAGACGACGAATGACGGTTCCTTTAAATGACGTCATCCAAGATGGCGTCCCTCGAATTCCGATTGGCTGATAGGATTCTATCAGCCAATCGGAATTAAGGTAGGAATATTCTGATTGGCTGATGGAATCAGCCAATCAGAATCAAGTTCAATCCGATTGGCTGATTCAATCAGCCAATTAGATTGAGCTCGCATTCTATTGGCTGTTCCGATCAGCCAATAGAATGCAAGCTCAATCTGATTGGCTGATTAAATCAGCCAATCGGATTGAACTTGATTCTGATTGGCTGATTCCATCAGCCAATCAGAATATTCCTACCTTAATTCCAATTGGCTGATAGAATCCTATCAGCCAATCTGAATTTGAGGGACGCCATCTTGGATGACGTCATTTAAAGGAACCGTCATTCGTTGTCTAGTCGTCGGTTGAAGAGGATGTTCCGCATCGGCTTGGAAGAAGATGGTTCCGCTCCGCTCCAGAAGAAAGAAGATTGAAGATGCGGCTTTATAGAAGACTTCATCCAGATGATGGACTTCCGACTTCAGCCCGAGGATGGATTTCTTCAGTCGCCGCTTGGATCCAGACTTCAGCCAGAGGATGGACGTCACTCTTCAGCCCCCCGCTTGGGCTTGGATCAACACTTCCGAGGCTTGGATCAAGACTTTCGAGGACGGATCGGTGAACCTGGCAGGATGAAGATAAGGTAGGAAGATCTTCAGGGGCTTAGTGTTAGGTTTATTTAAGGGGGGTTTGGGTTAGATTAGGGGTATGTGGGTGGTGGGTTGTAATGTTGGGGGGGGTATTGTATGTGTTTTTTTTACAGGCAAAAGAGCTGAATTTCTTGGGGCATGCCCCGCAAAGGGCCCTGTTCAGGGCTGGTAAGGTAAAAGAGCTTTGAAATTTTTTTATTTAGAAAATTGTTGTAATATTTTTCTAATGTTTGTAAATATTTTTTTATTTTTTGTAACTTAGTTCTTTTTTATTTTTTGTACTTTAGTTAGTTTATTTCTTTGTAGTTATTTGTAGATATTTTATTTAAATAATTTATTGATAGTGTAGTGTTAGGTTTAATTGTAGATAATTGTAGGTATTGTATTTAATTAATTTATTGATAGTGTAGTGTTAGGTTTAATTGTAGATAATTGTAGGTAGTTTATTTAATTAATTTATTGATAGTGTAGTGTTAGGTTTAATTGTAACTTAGGTTAGGATTTATTTTACAGGTAATTTTGTAATTATTTTAACTATTTTAGCTATTAAATAGTTCTTAACTATTTAATAGCTATTGTACCCGGTTAAAATAAATACAAAGTTGCTTGTAAAATAAATATTAATCCTAGAATAGCTATAATATAATTATAATTTATGTTGTAGCTATATTAGGGTTTATTTTACAGGTAAGTATTTAGCTTTAAATAGGAATAATTTATTTAATAAGAGTTAATTTATTTTGTTAGAATAAAATTATATTTAAGTTAGGGGAGTGTTAGGGTTAGGGTTAAAATTAGCTTTAGGGGTTAAAAAATTTATTAGAGTAGCAGTGAGCTCCGATCGGCAGATTAGGGGTTAATACTTGAAGTTAGGTGTCGGCGATGTTAGGGAGGGCAGATTAGGGGTTAATACTATTTATTATAGGGTTATTGAGGCGGGAGTGAGGCGGATTAGGGGTTAATAACTTTATTATAGTAGCGGTGAGATCCGCTCGGCAGATTAGGGGTTAATAAGTGTAGGCAGGTGGAGGCGACGTTGAGGGGGGCAGGTTAGGGGTTAATAAATATAATATAGGGGTCGGCGGTGTTAGGGGCAGCAGATTAGGGGTACATAGCTATAATGTAGCTGGCGGCGGCGTGCGGACGGCAGATTAGGGGTTAATAAGTGTAGGTAGCTGGCGGCGACGTTGTGGGGGGCAGGTTAGGGGTTAATAAATATAATATAGGGGTCGGCGGTGTTAGGGGCAGCAGATTAGGGGTAC
This sequence comes from Bombina bombina, assembly GCF_027579735.1. NCBI lineage: Eukaryota > Metazoa > Chordata > Amphibia > Anura > Bombinatoridae > Bombina > Bombina bombina. The sequence goes on from NC_069501.1 coordinate 154,353,429, forward strand.
ATAAGTATAACGTAGGTGGCGGTCGGCAGATTAGGGGTTAAAAAAATTTAATCGATTGTCGGCGATGTGGGGGGGCCTCGGTTTAGGGGTACATAGGTAGTTTATGGGTGTTAGTGTACTTTAGAGCACAGTACTTAAGAGCTTTATGAACCGGCGTTAGCCCAGAAAGCTCTTAACTACTGACTTTTTTCTGTGGCTGGAGTTTTGTCGTTAGAATTCTAACGCTCACTTCAGCCACGACTCTAAATACCGGAGTTAGAAAGATCCCATTGAAAAGATAGGATACGCAATTGACGTAAGGGGATCTGCGGTATGGAAAAGTCGCGGCTGAAAAGTGAGCATTAGACCCTTTCCTGACTGACTCCAGATACCGGCGGTATACCGCCAAACTCTAAATCTAGGCCTTAGGGTTTATTTTACAGGAAAGTATTTAGTCTTAAATAGGTATTATTTAGGTAATAATAGTAATTTTTATTTAGCTTTATTTTAATTATATTAAAGTTAGGGGTGTTAGGGTTAGACTTAGGGATAGGTTTAGAGGTTAATATATTTATTTAGTGTTAGTGATTCGGGAGGCCAGAGGTTTAGGGGTTAATAACTTTAGTATAGTGGCGGCGGCGGCAACATTGGAGGCGGCAGATTAGGGGTTAATAAGTGTAATGTAGGTGTAAGCAACGTTGGGGGCGGCAGATTAGGGGTCAATAAGTGTAATGAAAGTGTCGGCGATGTCAGGGGCGGCAGATTAGGGGTCTTTAGACTCGGGGTTTATGTTAGGGTGTTAGGTTTAAACATAAATTTTCTTTCCTGATAGGAATCAATGGGGCTGCGTTACGGAGCTTTACGCTCCATTATTGCAGGTGTTAGGCTTTTTTTTAGCCAGCTCTCCCCATTGATGTTTATGGGGAAATTGTGCACAAGCACCTCAAAGCAGCACTGGTATTTGTGTGCGGTATGGAGCTCAAAGCTGCCATATTGCCCACAAATGCAGTTTTTTGGAAAACCTGTAATAGCAGCGCTATTAAAGGTGAGCGGTGGAAATAACTTGCAAGTTAGTAGCGAGCCAGACATAACGCAAAACTTGTAATCTGGCTGTTTGTTAGTTACGTGCTCAAATCCGAAATTAGACCTCAGACCCCCTACTCCTACAGCCTTTATGTCAGCATTATAGTCCCATCAGATGAGACAACTTGTCCCGCAGGTCCTCTATCTCCTTTATACTAACATCAGAATGCAGACCCTCGGGCTCAACGAAAAAACTTTACAGAGTAAGTACACCAAGTGCTGAAGTGTGTAGCATAAAAAAAATCATCTGTTGCATTACTCACTACAGAGTTCCATACTGCCTCTGGAAGCAACAACTGCAAAATAACTGTGTGTAGTTATCTCCATGAAATGGGTTTCCAGGGCCAAGCATCTGTACACAAACATCTGCTGGAGTTGTATAAAGCACATTACCACTTGACTCTGGAGCAGTAGAACGTGCTTTTAGGAGTGATAAATCACACTTAACTGGCAATCTGATGGAACAATCTGGGTGTGGAGGATACCGGGAGAATGCTACCTAATGGAATGCATAGTGCCTACTGTAAAGTTTGGGTGAAGAGGTATAATGGTGCGGAGCTGTTCTTCAGGGTTTGGGATAGCCCCTTATTTAAAGGTCATCTTATGTTTAAATAGTTTTTATTAACAAATTTTTTGTTCATAAGCCATACAGAAAGAAAGAGAATATCCCCCCTCCCCTCCAAACATCTTTCCAAAGGGACAAAGAGTAACATGTTAGAGGGCAACAACTTTAACACATTTAAATAATATTCCCCCACCATTTTCCTATATAACTAAAAAGTTGGGTGTTTTGAGCCCTGGGAGACAAATCAAGACACAGGTACTCTCAGTTGGCCCTTTACCAACGATTTCAGTAGTAGAAGAGTTGTCGCTAAGTTGGCTGCATGTGGGGTTATCATCCAACAATTAAATAAATATAATACGTTGCAATATAGAAGTCTGCGAATAAACTTTTAAGGTAATGCAAATAATACAGGTGATTTTCCCCTCAGAAGTCTCCCTTTCCTGTAATCCTGTTCTTAGAAGAGAGAAAAAAAAAAAGAGAAACTCTGGGGGGGGGGGGGGGGGGAAGGGAGGGGGATTAGCACAGGGTAAGGGGGGGGGAGAGAAGGAGGGGAAAGGGAGGAAGGGGAGAAAAGGGGCAGCTTCTCTACCCCCCAGCGATCCTCCCAGATCTACTGAAATCATTCAGTTTCAGCGTTCAGAGGTTGGATTGTGCATCTTGTCCTCTACTATGAGATGTCGAGTTACTAATCCAATAATACCATATCTTCTGGAAAGAAGCTCTATTATTTAGCGTGTCTACTGCAGTTTCATACATAGTGTAGGTATAGCTGATTTTGTTGTGTATTTCCGACCATGGGGGTGATCCTACCTTCCAATATTTTGCTATACAGACCCTTGTCACTGTAAAAAGGATTCTGATGAACGTGTTGATGTGTCTGTGAAATCTATCTATTTGTTCGTGTAACAGTGCCTGTTGAATCGTGAGTGTGAACTCCTCATCTAGTAGTTCACCAATTAGTGCAGAAAGCCTTTGCCATGTCCTACGTATCTCCCCACAGTCCCACCACATATGTCTATAGGTCCCCATCTCATCGCATCCTCTATAGCACAAGTTGCTACCATTTGGTCGCATTCGGGCCATCCTCATTGGAGTTAAATACCATCTAAATATAGTTTTCATCACGTTTTCTTTTAAATCCATACTAATTAAACCCCTGTCAGCTTCCTGGATCAATTTCTCCCATTCTTGTAAGTCTTTAACCATGTCTAGATCCTGCTCCCATGCTAACATCATCCTGGGTTTAGCTCTGTTTGGTGGTGTCTGCAGTGCTATGTATATTCTAGATATATTGTGTTTGGTTCTAGTGAGGCTTGCACCGCAAATCTCTAACACCGGGGATTGCCCCCCCTTTGAGTTTTTCAAGAAGGAGTGTAAAGCCGAATGTAATTGGAGGTAGACATACCAGTGGAGTTTTGTGGGAGTAAGTCGTGATTGCAGCTGATTGAAAGATAATAACTGTCCCTTCTGCATCACATCTGCCACCCTGTAGAGCCCCTTGTTCTCCCATTTGGCGACTATTGTACGGGAGTCGTCCGTCAGAAGACATCTGATTGGTGTCAGTAGGGAGAATTTAGGGAATAAGTCTGGTCGTTTGAGTGTCTGTCTCCAAGTCGTTGTGATCAGGTCTGAGGTGTATGTTTTAGTGTGTTCCCTATCTGAGGTAGAGTATTGTATGTCCCATAAAATTGAGTCTCTGTCTTCCCATCCTCCCAACTCCCTTTCCAAGAACACCCAAGTGGCTTCCTCCTCTCTCCTCAGGAGGCAGGTGTCTTGGGCCAGTCTAGCAGCCCTATAGTATTCCATTAAGTCTGGGGCACCTACTCCTCCCGCTGCCCTACTTCTGCATACCACTTGCCTCGCTATTCTAGCCGTTTTTGGTCCCCTTATCTAAGCTAGAATTTCCGTTTGTAGTTTAGTGATATCAGTTTTAACCAATTTAATGGGTAGAGCTCTAAAGAGATATAAAAGGCGTGGGAGTATGTTCATTTTTACTAACGCTACTCTCCCCATCCAGGAAAAACCGCACGTCCGCCATTTCAAAAGGTCTTTTCTAACCTGATTGAGGAGTGGGGTATAGTTATATTTGTATAGGAGTTGCATCTGTACTGGAAGATTAATACCCAGGTATTTGATTGTTTTGGCGACCCAGCGAAATTCAAAATTAAGTTCAATAATTTTACGAGTGTGTGGAGGAATAGCCACCGGAAGGAGCTCACTCTTTTCCATATTAATTTTATAACCCGAGATATTTGAAAAGTCATGTAATAATTTATGTAAGTTAGGGAGTGATAAGAGAGGTTTAGTCAGGGTGAGCAGAATGTCATCCACGAATAAGGATATTTTGTACTCAGATTGAGCCACCCGGACTCCCGATATGTCAGGGTGGTTCCGAATTCTGGCCGCCAGTGGCTCAATGCAGAGGGCAAATAATAGGGGCGACAGAGGACACCCCTGCCTAGTTCCATTTAATATTGGGAAAAGAATGGACTGTATCCCCCCGTAACAACCTGGGCTCGCGGATTTGAATATATTGCCTGCAACGCCCTTATAAAGGTGTCATTGAAACCCAGTTCTTTCATGACCGTGAACATATATTTCCAATCTATTCTATCAAACGCCTTCTCCGCATCTAAAGATAGAATTAGAGAAGGCGTCTGTGTCTTTTCTAAGTGGTGAATTAAATTAATCACCCGTCTTAAGTTATCTGGGGCCTCCCTATTCTGTATGAACCCCACCTGATCAGGGTGAATCAAGTGTGGCATAATCAGTTTAAGGCGATTGGATAATATTTTAGTGAAAATCTTGAGGTTTTGACACCTCTTGTGGTCCTTATCTGGCTTGGGAATAACCACTATCTTTGCATCTAACAACTCTTGAGGAATTGGGTTACCTTCCATGATAAAGTTACAAAACTTGGTTAAATGTGGTACGAGGGAGTTTTTAAAAAGTTTGTAGTATTCACCTGGGAAACCGTCGGGCCCTGCTGCTTTCCCTGGTTTTAAGTCTTTGATAGCTTTAGATATCTCTACAGGAGATATTGGAGTGTTAAGGGTAGTCTTTTGTTCCGTCGTCAACGGGGTCAGTCCACAGTCATTTAAAAAATTTCTTGTTTTGTTCAGCGTCTCTGTGTTGTGAGTCACCTTTTCACCGTCATATAGCTTGCCATAAAAGTTTGCAAAGGTGTCCACTATTTCCTTAGGATGTGAGGTCAAGGTTCCCTCCTCTGTTTCTATCAGAGGTATAGCTGACGCCCTACATTTCTCTCTAATTTTGTGTGCCATATATCTATCTGGCTTATTTGCGTAGATAAAGTAATGCGATTTGAGCCGGTATGCTGCTCTTGCCGCATGCGAGTTTAGGATTGTGGTTAGGGATTGTCTTTTGCCCTGGAGTGCTTGTAGGGTCGCTGGGCTCTTAGTCAGTTTATGTTGTCTTTCTAGTATTTCGATTTCTTTATGAAGTTGGTCTGTGTGTACTCTATGTTTCATGGTAATTTTAGTTTTGAGCTGGATCAGTAATCCTCTAATTACAGCCTTATGAGCTGCCCATGTATACATTGGGTTTGTGGTTGTTTCTGTATTGATAGACCAGAATTCTGTCATAGCACGTACTATGTCGTTGTGATTTTGCTTGTTTTTTAGTAGAGTATTCAAATTTCTGCTTCTGTTAATGTCCCTCAGTCCGTCTAGATCAATAGAGATTATAGAGTGGTCCGACCACACGCAAGCATGTATAGCCGAACCACGCAACATGGGTTGTAGTATCTGACTCAGGTAGATGTAATCAAGCCTTACATAAGAGTTATGTGCAGCTGAATAGAAGGTAGTGTCGGTGGTTTTCCCGTATAATGTGTACCATGTGTCCGTCAGGTTATGTGGCGTAAACGAGTCTTGTATAGCTTTGACAATACGATTATGTCTGTGTTGTTTAGGAGTCAGTGTCTTAACATTTGAGGATTGGATAGGAGTCATAGTAATGTTAAAATCTCCTGCTAATAAGATTTTTGTTTGTGACCAATCTGTCAGTAAATGGGCAATGTGGGTGAAAAATGTATGTTGGTTGTCATTGGGTGCGTAAACGTTGCACAAGGTAACCTCGTTATCTAGAATGCGTCCCTGTACTATCAAATATCTACCCTCAGGATCAGCCAGTGTGTTGTTGTGGTGGAATTCCACAGAAGAGTGGATCAGTATAGATACCCCCCGTGTCTTATTAGGAGCCGTAGCGTGATAGTGTGTAGGGAACTGTTTATTCCAATATTTCGGTATATTGTCTTTCACAAAGTGTGTTTCCTGTAGAAATACCAATTTGGCACCTAATGCCCTATATTGATTCATTGCTAACCTACGCTTAATGTCCGTATTGAGGCCCCGGACATTATGAGAAATCAATTTTATCTTTGTATTCATAGGTGAATGTATTGGTTTGTGTTTCTTTGTGATGTGGGGTATATGTGAGCAAACAATCAATGAGGTGGATCATCTTACCCCAGTGCTTCTGGTCTATTGTGGTAAACTGCAGCTTGTGGTTCTTTATCTCTAGAGGATCGCTGGGAGGAGGGGAGAGAAAGGTATAGGGTAAATAACAAGATAACAAACATATAACATTTAACCAGTCCCCAACAGAGGGACAATTTAACAGCATCTGAAAACAGTCCTGAAGCCAAGCGAAAACCGCCCGGTCTCGAGTATGGGGGGGACAATTACCAGCCCCCTAAAAAAAATTAAACAATAAAAAAATAAAAAACATTGGTAGAACAAGTGCTAGTGCAAAGCATATCCATCTCAAAGCCAACCAGGGATATCAATGAGATCAATAGTGGTTGGATATAAAGCCTGGGACAGGCAGACCCCTAGTATCATTCCTGCATGATGACCAGTGGAATTTAAGTCAAACTTTCGTGTATCAACAGGGGACCACATCTAGGTCTACTGTCTCTAGGTCCCCTATCGGCCAGAGATGAGAGGGAATCCGGGAAAGAAGAAGAGGACTCACAACACTCCGTCTTGTAGTTAATTTGTTTTTTGCCTCTTGTAACTGACCTTCTGCCAGGTCATTTGGGTGTTAGATCTTATTGAGTCACTCTTCCTTGCTAGTGATGGATCCTGGTCTGGAATAGTCGGGGGGTCCAGGCCTAATATACCACACACCTCTGGGATATCCTCCTGATGTTTAATGTTTATTGTTTTGGAGTACTTAGTGATGCTTAGAACAAAAGGGAACCCCCATCTATAGGGGATTTGTTGTTTGCGAAGTATACTGGTTAGTGGTCTCAGAGAGCCTCTACGTTGCAGGGTACATAAGCTTAAGTCCTGGAAAAATTGAATAACATTTCCCTGAAATTTATAAGTCGGGTTCTTTCTAGAGGTCTGTAGTATCTTTTCTTTGTTGGGAAAGAAGGTCATCCGGACTATTACGTCCCTTGGGGGTATACCATTTTTAGTTTTGGCTTTGAGAGCTCTATGTGCTCTTTCCACATGGAATGTGTAGTCAGGGGGTGAACCTGTTATCAAGTTAAAGAGCTGCGTAACATATGGCAGAATTTCCTTGGGTGTGATATCTTCTGGTATCCCCTTTAATCTTATATTGTTCCTTCTGCTCCTGTTCTCTAAGTCCTCCATTTTGTCTTGCATTTCCTGTAGGAGCTGTTGTTGATTGGAAACTGTTTGTGTTATTTCATCTACATTTTCCACCATTGAGTCCTTCTGGTCTTCCAAAATATCAATTCTATTTCCCATATCTGTGAGGTCAGATTTTATTTTGGCTAAGCTGGATGTTACTGAGGTGTGTATGGAATCTATCTTCCCCCATAATTTTTTAAATTATCCGTTAAGTCTTTCTTAGATACTAGGGAATGTAGATCTGCTTTGGTAATTGGAGATTGGTCTTCAAAGGTTGGTGGTAGAGATTGGTCTGAATCATCTCCTGTCTCTAGGTCTTTGTTAGTTTTGGATATGTGTGAGGTTTTAAAAAAGGATGATACTGTAGAAGGGGTACTTGGGTTTGTTAGTTTCTCACCTTTTCCTCCTCTTCTTGTAGCCATTGTTGCTGTTCAATCAGATCCCAGGGACAGAAGAAATTAGGAAAATTAATTGAGTCAAAAAGATTCCTCTCTCTTCTCCAGCTCAAAGTGTAGTGGAGAAAAAAAAAAGGAAAAATGATGCCAGTGGATTGAGGCAATATTAAGAATTATAGATGTGTGGTTCCAAGGTTCCCTCTCCTGGGAGTAATCAGCGCTGTTCTACCGCTTCTCTCTATATATAATACATGTGGAGGCTGGTGTCCCCCTACTTCAACTGCAGGTACTACATGTCACTGGGGTATGCTGCAGGCTTGGTATCAGTACAGTCTCTGAAAGTGCAACTTAACAAAATGTCAGGCACAGTGGAGAAAAAGTGCCAGATTGCATGTAATGCTCTTCTCCAGTTAGGTGTGGGCTAAGCCCTTTGTTAGAGGTGTAGGTGTTATGCAAAATAATTCAATACAGTTCTACCAACTGAACAGATAGAGACTGCAAATATGTGGTTAGTGAGAGCCTCTATGCACCAATTTATCTGTCTGTAAATCAGTTATTGTTTCTCAGCCTCAGCCCCTTACAGGTCACTCACACTTATTACCCTTTTGTGTAGCTCCGGATAGTAATATTTTATGGAGCATACAGGTGAAACGTTACTGGGGGAGCCTGAAGTTTATAATCTTGTGGGTCCCAGGGGACCAGGCCGGTAGGTTACTTGTCCCAGAAAACAGTCCCAACAGTTCCCAGGGGTTTAAGCGTTATTATTCGCTCTTTAGGGGTTTATAACGCCTGAGTCTGTATCCTCCAAGCCTGTCAGGGCTCCCCAACCTCTAGCGGCACCTAGTTAGGCGTGTGTGAAGTGGAGTTTAGGCCCTGTGTCGCCTAGGTGTTTCAGCCTCCTCCTTATTCACTGGGGTCGTGTGTGTCTAACCTCCTCCGCCACCCTGCTGATATCAGATGGGGATGATCGGACCTTCTATGTCACCCCCGGCCCACTCCGAGGAACGGAGCTTGAAGATGCGGGCGGGGAAGTTCCCAGGCAAGATGGCGGATCTTCGCGCCAAACTCCAGCACAAGCGCGGTCTCTCTCCCTGCAGCCGTATCACACAGAACCCGTCGGGAATCGGGTAAGCCCAGCTCGTTCTGTCGTGAGGCTCTCTGATAGCGGGTAATCCTCCGGTTTTGTGTTGTTGCTTGTTGAACAGCTCCTCTTCTCCACCGCCGGAGCTAGCAGCACCTAAGTTGTGTGGTGTTCCCCCAAACTTCAGGCGTTCTCTCCTAATCTCTCAGGGCTATGTTTCCAGAGCCTATTGGGGTAATCTGGATCCAAATTAGGCACCCCAATACAGCATTAATCCCTCTTTTTTGCCTTAATATTGGAGAGCTCTCACTCTGAGCGTCTGTATCTCTCGGCAGTTAACTCCGTCTCCTCTTAAAGGTCATCTTAAAGGGACATAATACTCATATGCTAAAACACTTGAAACTGATGCAGTATAGCTGTAAAACGCTGGCAGGAAAATATCACCTGAGCATCTCTATGTAAAAATGGAAGCTATTTTACCTCACAATTTAAGTTTTGTGTAAAAAAAAATATACTTCAGCTGTTGCTCAGCTGCAGGTAAAAAAAATGAAGAAATGAACAGCAGCCAATCAGCATCAGTAGTGCTAAGTTCTTTTAGTGTGATCTCATGAGATTTCACTTAACTCTCATGAGATTTCATACAAATGGAAAAACAAACTGCGCTAAATTTCCCGATGTCTAATATAACCAAATATAAATAAAATGGCCACACTCTTTCAACAATCTATGTTATATAAATCACATGTAAATTTCATAGTAAACTTCCTTAAACTGAATAGGGAAATAAGATGAGTATAAGATGGTATCATAGCCCTTTAATGCTACAATAAACAAAGACATTTAGACAATTGGGTGCTCCCAACTGTGCCAGCATGATTGTTCCCCTGTGTGCAAAGCAAAGTCTATGAAGACATGGTTTAACAAATTTGGTGTGGAGGAACTTAAGTGGCCTACACAGAGCCCTGACCTCAACCCCAATTGAACAACTTTGGGATGAACTGGAATGCCGATTGCAAGCCAGACTTTCTAGTCCAACATCAGTGCCTGAATTTACATATGCTCTTTTGGCTAAATAGGGAAAAAATTCTCACAGACACATTCCAAAATCTTATAGAAAGCCTTCCCAGAAGAGTGTCAGCTCATATACGCTTAATGATAAAACACCCTTTACTAGCTTCATTAGGCCAAAAACACATTCGCCTAGATTACGAGTTTTGCTGTAAGGTGAAAAAGCAGCGTTAACAGGTCCTAACGCTGCTTTTTTACACCCGCTGGTATTACGAGTCTTGCAGGTTTAGGGGCACTGCACACTTTTTTAGCCTTACCGCAAACCGACTTACGTAAAGTTCGTAAACCCTTTTTTCTATGGGAATTCCAAAACGCCAGTATTACGAGTTTGTCCTGGGAGGCCAAAAAGTGAGCTGTACACCCTCTACCTCTAAGATTCGTAACGCATTTTAAAGTCAGTAGTTATGAGTTTTACACTACAACGTTGTAGCATAAAAATCATAATTAAAGTGCTAAAAAGTACACTAACACCCATAAACTACCTATTAACCCCTAAACCGAGGCACTCCCGCATCGCAAAAACTATAATAAAATGTTTAACCCCTAATCTGCCGCTCTGGACATCGCTGCCACTTGAATAAACATATTAACCCCTAAACCGCCACACTCCCGCCACACAAACACTTGTTAAATATTATTAACCCCTAATCTGCCGCCCCTAACATCGCCCCCACTTACATTATACTTATTAACCCCTAATCTGCTGCCCCAACAATGCTGCCACCTACCTACATTTATTAACCCCTAATCTGCTATCCCCAACGTCGCCGCCACTATTCTAAATTTATTAACCCTTTAAACCTAAGTCTAACCCTAACCCTAACACCCCCTAACTTAAATATAATTTAAATAAATCTAAATAAAATTACTATCATTAACTAAATTATTCCTATTTAAAACTAAATACTTACCTATAAAATAAACCCTAAGCTCGCTACAATATAACTAATAGTTACATTGTAGCTAGCTTAGGGTTTATTTTTATATTACAAGTTTGTATTTATTTTAACTAGGTAGATTAGTTAGTAAATAGTTATTAACTATTTACTAACTACCTAGCTAAAATAAGTACAAATTGACCTGTACAATAAAAACTAGCCTATGTTACAATAACACCTAACACTACACTACAATTAAATCAATTCCCTACATTAAATACAATTAAATAAATTAAATTAGCTAAATCACAAAAAAAACTAAATTACAGAAAATAAAAAAACAAATTACAAGATCTTTAAACTAATTACACCTAATCTAATAACCCAATCAAAATAAAAAGCCCCCCCAAAATAAAAATAAAAAACCTAGCCTAAACTAAACTATCAATAGCCCTTAAAAGGGCCTTTTGCGGGGCATTGCCCCAAAGAAATCAGCTCTTTGAACTGTAAAAAAATACAAACAACCCCCCCCAACAGTAAAACCCACCACCCACACAACCAACCCCCCAAATAAAAGCCTAACTAAAAAAAAAATAAGCTCCCCATTGCCCTGAAAAGGGCATTTGGATGGGCATTGCTCTTAAAAGGGCATTTAGCTCTATTGCTGCCCAAATCCCTAACCTAAAAAATAAACCCACCCAATACACCCTTAAAAAATCCTAACACTAACCCCCGAAGATTCACTTACCGGGAGAAGTCTTCATCCAAGCGGCAAGATGTCCTCAACGAAGCTGGCAGAAGTGGTCCTCCAGATGGGCAGAAGTCTTCATCCAGACGGCATCTTCTATCTACATCCTTCCAAAGCGAAACGGCTCCATCTTTAAGACATCCAACGCGGAGCATCTTCTTCAAATGACGGCTTCTTCGGAATGAATGTACCTTTAAGTGAAATCATCCAAGATGGTGTTCCTTAGATTCTGATTGGCTGATAGAATTCTATCAGCCAATCCGAATTAAGGTAGAAAAAATCATTTTGGCTGATGCAATCAGCCAATAGGATTGAACTTCAATCCTATTGGCTGATCCAATCAGCCAATAGGATTGAGCTTGCATTCTATTGGATGATTGGAAAAGCCAATAGGATTTTTTCTACCTTAAAGGGACATGCCACCCACATTTTTTCTTTTATGATTTAGAAAGAGAATGCAATTTTAAACATCTTTCTAATTTACTTATATTATCTAATCTTGGATGACGTCACTTAAAGAGATATTCATTCCGAATAAGTCGTCTATTGAAGAGGATGCTCCGTGTCGGAATGATGAAGATATAAGATGCTGTCTGGATGAAGACTTCTGCCTGTCTGGAGGACCACTTCTGCCCGTCTGGAGGACCACTTCTGACGGCTTCGTTGAGGACATCTTGCCGCTTGGATGAAGACTTCTCCCGGTAAGTGAATCTTCGGGGTTTAGTGTTAGGATTTTTTAAGGGTGTATTGGGTGGGTTTTATTTTTAGGTTAGGGCTTTGGGCAGCAATAGAGCTAAATGCCCTTTTCAGGGCAAAGCCCATCCAAATGCCCTTTTCAGGGCAATGGGGAGCTTAGGTTTTTTTAGTTAGGATTTTATTTGGGGGTGTTGGTTGTGTGGTTGGTTGGTTTTACTTTTGGGGGGGTTGTTTGTATTTTTTTTTACAGGTAAAAGAGCTGATTTCTCTGGGGCAATCCCCTGCAAAAGGCCCTTTTAAGGGCTCTTGGTAGTTTAGTTTAGGCTAGGTTTTTTTATTTTGGGGGGGCTTTTTATTTTGATAGGGGTATTAGATTAGGTGTAATTAGTTTAAAGATCTTGTAATTTGTTTTTTATTTTATGTAATTTAGTCGTTTTATTTGTTATTTTTGCTAATTTAATTTAATGTATTTAATTTAGGTAAGTGATTTAATTGTAGTGTAGTGTTAGGTGTTAGTGTAACTTAGGTTAGGTTTTTTTTTTAAAGGTCAATTTGTATTTATTTTAGCTAGGTAGTTATTAAATAGTTTATAACTATTTAGTAACTATTCTACCCAGTTAAAATAAATACAAACTTGCCTGTAAAATAAAAATAAACCCTAAGCTAGATACAATGTAATTATTAGTTATATTGTAGCTAGTTTAGGGTTTATTTTACAGGTAAGTATTTAGTTTTAAATAGGAATAATTTAGTTAATGATAGTAATTTTATTTAGATTTATTTAAATTATATTTAAGTTAGGGGGTGTTAGGGTTAGGGTTAGACAGGTTTAGGGGTTAATAAATTTAGAATAGTGGCGGCGACATTGGGGGCGGCAGATTAGGGGTTAATAAATGTAGGTAGGTTGCGGCGACATTGGGGGATGGAGATTAGGGGTTAATAAATATTATGTAGGTGTCGGCGATGTTGGGGGCAGCAGATTAGGGGTTAATAAATATAATGTAGGTGGCGGCGATTTCCGGAGCAGCAGATTAGGGGTTAATAAATATAATGTAGGTGGCGGCGATGTTGGGGTGGCAGATTAGGGGTTAATAAGTGTAAGATTAGGGGTGTTTATACTCAGGGTTCATGTTAGAGTTTTAGGTATAAACATAAAATGTAATTCCCCATAGTAATCAATAGGGCTGCGTTACTGAGTTTTACACTGCTTTTTGGCAGGTGTTTTTCTCAGCCGGCTCTCCCCATTGATGTCTATGGGGAAATCGTGCACGAGCACGTTCGACCAGCTCACCGCTGACTTAAGCAGTATTGGAGTGCAGTATGGAGCACAATTTTGCTCTACGCTCACTTCTCTCCTTTTAATGCCGGGTTTGTAAAAATCTGTAATACCAGCGCTGCAGGTAAGTGAGTGGTGAGAAAAAACTGCACGTTAGCACCGTACACCTCATAACGCAAGACTCGTAATCTAGCCGATTGCTAAGCATTTTTATTATATTTGTTGAGCAAGTTTTTCTTATATATGCCTACTTTTATTCAGTCATTTTAATTAATCCTGTTGGAAGTAAACATGAAGCTGTTGCAGATTGCCATAGACACCATTGGTTTGGTGTTTTGCCTCAAGTGACTACAATATCCCCGTGTGGTGTTTCCACTGGGTTGGCTTTACACAGAGTACAGAGTACAATTACATCTTTACAATTAGACATAATATAATTTTAAAGCCATAAAATATAATATATTAGTAAAATACTTCATTGTTTCTTTTAACTTACACACACATACATTTGTTATGCTCATTTATAATCAAGATTTATAAAAGGCTTATTGTTTGAATGAGGGGCAGAATGCTATTGTGTAAAATTTTGGATTAATCTATCACTTTTGTAAATATAAAGTATCACTAATTATGCTGCACATAATGCCATCACATTGGAAATTAATTGATGTTTATTATATGTATATTGACACAAACCAGTTATTTTAAATATAACTGCTAACAAAAATATAAAAGAAAACCAGTCAATAATAGTCTCAAGCTCATAATGAAGTAGAACTTCAGAAATCAACTAACCTTGTTCTGCTATGCGCTGTTATATCACCAGATACTGTAGCAAACTGTACTTGAACACAACACTACACCTTACCTTGATCTAGCAAGGACAAATCACCAATGTAATTGATAAGCTTTTAAACAGACGTGTGATCTTCAGTCAATGAATAAGTGCCTTAGAGCACAAAACTCATTTGGTGGTCACCTTGCTCTGTTTTGTATTTGCCACTTCACCTCATTATTCAATCTTTCATTCAGTAAGGATATTATCTACTTATACTCTAATGTTCCTGTTCCATTAATATAAAAATGTCTTTATTGTATTTTCTATTCAATGAGGCAAATAGACAAGCCTGAGTACACCAGTAGTTATTTACTGTAGGCACTGGAATAATGCATTGCACCATCCATTAACACTCAAGTAAGAAACCTGTTATTTCATGTTATATTATACTTTGCTTAAAAAATTGGAAATTTTTGTCAATAATTTGAGACCCATTTTTAGGCAACAGTGTAAAGCTAAGTCCAGTTATGATTTAAAGTAGGTGGCCAAAAAAAAAAACAACAAAAAAACCCAAAACAAAACACCTTCATCCAACATTACTTCATGGGCTCATTTGGGCTCTACCACGTTTTGAAAACATTATTAGTTTGTTAATGGAAAATTGTTAACCTCTTATTTTCTACTGAGAAGATCTTCTGGGCAGCAGATTAAAAGCTGAACAGCAGCTTAAACTTAAAGGGATACTAAACCCACATTTTTTTCTTTCATTATTCAGATAGAGCATGCAATTTTAAGCAACTTTCTAATTTACTCCTATTATTAGTTTTTCTTTATTCTCTTGCTATCTTTATTTGAAAAAGAAGGCATCTACGCTAAATAGCCAGCCAATTTTTGGTTCAGACCCTGGACATCACTTGTTTATTGGTGCTTTCCAATCAGCAAGGACAACCCAGGTTGTAAACCAAAAATGGGCTGGCTTCTAAACTTACATTCATGCTTTTAAAATAAAGATAGCAAGAGAATGAAGAAAAATTGATAATAGGAGTAAATTAGAAAGTTGCTTAAAATTGCATGCTCTATCTGAATCATGAAAGAAAAAAATTGGGCTCAGTATCCCGTTAAATAAAGTTTAAAATAGTAGCTAGTGTAAGTGCTGCAAGCCAGTAGAAGCCCAAAGATCTTTTTTATAGTATTTTATTTTTATGGGATCAGGATTGACCAA
This sequence comes from Bombina bombina, assembly GCF_027579735.1. Taxonomy (NCBI): domain Eukaryota; kingdom Metazoa; phylum Chordata; class Amphibia; order Anura; family Bombinatoridae; genus Bombina; species Bombina bombina. Next base: position 154,368,822 of record NC_069501.1, read on the forward strand.
TAAGCTTACATTATTGTTGCCTGACACAAGAATCAATCAACTAAAAGTGAAATTGTATATATAGATAGATAGATAAATAGATAGAGCTATACATATACATACATACATACAAGTATACCTCAATCCTGCAGCGGGTTAGAGACCGGAACCCCACTGTAAAGTGAAAACGGTTTTAAAAACATGAACACAGGAACTAATATATTTTTTTTTTTACTGCACCATCATTTGTTCCTTTGTTTATTCTTTATAGGGGCAACTTGTTTTTTGTTTTGAAAAGAATGCAAATAATATAGCAAATGAGTTATTCTTTTTATTGATCTAAATCCCAGTGCACATGTCTAATTAATTGTTACACTATTCCAGCACACTGAATATACATACAAAGTCGGATTCATAAGCATTGTCAACAGTACAGTTCAAAGCCAGTAGAGGCAGAATCAGAACCTAAACAATAGTAAGGGACAAGCCAAAGGTCAGGTAACAGCCAGGCAGAGGAGGTCCACAATTCAGTGTTTATAATCTATTACTCAGACAAGACAGAAACCAGCAACAAGTTATCACACCCAGGATAGACGTTTCACAAACAGGTGTCTACAATAACCAATCACGTAATAAATAGGCGCCAAATGGTATTAAAAACATACACATGAAAAAGACATGTAGTAGCAATAAAATGATGATGACTGTGACTGTGGCTGTGAACAATGATGTGACAGTCACAATAAATGGTGCAACATGTGTTTATGACCAGATTTTAGTAATAAAACTGAAAGAACAGTCAGTAGTTGAAGAGCAGGGGAAGAATGCTCATTGATGGGTGTAATGCTCGTGGGATATTTCCCTATCAGACCAAACTTGGCCAGTAGTCTTCTTATGCCGGCATCAAGTGGAAGGATAAGGAAATATCCCAGATTAAGAGAACAGGTAAGTAAATTAGGTAAGCAGTACTCACAGTAGAGAGGGCAATCCTTCACGGCACTACAGAAGATAACTGGAGAGTAGTCAGACAAGCAGAGTTCGGCAACAATAAGGCAATCCAGAATACCAGCAGTACAGGAGTTAAACAGTAGAGAGGTCTGTGACAGGCAGAGTTCAGCAACAATTAGGCAGACAGCAGTTCAGGGGTTAATCAGAAGAGTAGTCTTGAGACAGGCAGAGTTCAGCAACAATAAGGCAATCAGCAGTGCAGGGGTTAATCAGAAAAATAATCACCCAGGAGCACAAACAGTAACACCTATACTTAGGTGATGTAAGTAAGGAACAGAGGTTCTTACATAACCACAGGTTTGCACCAATGAACAGTTCAAGAAAGTTCAGATTGGATGACGTTGTGGCAAGTACGCCCAGAGCACCGCCACATCCATGGCAATGGCCATGGCAATCAGAAACAGCCATCTGCTTTCGTGGCAACGGCCACAAGGAATGGAGCGGCATGACAATAGGAGGCTACTGCTTGACCAGTCTAGGGCATAACTAAAGAAACCCTAGGCCCCACTGTAAAATGTAAAAAAATTGAGCTCCTCCTTTACACTCTTCCCTTTTATTTTTCACCCATATAAAAGAGTAGTCTTTTGATCTCTTGCACTTGACTGCTTCATTTGGGGGGACAACAAAGGTTAATTTTTAAATCTCTATTAAACCTCTCTGCGTCTGCTGTATAATAGAAAGAAGAGACAGATATAGATGTCTAATGCTGTTCCCTAGAGCTTTGGGAGGGATAACAACTACATTCCTTGCATCCTAATCGATAAGCCTATAGTAACTAGAAGTCATTAGTGGTTAATGGTTGTGGTTGAGAGGTCAGCACTAGTCTAGTGATAGGAGGTTAGAGTAGAAGCAGTCGGTAGTGAATTATAACTATTCATGTAGTATTTATGGTAAGCACTGACCCAAACAGTGAAAAGATTAGGATTTCACAATTTATTGATGGGAGTTGGAGATTGTACCAGTAAAATAAGAGAGTCTAGTTTTAGGAAATTAAGTGACGTAATTGTTGCTCCCGTAAAAAATATACCAGTACTGAATAATACTACACCAATATCCTAGTTGGTTGCATTTATTATTTCAACGGGTCAGTCCTTATGAGTTTATGACCCAAATGAGTGATATTCACTGCTTGTGGCACAGTTATGACTACTGATTCTGACTCACCAATTTCCCGAACCGATTATTTTCACTCTGATGGGAGGCATGGTAGTGTGTACGGGAGGTAGCTTGGATATTCCTGGTCTTATTTGCTCCTGTTCTGCCCTGTGTGCTTTGGTGCCACGGTTATGATGAACTCTTTCCTGGTCCTGGTTTGCTTCTGTTACTAACTCTCTTTGTGTCCTGGTTCAGTCTTTTGTTCCCTTTTCTTCCACGATTATTACCTTATTATTATCCTTATAGCTCTGGCTCTGCCCTGTTCTGTCACTGCTGCTGTCAGTGTTTTGTCAGATGACACCTTAATTTCTCTCACCGCAGCACATTTTTGGATAGGATGAATAAAGCTATTTGGGCATGTCACTGAGTGTTGTTTCCGGGGACCTACACAGTATGAAGGGGCATTCGGGGACCTGAACAGTATAGCATTTCATGTTAATACTGCCCATGTCAGCTATGCTAGCCAATTACAATCAGAAAGTAAAAAAACGCTTTTGCATTTTTGTAATGCCGGCACTGGCTGGGACAGAATGAACAATCCTGTGGGACACTGGGACAGCGCCTCTAAACAGGGACAATCCCAGTCAAACTGGGACATCTGGTAAGCCTGCTCTGACAAGGTATGCTGCATTTATTTTTTTATATTAATGCACATTGTGTTTCATATGTTTGTTATCATACATACACACACACACATATATATATATATATATATATATATATATATATATATATATATATATATATATATATATATATATATATATATATAAAATCGGTTATTTGCAGAGCGCCAACAGATTCTGCAGTGCGATATATATATAAATCTTTGCTGGCAAGATAAGAAGTTATATAAACTTGCACAGGGCAAATTTATGTTGGAAGCTGCTTGGGCTTTGAAATGTATTAGCTTATATGCTGGCTTGTTTTTGTTTTTATCATAAAGCATCAGCCTAAGCTCACCTGTTCTCTTTGTTTAAACTTCTGGTGGCAAATTTGTTATGATAAACCATGCATTAGATATTGACAAATATAAGGAATGTAGTGTATATGTTGCACAAATTTTGTACCTGAGAATGCTTTTAAATTAATTAAAATGTTTCAGATGCCTTGGCCTCTATTTAACAAGCTCCGTAAGGAGCTTGAGGCCCCGTGTTTCTGGCGAGCCTTCAGGCTCGCCAGAAACAGCAGTTATGAAGCAGCGGTCACAAAGACCGCTGCTCCATAACCTGTCCGCCTGCTCTGAGCAGGCGGACACACATCGCCACAATACAACCCGATCGAGTACAAGCTTGTATGTGTGTGTAAGTGCGCATGCGTGTGTGTGTGTATATGTATGTTTGTGTGTGTATATATGTATACGTGTGTGTGTATGTTTATATATGTATGCTTGTGTGTGTATATATATATATATATGTTTATATATGTATGCTTGCGTTTGTGTGTGTGTGTGTATATATATATATATATATGTTTATATATGTATGCTTGTGTTTGTGTGTGTGTGTGTGTGTATATATATATATATACAGGGAGTGCAGAATTATTAGGCAAGTTGTATTTTTGAGGATTAATTTTATTATTGAACAACAACCATGTTCTCAATGAACCCAAAAAACTCATTAATATCAAAGCTGAATAGTTTTGGAAGTAGTTTTTAGTTTGTTTTTAGTTATAGCTATTTTAGGGGGATATCTGTGTGTGCAGGTGACTATTACTGTGCATAATTATTAGGCAACTTAACAAAAAACAAATATATACCCATTTCAATTATTTATTTTTACCAGTGAAACCAATATAACATCTCAACATTCACAAATATACATTTCTGACATTCAAAAACAAAACAAAAACAAATCAGTGACCAATATAGCCACCTTTCTTTGCAAGGACACTCAAAAGCCTGCCATCCATGGATTCTGTCAGTGTTTTGATCTGTTCACCATCAACATTGCGTGCAGCAGCAACCACAGCCTCCCAGACACTGTTCAGAGAGGTGTACTGTTTTCCCTCCTTGTAAATCTCACATTTGATGATGGACCGCAGGTTCTCAATGGGGTTCAGATCAGGTGAACAAGGAGGCCATGTCATTAGATTTTCTTCTTTTATACCCTTTCTTGCCAGCCACGCTGTGGAGTACTTGGACGCGTGTGATGGAGCATTGTCCTGCATGAAAATCATGTTTTTCTTGAAGGATGCAGACTTCTTCCTGTACCACTGCTTGAAGAAGGTGTCTTTCAGAAACTGGCAGTAGGACTGGGAGTTGAGCTTGACTCCATCCTCAACCCGAAAAGGCCCCACAAGCTCATCTTTGATGATACCAGCCCAAACCAGTACTCCACCTCCACCTTGCTGGCGTCTGAGTCGGACTGGAGCTCTCTGCCCTTTACCAATCCAGCCACGGGCCCATCCATCTGGCCCATCAAGACTCACTCTCATTTCATCAGTCCATAAAACTTTAGAAAAATCAGTCTTGAGATATTTCTTGGCCCAGTCTTGACGTTTCAGCTTATGTGTCTTGTTCAGTGGTGGTCGTCTTTCAGCCTTTCTTACCTTGGCCATGTCTCTGAGTATTGCACACCTTGTGCTTTTGGGCACTCCAGTGATGTTGCAGCTCTGAAATATGGCCAAACTGGTGGCAAGTGGCATCTTGGCAGCTGCACGCTTGACTTTTCTCAGTTCATGGGCAGTTATTTTGTGCCTTAGTTTTTCCACACGCTTCTTGCGACCCTGTTGACTATTTTGAATGAAACGCTTGATTGTTCGATGATCACGCTTCAGAAGCTTTGCAATTTTAGTGCTGCATCCCTCTGCAAGATATCTCACTATTTTTGACTTTTCTGAGCCTGTCAAGTCCTTCTTTTGACCCATTTTGCCAAAGGAAAGGAAGTTGCCTAATAATTATGCACACCTGATATAGGGTGTTGATGTCATTAGACCACACCCCTTCGCATTACAGAGATGCACATCACCTAATATGCTTAATTGGTAGTAGGCTTTCGAGCCTATACAGCTTGGAGTAAGACAACATGCATAAAGAGGATGATGTGGTCAAAATACTCATTTGCCTAATAATTCTGCACTCCCTGTACTATGTGTGCTTCCAGCATGGAGCCAGGCAGAGACCCCACCTCCTGAGTTGCATTAAAGATGTCCTGTAAGTGAGGGGCCAATGTGTGGGCGAATTTTTTATAGTATTTGGAGTTTAGTCCATCTGGACTGGGGATTTTACCTGATGGTAGATTATTTATAGTTTGTAAGATTTCAGTTATAGTGAAAGGCTCGTCTAGTGAGGCCCTATCCTCCTCCGAAAGAGATGGTAACTCCACTCCAGCCAAGTAATCCCGTATCTGGGATTTATCTTCTCTACCATTCTGTGGTCCCGCTGAGCTAGTACTGTTTGTTGTATGTTATAGAGTAGCTTGTAGTATTCCTTGAATGTGTTTGCTATGCCTTTCGCATCATCTTTGATCTCATATATATATACGTTTTAAGTTTTTTGCGCGCTAGAGCCCTAGCTAATAGTTTGCCTGCTTTGTCGCCCATAGAATGTTTGATTCAGGAAGAGTGCCCTTTTTTGTTGTTCTACATTTAGATGAGTTGATAAATCTGTCTTAGCCTGTGTCAGGTCAGTCAGGAGAGAGGTGTCAGTGGGGTTGTTTTTGTGTTGAAGTTCTAAATGAGTTATTTTATTTAGTAGGGAGTGGAGTTTTTCTCTTTTAAGTCTATTCTGTCTGGCCCTGATCTTTATCAGTTCCCCTCGGATAACGCATTTGTGCGCTTCCCATATGGTAGTTAAGGGAAGAGTGTCTGTTTTGTTCAGTTGGAAATATTCCTGGAGTGATTTGGTGAGGTCTGCGGTCATGACAGGGTCGTCTAGCAGTGTGTCATTGAGTTTCCACACTTGGGCTGAAATCGGGGAGTCTGGCCAGTGAATCGTGCAAGAGACGGGGGCATGGTCTGACCATGTGATGTTCCTTATGGTGCAGTCTGATATAGTGGTGAGACCCAGTGTGTCCGAGTAAATGTAATCTATTCTGGAGTATTTATTGTGGGGATGAGAGTAAAAGGTAAAGTCTTTAGTTTGTGGGTGTGTAATTCGCCACACATCGTGGACCACCACCTCTTTCAGATATTGTGTAATCAATTTTAGTGTCTTGGGAGATATGCTGGAGGAGCCATCAGAAGTATCTATACTTGGATCTATGGGGATATTAAAGTCTCCTCCGATATAGAGTGCTCCTTTTTGAATTTCATGATTTTTTTGCGTCATCCGTTTAAGGAAGTGGCCTTGTGCTGTGTTGGGAAAGTAGAGGTTTATTAATGTTACTGGTCTGTTGTATAGGAGGCCTACTATCATGATATAGCGGCCGTCAGGGTCTTTTTCAATTTTCGTGGGGTTGAAGGGGATTTTCTTGTGGATCAGAATACCCACCCCTCCCTTTTTATTTGGCCCTGATGCAAAGTATGCTTGGGTATAGTGTTTATGGAACCATTTAGGTTCGTGGCCTTTTTTAAAGTGGGTTTCTTGTAAGAGAATTATATCTCCTTTCATTCTTTGGAGGTCAGTGAGCACTATTGCTCTTTTGTTTGGGCTGTTCAAGCCATTTACGTTGACTGTGATCAGTTCTATACCCTGGGGCAGTGACTGTTTTTTATCAGCTGGCATTTCGGTGGGTGATGTTAACTGGACAAGACCAGGGTGCAGATGGTGTTAGGGGAAGGGGGTAGATAGAGCAGGAGGTACAAAAGAATATCTCTGGGCCTATAGTGTAGGACCCGGGGTTGGGTAAGATGGGGATGTGAGTGAGCCTGCCCCCACCCTCGGCGGCCAAACCTGCAAAGGAAAAGGTCCGTGTAGGACAGTAAAATAACAGAGGCAATCAAGTTAAACAGCTCAAGAATGAGAAATACAAAAAGAAAACAAACAACAACAAAAAAACAGTTAAACAGTAACTGTAAACTTTCTAGGGGAAGAGGCCCTAGTTCCTTGCCTATGAGTTTAGTGTTTATGTGAAATTATAGGTTAAGTGAGTGAGTGTGCATTTAAGGTCAGCCGTAGTGCTGTGTGCGAAGTGAGCATGGTGGTGAATGTTGTGTGTGGGCGTTGCGGCTGGTCTAAGTGTGAGTGGAGTCTCTTTCTGTTCTTTAGTCCTATCTCTGTGGGTGTTAAGTATTTGGAATGTGATTACATTATTAGTAGGTGTAGGAGCATTGTACAAGCATCACAACATGATTAACAGGGAACCATTGGTTCAACTTATCTTAACACAAAGTAGGTGATGGTATTGCCAAGGACTCCTAAGGGCTGTGGATCTTACTTAGTCCGAAATAGTCTCTAGGTGAAGAGTTCATATTTCTTCAGATCAGATTGCGATGAAGGACCAGCACAGTTCTACCCAGTTGGTTTAATGGGGTAGTCCCTTCTTTCTGTGGTTATTGTGCTCCAGTTACATTGTGTCGTCCGCAGCTGATTCCTCCGCAGTGGCGGGTGGATTCTGCAGGTACTTCAACGTCGGAGGAAGCTTGATTGACAGATTGAGGGAGTTGTTAAAAGAGGGTAGGTCTTCCACTGAGCGGAAGACTGTGGTGGTATTGTTTTTTGTGGCAACTATGCATGTGGGGAATCCCCACCTATAAGGGATACCTTTTTCCCTCAGGACTGTTGTGATAAATTTCAGCTCCTTTCTTTTTTGTAGAGTAGCCGGGCATATATCCGAGTATATTTGAATTTCTATCCCCGCATGTGTGAGGGGCGATGTATTCCTTGCCCCCTTGAGTATTTCTTCTTTATCTCTGAATGAGAGATGCGGTGCTTTCACTGGTGGTCTTGGTCGCAGGGCACAGTAGGCTTGGTCAATAGGGACCTCCGGTGCAGATGGCGTGTTTTTCGCTGTCCGAAAGAGGCTTTGTAGATGCCCCTGCAGAGCGTCAGGGGGGATTGATTCAGGAATCCCTAGGATCCGCAGGTTGTTCCTGCGGCTCCTGTTTTCCAAATCTTCCATTATCTCCATTAGGTTATGTAACATATCTGCATGTATTTGAGTGTTATCAGATTGAGATCGTAGTTCTGACTGCTGACTTTCCTGTATTTTTTCTATGGTGATTACTTTGTGTTCTAGAACTGAAATGTCTCTCTTGAATTCAGTGAACATGTCCTTCACTTCTTGCATAGCCTCCCTTATATCTTCTCTAGAGGAGAAATATTTAAGGTCACTTTTAGTGACCTGTTGAGAGGTGTCTGGGTAGCCTATGGTAGTTTGAGTTTCTGTTTCATGTCTGTGTTTAATAACTGACTCGCATATAGGCTTTGGGACAGTTTCAGCTGATTTTAAGTAGTTGCTCATGCAGAGGCGTAACTAGAAACCACAGGGCCCAGGTGCAAGAATCTAAGAAGGGCCCCCCTACCCCCCCCCCCCAAAAAAAAAAAGGTGAATTTCATACATTTTTTTTTTTTTTTTTTTTTTTACATTTAACACAGAATAAAAAATGTTAATCAGATTACATGTCTGCAAAAGGAGGTACCATGTGCCCACAGTCTGTGAGTTAGTCTGACCTCTATTACTGTATATAGTGACACTGTTTAACCCACCAGTACTGTATAAAGTGAGTTAGTGACGTCTGTAATCTGCCGGTGAGATGGCTGGCCTGACTCTACCTGCTCCAGTACTTTATAAGGTGACCACAGTAGTGACATGGTCCAGCCCCTCCCCGTACTGTATATTAGGGTTGCCACCCGTCCCTTAAAATACAGAACACTTATAAGTTACACATGCTACAGGGTGTGCAGGGAGGAATATGAATAGTGCTGTCCAGAAACACAATACATGTTCCTCCCTGCACACCCTGCAGCATGTGTAACTCATAAGTGTCCAGGAAAACATGGCTGAGGTGGCAACCCTAAATGTATATAGTGGTACTGTATAGTGACACTGTTTACCCCCCCATGCTGTAGTAACAAGGTCTGTAATTTGCTGGTTGCACAAACATACACACTCATACACACATGCATAAATACACACACAGTCACATACACACATATAAACAGCAATGGGTAAAACAGAAACACTAACCCCTGTAGTCAGAGACACTAGTAAAGCATCATGTCACAGTCACTCACATGATATCAGTGCAGGCAGTGGCAGGTCAACGTTTTTTATGGGGGGGGAACTATTTTTTTTTTAAAGCTGGGCCCCCACCCTCAGGGGCCCAGTCGCAGTTGAAACCTCTGCATCCCCTGTAGTTTTGCCCCTGGTTCCACCCCTGCTTGAATTGGTGTAATTTTATTATACCAGGATGTTTATAAGTAGGGAGATCAGCAGGGGATTCTGTGGGGTAGTTGGATAGAAAACTTTTTTTCTTTGTTTTGTACCAAACTACATTTTGCACTTAAAATTAAACAAATACTGATAATATTAATAACGAAACCAGTGATATTCCATTCCACAAGTTCAGTGATAAGCAGCTTACTAACACTTTGAGGATACAGTCAGATCAAATTTTAGAAGACTTTTTAAAAGATTCAGATAAATTAATGGCTATTAAACACACAAATAATAATATATTTCCTAAAAATGTCTAGTGCCACAAGGCCAAATTTAGGTAAAGTTGCAGGGTACTAATCCCCTCTCTTTTGAGTTGTGGCTACCCCAAAGCACATTTTTTTGTTTTTTTTCCTGGGGCCACAAAAACTAGTTCAGAGGGCCACATGAGTTCTTCAGGACACTAGTTGGCCATCCCTGCTCTAGATTACTAAAAACAGGATAAGGAAGGTCACTCTCAAACACATTTAAGTTGATCACTGTGACTGAGAACTAGATTCAGTAACAACATATCTAATGTCTCTAGTCTCTCTGATTACTGTGTTATTTTATGGAGCCCCTTTCCTAAAACCCCCACTTTCTATTGCTTAGTGAATGAGTGGAGCAGAATAAAATAGGATTAACACCTGATGTTTTCTTTTTTAGGTTATTATACCATTCAAATAATTGTTTATAATTGTAAGGTACATTACCTCTTAAAATGTATTATCATGAAAAAGAATGTATTATCATGCAAAAGAATTCTTAGCCAGCAAAAAAAAAAGTTAAATAAAAAAGCGTCTCCACTACTTTTTGTACATGTGTGTGATTTGAGTGTTTAACCTTTGCACTCAGGATCAACTATATACATGTATAATTACCTATACATTTGATGTTATACACTTATCAGCTTCTGTATTAATGCATCTGTGTACGTATGTATATATAGGTCACTTAATGGGTACATTTGTATTGTTATTTATACTTCCACTGTCATGTGATACATTGCCCCTTGATAACCTAATGCCAGATGATTCAGAAGAGCACTTTTTCATGATCTTATTGCCTTGTTAGTAAAGCTTACCTATTCTGGAGTTCTATATTACCTCTGTCAAGACTGTCACGTCTCTAAAAACATTGGTACGTCCTCACCTTTTCTATGTTACTGTTAGGAGACCTTTTCACTGTCACATGAGGAAAATGTATTATGAGCTGCTTTGTTAGTGGAAGGTTACGAAGGTATCATGCTGTCATGCTGATTTCAGATGCCAGTGCCACTTTCCTGTCTCTCTCAGCCGTTTGTTCATTGTCCCCGTTTTAAGGGAATACCTCACACAGAATATCAGCTGTGCTGCGGTTGGAGTTATGGGGTTGCAATGACCAAGTAGATTATAGCTGATATTAATGTGAGTGAGGTATTTTCTTAGGTATTCCGTTAAAACTGCTGGCTGGGGCAATGAACGAATGGCTGATGGTGCCGTGGTTAGGGTTCCAGGGGATGCAATCTCAATGCACTGACTTACCTCCCTGACTTTCACTTCATAGACAGATCAGTCCCTGCGTTACTGGCTGCATTCACGCAGACAGCTCCTGAGTCCTGCTTCCTTCTTTCCCGCTCTGACCGCTCAGCAGCAAATGTTTAAGAGCGTTGCCATGGTAACCCACGGCAACGCTCTGATTTAAAACTGAAAAAAAAATCTGAAAACAAACACAAGTTTTTTGGAAAAAAAAAGGTTGTTAAAAAAAAAAAAAAATGTTAAAAAAAAAAGTTATTTGTGCTGAAGCTGGGGCCCCCTTGAGAATTTGACCTGCTGGGCCCGGTCGCAATTGCGATCTCTGCACCACCGATAGTTACGCCCCTGTGCTCATGGTAGAGGATTTAAAGTCTTTATGCATTTTGGTAGGCCTTTTGTTGGGCATTTCTGGCTGCATGGGTTCTGTGTGATTTCTGTCTCTTTGAGTCTCTTTTATTTATTTGCTTAGGTTGCCTCAGAGAAAATGATCAACCTTTTTGCTGTTAGCTATTCAACAAGTAGCACTATTTGGGGCTTTTTTGTTTGTGTCTCTGCTGCTAGCCTGCGAGTGTGACTGCTCTCTTAAGGGAGTTATAAAGATGCAGGTAGAGTTGTGGCTCAGTGGGGCATTGATAGCGTGAGGGTATTAGCAACAGACTGTATTACTTAGTGTCCTGACAGTGAGGAGGCCTTCCGGATTAAAGTTAGGCCTTATGTCAGTTTTACTGCCTGCCTTTAGGAATGTTTTTACTTTTTATTTTTATTTGATGTGCTGATGCTTGTCTGCTATAGCTGGCTTTGCTAACTATTTACCCCTCTGCTTATTGCGCTAGTGCTGCGAGGCCCCTTTATTGTTATTTTTTTTAATTTTTTTCAAGACCTGTGGGGATACTTGGCTGTCAGCCGTTTAGGTGTGCGGCATTTACAGATCTCAGCCCCGGCGGCAAGCAGTGGTGTTCAGTGGTGGCCGGTCCGGCCGTGTGAGAGATCGAGTGGAGGAGTGTCGGAAAAGGCTCACCTGCCGGAGACGTTCCAGTTTCTGTTCAGCTATCCTCCCGTTTGGCGCTCAATGTGCACCGGAGTCCCCCCGAGGACTTGTACTCAGGTACAGTGCCGGCTCGATCGGTTAGCGCTCTAAGAGATGGGTCTGCAGGGGTTTTGATTAGCTATCTCCCGGTTCCTCTAGTTCCGAGTTGGCGTTAGAGAGTTCTTAATCAGTTTAGTGCTGCGGCTTGTCTCGGCGCCTGTGAGTGATTAGGCCTTGGTGCGCCGGTGGGTCTTTTCTGCGCCGTCTTTGCTGCCTGTTAGCTTTCACTTCAAGAGGTTCTCCCAAGGTGATTACGGGTATCTCAGTGATTATTACGGCTGTAAGTTAGGTTGATGTTGGTATATGTGCACTCAGTTATGGTCGGCAAGTTAACTAGGGCATCAGAGCTATTCTTTCAAGCGGCCATATTCCTGTGCGGCCAAGCTCCGCCCCCCACACTTAGGATATTTTTATCCATATCTGCATATTATTTTCACACATTTAGAGATTACATTTAGAATTTTGGGATTATTACCCATATTTATATTTGGGTTAAAGATTATTCTACACTGCCTTAGCTTCTTTTAGTGCCCTTTCAGATCTTTTCGTTTGATACATACTATATCATTACACTTGGGAGGAGTGTCATTTTTTTGGGAACGTGGCTTAGGTATAATCACTAGCACCTCTGACTATCTCATATCTACAATTTAACATGATACAAGCCCCACTGATGCTCAGTGCATCTGCAGTACTTAAAATGATGGTGCATTGACAATATCAAGCAATGCTTCACATGCACGTGCATAGAAAAATGTTAACACTAAAACAGTGATAACTTTTACTACAAGCAAATTTGACAATACATCTATATTGCAAATATGTTTCTATTCAAAGATGTAATTAATCTATGTGCATTTCCATTTTGACTGGAATGTCCCTTTAATATTACAGTGTTGGTTATGCAAAACAGGGGAATGGGTAATAAAGGGATTATCTATCTTTTTAAACAATAACAATTCTGTCTAAATCATTTTATTTTTATTTTATTATTCATTTAACTGTTCTTATACGCTATACATAAAATAAATAAAATGTTGTATGTGCCTTTAAGAAGACCTTTTTAAAGTATTGTGTGATAAAAAAATAAATGAAACAATAGGCGGAGCGAGCGGCCAACTAAGATGGCCGCACATAACTAAAGCTCTTCATGCAGGCTGGGCAAGTTAGCTCATAACTGCGGATAACATCGATGCACAGAGACATAAAACCTCAAACAGAGTATCGGAACTTGTACAGCACATTTTGATGTAACTTTGGTCCAGTTCCGTTAGCTATTACGGACATCATCTGAGCCATTCACAGCCGTGCCACGAGGCCTTTCTGCACTGCGTCACAGGCCACCACAGACAAGCGGTAACATAGATATCTACTCAAACAGATTCACAAACTGATCCGGATTGCCGAACATAACGGACACAGGTGAAGCATATAGTTTTGTGTAAGAAACGGTTATGTTTGCACTGGAAGCTGTTAAGAATACTAGCTAAATTTATGGAACATGCAGTATTTTAGGGCCCACCCTACCCACACGATACTGGGCTGAAGTTTAGCGATGAAGCAAAGGGGACATTCTAAGCTGCTAGTGTACGCATGTACTTTTATGACAAATCTCTGCTTGCGATCTGTAATGCTGCATTTGGGTTGAAGCGCTCAATCTACATCGCTTCTTTGGCATGACATGTATCTATATATGAGATGTAGGTCACAGCAATGAACTGTATACCAAGGTATATATATCGACAACCTGCCTTATCTTTACACACGTTTAATGAACTTTATCTCACAATAGACAAAAGTGAAAATCTTTATGCAGCAGTGATATTTCACACGCCTCCACATCTGAGCAGTCAGCTAAGAAGAACACCCTCCTATCCCTCTTCCCACAGTTCTTAGTAGCAGTGGGTCAAATCCACTACCCTTTCCCGAGATCGCTCTGTGAGAGCAATAACCCCAGGGAGTGGTGTTCCTATATAATTGGACTTAACCTTATTATACAATAAACACAGTTAATCACCTGCTCCAACTTTACAAAACACCTTTAAGATGTTGCAGAGAAAATTAACCAGAAGTGACAAGTCTCAAAAACTACCTTTAACAACTCAGGGAGCCATGAACTCTTTTTTCAAACAAGCCGAAAAGCAAAAAGGTATCAAAGACCCAGATACCACACTAAGCTCACATGATGAAAGCTCCTGTGAAGCTACAGATGCTGCATCAGAACTACAGCCTACAACTATAAATGTTGGAAAAGATGATATTATCACTTATGGCGCTATGGAAGCTCTAATAGAACAGGTTAAGACTTGCATTAAAAATGAGTGCGCAGGTTTAAAGAAGGACATTTCAGATTTGTGTTATAGAGTTGATACTTTAGAAGAGCATGAATACATATCATCTCAAAAAATTGCAAACCTGTCCTCTAAGGCCTTTCAACACCACCATCGTATGACAGACCTAGAGGATAAATTAGATGATTTAGAAAATTGCTCCAGAAGGAGTAATCTACGCTTCAGGGGAATCCCTGAGACCATACAAAACAACGAGATCCAAGATTATCTACAGTCCTTTTTTGCAGATCTGATAAAGAGCAACTCTGGCACTCTATCGGACATCACCTTGGACAGAGCACATAGAGCTTTACGTCCTAAGCCATTGGATAATTTACCTCCTCGGGACATTATTGTACATTTTCAAAACTTTCAACATAGAGAGACTATCTACAACTATGCAAGGAAACAATCTTCTATCCAGTTCCAAGGTCACCGAATACAGATATTCCAAGACTTATCAGCAAGAACACTCCAAAAGAGACGAGATCTTTCCTTTTTAACCTCTCATCTATGTGCTCTGAAGATCCCGTACAGATGGGGATTCCCAACTTCAGTTATTGCTGTTAAAAATGGAAAAAAATTTGAATGCCCTTACCCACCTGATGCAGAGCAATTCTGCCAGCAGTTGGGGATACCGTTGCCTGATCCTCAAACCTCAACTGTGCAATCTTCAACATCAAGCAAACAAGTAACCTCTAAATCACAAAGAAGACCCTGGATGGATACTACAACCCCTCTAAACAAATGACGACAAACCAGTAATGCTGGTGTTGAGACTCAACCATCTTGAAAGAGTCACGTAACTATATGTGATTGTTAATGCTCACTATGCAATACATGTTTGCAGACTTTTTCTTTTTTTTTATTCCAGGTTTAAAAGGAACTGTTTCAAATCACCCACCAAGTCCTAATACACTATACAGTATATGTTTAATGGGTTCCTCTTTTAAGTTCAGAAGAAAATACTTCTAGATGTTCATCATGTTTCGATGTGTTTAGTTTTTTGTTTATAATAGCCCACCTGTTTTACATCTATATATCTGCGTAATTTTGTAATAATAGTCATGTCTATATTCAGCCATACGATATGATAATTTTTAAGTGAGTTATTGAATGACCCCCTGGGCACGACCTAGTATAAAGGCTCCGTTTATTCTCTATCTCGCTTACTAGTATTTCTCTATCATTGATAACAGCCACTTAAATGTCTTAATCCCCAGAGCCCAAATGGACAGTAACCTATCCATAAACTGCAGAAACTGTCCTGTGAAACGAAAACCTCCCTTATATAAAAATAATACAGAGTTAATCATTGGACTCACTGGTTGCCCTGGTGCTATGATTGGGCGAGATACACTACAGAAGCAAATTAAGACGTCCTAGTCCCTATATGTTGGTGTAAAACTGTAAGAATGTTATGTACTATAGAAATTTCTCTAGTTTCCATGATACTACTATAAAGATATCTATTATATAGAAAGTTTTGTCTAGATTTGAACAAATATGATTGTATAAGCATAACATACCCCTTACCCCCTTTCCCCTCCCCCCCCCCTTTTTTTCCCCCTTTTTTTTTTTTTTTTTCTCCTCACCTGTCCTCTTTCCGTCTCATGTGCCTCCTACACGCTCATCACAATGCACTAGCGGGCACTTGCCCAGCTTGCCCAGAAGCCTCCACCAGTTTCTCTATTCCCTATTTTCTACCATCATATCAGGCTTTTAGCCATACACTTTCCATTTCATATTCACGCATTAGTTCCCTTGCACAAACCTCTGATCCCTTTATCTTAGAAGACATATACACATATATACTTTGTAATGCCTACCCATATATATGAAGGATCAATATCTATAGCCACCCAAAATGTGAAGGGATTCCTATCAGCTGAAAAACGTTCAATAGCACTTCATGATTTCCACAAAAGAAATCTCGATATCATTATGATTCAAGAAACACATTTTAAGAGAAACCATGAGCCTACACTCTCGTCCAAATATTACGATAAACACTACTTCTGCTCAGGCCTGACCAGGCATAATGGTGTCTGCACTTTATTTAGACGCAATACCTCCTTTGACCTATTACAACAATTCAATGACCACGAGGGTAGGATTCTAATACTGGTAGGACTTTATTATGGTAAACCTATCACTCTTGCAAATATATACGCCCCCATCAGACCCACTCCCTGTTTTTTTCGAAAAGTTATGAACAAACTACTAGACATTGCCAAGGGCCCAATCATACTAAGTGGAGATTTTAATTACCCTTCGGATCCTTCGCTAGATACTTCTACAGGTCACTCCTATCTAAGAAATTCACAGATTAGGAATAATAATACATCTCTCCAAATACTTAAATTATTCGATACCTGGAGAGCAGTACACCCCTCTATTAGGGATTACACATTTTTCTCTCACCCTCAAAAATCTTATGCCAGACTCGATTATATATTCTGCGACCAAGCCTTTTTGACGAATTTGGTTGATTCAAAAATCTCACACACTACATGGTCAGACCATAGTCTAGTCAAATCTACTTTTAAATGGACGAGTAAACCCAGACACAGTCTAAATTGGAGATTAAACGAATATATCCTTACAGACAATGAAATCATAGACCAACTCATCAAATATACAGACGAATACTTTGTATTTAATATCTCTGCAGACACAAACACCGCAAATAATTGGGAATCTTACAAGTGTTATATTAGAGGAGTTATTATACAGCTAACAGCGAAACTTAAAAAGCAGAGATCTGCTCAATTCGATACTTTGTCTAACTCTTTAAAGAAGAGTGAAGATATACATAAAAAAGACCCAAAATCCCCGCAAAAATTGTCCGCAGTAACGTTAGCTAGGGAAAACCTTAATAAATTTCTGATAGAAAATGCACATATGCTCTCCCTGACAACAAAAGCTAAATTCTTTGCTGAATCAAACAAAGCAGGAAAAATGTTAGCCAGATTCTTAAAAAAACGGAGACTCTCCTCCTATATTCAATCTATCAAACAAAACACAGGAGTAATATGCACTAAAAACGAAGACATAGCTGATAGCTTCGTCACATATTATACTTCACTATATAACATAAAAGACACAAATGAGCAGGAGAAAAGAGACAAACTACAAGCATATTTAGATTCTATAGACGTTCCCTCTATCCCTGAAGAAGATATGTCTATGCTCGATTCCCCCATTGCTTTACAAGAAGTGGTCAACACGGTTAAATCCCTGTCCAATGGAAAATCACCAGGCCCAGATGGCCTTACTGCCAAATGTTATCAGTTATTAGTAGGGAATCTTGCCCCGCATTTACAAGAACTATTTCTCTCCATAGACCAGGGTCTAATGTTCCCCCAATCTCTTTTAAATGCTGTGATAACAGTGATTCCGAAGCCGGATAAACCCAGAGATCTTGTTGGTAATTACAGACCGATTTCTCTCTTAAATGTAGATATTAAAATATATGCCAAGATCTTAGCTAATCGTCTTGCCCATATCTTACCGAAGGTCATCCACCCAGACCAGGTTGGATTTGTTATTGTCCGTGAAGCAAAGGATAATACCACCAGACTCCTGCATACATTATTTACCTCCCACGAACAAGCAAGCCCCCTGGTGTTGCTCTCTACTGACGCTGAGAAGGCCTTCGACAGGGTTGATTGGCATTTTATGTGGTCAGCCCTGTCGAAATTTGGTCTCTCAGATGTATTCTTGTCTAGAATACAAGCCCTATATAATAACCCTCGAGCCACTATTAAGGTTAACGACATAATATCACAGCCCTTCCCTATCTCTAATGGCACCAGGCAGGGGTGTCCGTTATCCCCTCTCCTATTCGCTCTCACGGTAGAAATTTTAGCTATCCAAATAAGAAACAACCCAAATATCTCGGGGATCAAGATAGGCAACATTCAACAAACATGTCTCCTGTTTGCAGACGACATTATATTCACTCTGCAGACACCACTAACTTCCATACCAGCCCTGATACGGGATTTAGAGAGTTATAAACAATTTTCCAACTACTCAATTAACATGGATAAATCGAGCATTATTCCCGTCCACATAAACCCAACAGAAATGGACTATATTCTACATAAAACTCCCTTCCCTGTTGTAAATACCCTTAGTTATCTAGGACTAAATATACCAAAGAACCCTAAGAATTTATTCCAAGAGAACTATACAACACCTCAAACTCATGTCTTCTCCCTATTACATGCATGGCATAAGCAAGGACACCTTTCCTGGATAGGCCGAATAAACACAATAAAGATGATGATACTCCCTAAATATTTATACATATTCCAGGCTCTACCGATAACATTACCGAGACACTATCTTCGCACACAACAAAAGATGCTAGATTCCTTTATTTGGGCTTACAAAAAACCAAGAGTATCGCGGAATTCGATGTATTTAAGTAAGGAAGAGGGTGGCCTAAATGTCCCAAACTTAGCGCAGTACCACAAAGCGACACACTTAACGCGAATAGTCTCATGGTCTCATAACCCCACCTCCAAAATTTGGATCCAAATGGAAGCAGCCTCCCTCGGCATAAGCGGAATGCGAGATCTGTGTTGGCTTCCTAAAACATTCAGACCCCCTATAACTAAGGCTAATGAATGTGTAAGAACTACATTAACTATATGGGACTCTCTCATTCGGAACCCAAACACTCTCTCTACTCCAATCTCCCCAATGACCCCACTGTTAAACAATACCCTTTTTCTCTCCCAACATCAGTTTAAATATGAACCAGAAGATACCTCCTTGAAAAATATGCCTATATTTTTACTCACAGAAAACTCCCAAATAAGGGATAGAATTGTTTTAAGAGACTCGATAGGTTCTCCCTTCCACTGTTGGTTTCCCTACTTCCAAATTCGACAAGCAATTATGGATAACCCTCATAAAAATGACTGCCTCCATCCGCTTACCCCATTTGAGAAACTATGCAATACAAAAGACATTCAAAAATCCCATCTCTCTCTCACACATAAACTCTTAAGAGCTATACATACAGTTAAGCTACCGTCCTACACCTCCAAGTGGGAAACTGAGCTTCAGATTCAGCTCCCAAAAGATACCTGGCTACAATGTTTTAACACGGTCCACTCCTCTTCCCTTTCACTCACCCTAACTGAACTCAACTATAAGATTATTTCACAATGGTACCTTACACCCCAAAAATTTAATGAAATATATCCAGGAGCTAATTCGAGCTGCTGGAGACGATGTGGTGAAGTGGGCACACTCTCCCACATATGGTGGTCCTGTAACAAATTGACAAACTTTTGGACTCAAATTGAGTGTTGCATCAATCTTATATTGAACACACAGATATCCCTTTCAGCAACCATGATCTTACTAAACCAAATACCCAAATTGAACTGTGTTTACCATAGGAAACTCCTTCAACTGATGCTAACATGTGCCAGACGTATTGTCCCTCGGTATTGGAAACAGGCCCTCCCCCCAACTTATGGTCATTGGGTGAAAGAAGTCACACATATACTAGCTCTAGAGAAGAGACATTATTGTTTTATAGGAAAGAAAGATTTTATATTAGATGTAATTTTCTTATGGGAACAAAGAACACCATAAATCTACAATAATGACCTTTCTTCACTGCTATGCACAATTGGTTCTACAATCATTTGAAGTATATGTTTTTCTCTTTGTAAGGATTAAATGCAAAGGAATTACATTATATTATATTAAACTATAATATATCTCTACATATCTTTATTTTTATTACATACTTTCCCCCTAATCCCCACTATTCCCTGCATAAACCCCTTTCATATTCCCTCACTGATTTCCCCCATCCCTCTTGCTTTCATCTTATATTTATTTTTTATTTTTTTTCAAAAAGAAGAAGAAAAAAAAAAAAGGAAATGGTTAATAGGATGCTGCAGAGACTCAATGTAGCTGGAAGACATTCACTGATTAATGTTATCCATTTCTTTGTATATGCTATACCTAAAAATGACAATTGCAAGGGAATTACATAATATTATACCTTACTATAATATATCCTTATATATCCTTATTTTTGTTATATACCTTCCTCCTAATCCCTTTTGTTACCTGCCCTTACCCTTCCCATATCCCTCTTCAGACCACCTCTTTCCCTCTCGCTTATAATATTTGTTTTTTTTTATATATTTTTTTTAAAAAAAGGAAAAGGAAATGATTAATAAGATGTTGTAATGACTTAATGTAACTGAAAAGCGTTCATTGATTTATGTTATTCATTATTTATCTATGTTGTTCCCCAAAATGTCAATAAAACTTGTTTAAACAAAAAAAAAAAAAAAATGAAACAGCTGCCAAGAACAATTAATTTCTTTACTTTTGAAAATAAGCAGTAGAGAACTTTTTCTTTACTTATAATATGTCATTTTACATTAATTTAATATAACTGAATAAAAAAAAAAACATTTCTGCATTTTAGTGGAATTACTAAATATTTAATTGTCTACTAAGGATGTTTTAAAAATAACTGTTTTACTTATGACCTAATAAACAGAATGAAAACGATTGTAATGTAATTCTGATACCGTAAAGATGACTTGAAATTAAGGTCATTGCACATTGTAGAAATCTGCTCCCTCTGCAAATGATATCTAAATTCATTGCTCTCAACAGTTTTGGCACCAGAAGTGAAATGTGGTTACAGTGAATTCACAAGAATGATTTGAACATCTCTCAGAACGTACTGTACCGACTGTTCCTGAGACTGTGCTATGAATACCATTATACGTAGATGCACCAAAAAAAAATGCTTAAAAGATTACAAACAATATGGCATGAAACTATTTTATTATCTGATTTCAGCTGCTACTATATTTTTGCTTAGTAAATGTCCCAATTCTTTGTTTATCTATATACTAATGATATTTTTGAATAGTGTTGTGAAAGTGCGAATGTCAACAATAAATTCTATTTAAGTCTTTCTTCCCCTCAGAACATTCTACATTCCGCTTTATTCAGTCACTATGATGTCATTCATTTTCTGACATATTTAGAAAATAAATATGCATGATTTGCAAGTTTAAAAGTAATATTTAGTTTTTAAACATTGAAAGAAGGAAACAAATACAATAAATGTGTTAGTGATACAGCAAAGTGCAATAATGATCACAAGACATTTGATTTTTCAGCAACACATTACTTGAGATCACAATAAATATATATATATATATATACTTACAAGTAGAAATGTTTATGTGACCTCTACTTATAAAGGCATGAGCTATGCTACAATATTACATTAATGGCTATATTACAAGCACTAATTTATTGTTTGCCCGTAAGCTGGCAAATTCGGCCATTTACATGTGCACAATATATAACCAGCCATTACAAGTGGCTGGTTATTGCTACTGCGAGCTTGCGGTAGCAATTAGCACTTAGAAAATAACCAGAGATCAGATCTCTGGTTAATTTTCTAAATGTCCCCAATTGTCCTTAAATTTAAGAGTCTTTTAGTTTTTTAAATAAAAAACAACTGCATAAAGCAGTTTTTAGGGGTTAAAAGTGGCGGGTGTGGTGTGTTAGAAAAAACGGAACTGAAAAGTGTCTTTACATTGCGGCCTATGGGGAACTGTATGTTCCCTGTAAATATATATGTATATGCTAATAAACTTACACCTAGATTACGAGTTTTGCGTTATGAGTCAAATAGCAGCGTTGTGGCCCATAACGCATTATTTTCCCTAACGCAGCCATTACAAGTCTTGCCCGTATAGGTGTACCGCAAGCCTCTTAGCCTGTACTGCAACGTCAGTACCACACTCGTGAAAATGTAGTTTTTTAATGGGATTCCTATAGCGCCGGTATTACGAGTTTTGTGGTGAGGCTAAAAAGTGAGCGTTACAGCCTAAAATGACAAGATCTGTACCACCATCTAAAGTCAGTAGATATGAGTTTTATGCTACAAAGCTGTAACATAAAACTCATAACTAAAGTGTTAAAAAGTACAGTAACGGGGGCGGAGCTTGCCATGCTGCATGGTGGACACGCACTATCAGAGCTCTGCAAACCGAGTGCTATTTAACTTATTTTTTCACACTTTTATTTTATTATTTTTGACCAGATTTCTCCCTAAATCATAAGAGAATATTTCTCCACACTTGCTAAGGGCTGAAAACGAGTTGGATGTCTGCTGTTATCGAGCCTATACTAACTTTCCCTATTCGCAACGGCTCTGAAAAAAGGGAGCATCAGACTTCCGGTTCGGACTCCTAAGGCCTCGTGGGAGCTATCGAGCAAACCTGTCTTCACTCCTGGCCTCTACTCACTTCTGTTCTCCCCAACACCTACAAGTATTGCTGCCTAGCAGTATTTCACCCCCTAACTGGGGTAGTACACAACACGCCACTGCACTGAGTAGAAGGAGATCGTGGGCGTCATTCCGGATCGCTCTGGGAGCGGTACCACCACCATAGCGACAGGAGATCAGACTGAGCAAGCTGCAGCTGCAACCGCAAATACTTGCCTCTTTCCCTCTGCGGTATCTTCAAGCCATTAAGGAGCCTCAGCTGAGACCGGCTTTGCACCCTGCAACCTCCCGATCAGACACAGCAGCACTGGTGACACTAGAACTACACGGACACTGCCTGCCACTACTGAAGGGGGTAAGACTTTCCCTGTTTATCTTTTCTTTGCTGCGGGAGGCAATACTGGGGAAGGCACTCATTAAAAAGAAATAGTTCAGCCTGACCACTTTACTCACATTGAGGGATACACTGCAGGGCTTAAAGAGACAGTAGTATCAGTCCCCCTCCTCAGCCTCATCATTAGCTTAACGCTACTACCTACTGTGAATGGTCAGATAAGCTTCTTAATATGACTGGAGGCCTACTTGTCACTTAATATTGGCGCACCCTCCCCTACAGACTCTGCACCACTTGCTCATTTATTGAACTGTCTAAAGAAGATCAGGGGAATAACAACCTGAGGAAACCATCCTCTTATACACCCTCACATATAGACTTCACTACCGCCACATGGGCTCTTTTATCCCTCCTGCATCTTGACTCCCCTGCAGTTCTCTTATTTCCCACTCTCCCTCTGGCATCAACTACTAAAGCACCCTTCTCATACAGGACCCCTGCACGCTAATATGGAGGCTGTCCAATGACACGGCCTCAGAGGAACTGACTCCTAAAGCTCCCTGAGCACACTCTCCCCCTTCTCTTAGATTTGGGCTCCCGACTTCAGCTACTACCTGATCTCTCTCCCCTTTTCCCGTTGGCCCTCATTGCCTACGGGTCATATCCCATAATCCCTTTTCCTTACTCACTCGGCAGAGAGAAACTCCCCTCGGAGAGAGTCAGCAACCCGTCAGTCTCCAAGTGAAGTAGTTTGCTTAACAAGGAGTGGAGAAGAAGTGCAGAAGGTTGGAAGGTTCAAGGGGAGAGAGTTGAGTGTGGAGACAGTGGCTTGTCCCAGGACAAATTACTAATTTGCAGTTAATTCACCACTACAACATGCAGGGCTAGGCCCCTAACACAGGGGGGTGTTGGACCCGTATTCCCCGCTCACCATCCTAACTTGGAATCTCGCCCACCAAAGCTCAGTAAGCAAGTGTTGACATCTTTGACTCACCTCACTGGCTATGGCCCACTCACAAAGGAAAAAGCAAAAACATAACAATCTACCAAAGTGGACTCTTTCAGATCATTTCTCTAATAAAACTACATTCGAGCAAGATATGTCAGATGACGACTCCCGAGATTCAACTATGCCCTCTAAAAGTCATTCTAGAGTCTTATCTCACTCTACTGAGAGGTCAACTCACACATCCTCATCCATTCTCGAATCCATTAAAGAGTTATCGAATAAAATGGACTCCCACTACTCCTCATTGAAACAAGAACTCAAGTTTTCAGTCTCTGAACTGAAGAGGGACATATCCTCTCTGGGCGAGAGGACGGAGTCGCTGGAGAAGAAGCAGGAAGATCTAAACTCTAATCTTCTTGCCTACACACAATCCCTGGCTGAGATGATTACAGACCTAGAAACAAAAATAGCAGATCAAGAAGACAGATCACGTCGTAATAATCTCAGAATTAGAGGTAAACCAGAGGACATCAGCCCTACTGACCTCGCTAAGCATCTCCAAGCCCTTTTTAAAGAGCTATTAGGCCCTACGTCAACTCAAGAAAATCTTATTGATAGAGCACATAGAGCTCTCAGGCCGAGAAACTCCCCATCAGGCTCGGCTAGAGACGTTATTGTCGGTTTACATCACTATATATTTAAAAAGAGGCTACTCAGGGCATCATGGCATCATTTCAGAACAAGAACTTAAAAGATCCATTTCAGGCTATTCAGATCTTTCCGGATTTATCTTCCCACACACTATCCAGGAGACGGCTGTTCCAACAAGTTACCCAATGTCTACGCAACAATAATATTAAATATAGATGGGGCTTTCCTGTTAAACTCTTCTTTCAGTTCGAAGAATCTTCATACGCCATTACAACCCCGGAGCAGGGGCTCAAGATCCTTCAATCACTGAAGCTCCTACACTCTTCAAATCAACCTTCTACCATCCCCAAAAAGCCGGAGAAGCTCAGCGCCACAGTCCCTCCTTGGCGGCCTCTACCTCAAACTTTCAGTTTTCATGCCGCAAGGAGAGACTCCTCCCTACCACTACTTACAATTTAATTGGTATAGCTACGTCACTGACACATAGCCCTGGATCTGGGCCTAACTATAGTCCGCAATTCTGATTAGAAATTAATAAATCACACTTCCTACACATAGTAGAATGATAATATAGTTTTTATCTCCCTACTGCCTCTCTACCTCCCTTATCAGGTTAGGGGCCCGCACATCGTAGATCACGAGAGCATAGTAGACTTTATTGTACGTCAAGTTCAGTTTTCACAAGAGACAGTCCTCGCTATGCAAATTGGTTACTATTTCGTTTGTGTGTCTAACTTTTCTAAGAATGTATACTTATGTAAATATGCCTAAGATTTTTGTAAACTTGGTTTGAAGTTTTGTATATGTTCATTTTATATAGCCTTAAC
Source organism: Bombina bombina (assembly GCF_027579735.1). Lineage (NCBI taxonomy): Eukaryota > Metazoa > Chordata > Amphibia > Anura > Bombinatoridae > Bombina > Bombina bombina. The sequence continues at coordinate 154,394,259 of NC_069501.1, forward strand.
GGTTCTAATTATAGTTAAGGCCTCACCACTGTCAACTGATCGCTAGATCTCTCCCTCTATCTACTTCCTTCTATTCCCTCCCTTCTCTCCCCATATTCATGAAAGTTGGATGGAGCGGGGACCCGGCTCCAGCACCCACCCCCTCGCACTTTTACATTTCATCGGCAGCTTCTACCCCCCCCCTTTCCCCAATATTTACCCCCTCCCTTATTAATCGAGCGGCTCTTGCCCGCTGCAACCCCCCCCCAGCCTATACTGTACGCAAATTACGTAATACCTTGATATATAGTTACACTCTCATAGTTTAGGATTTTACCTAATATTGGCGATTATATCCTTCTTGTTCTCCCTTACAACACCACTTTGCTCTGCTTTCTCTCACACAATGGCGCAGCTACGCTTCTTGACCCTTAATGCCCAAGGCCTCAACTCCCCCACTAAATGTAGTCTCCTGCTTAACATGCTCCATCGCTCTAAAATAGATGTGGCCTTCATTCAGGAGACACATTGGCTTTCTAATGTAGACACCACATATACTTATAGAAAGTTCCCTACAGTGATTACTGCATCCTTCACCACCAAATCCAGATGTGTTTGATTTTCTTCAACTCCTCAATCACATATGAACCCATTTACATCGAACGAGACCCACAGGCTCGTTTCATCATTTTAATTTGTAAACTTAACAAGAAATTACTCACTCTAGTGAATATTTATGCACCCAACTCGGGGCAAATCAAATTTTTCAGGCAGTTACTGGAGTCAGTGTCAGCCGTGACTCAGGGCGAACTAGTTGTGGGAGGGGATTTTAATCTGGTGTGGGACTCATCAGTAGACAGAACTGGTCCTAAGATATATATATTTTTTTTTTTGTTTAAATATTTTTATTGAGGTAACAATAAACAGTAGTATATTCTTATAAATCAGCATTTCAGAAAACAATATTGACATGAACACATATTGCTATAGTGAGGATTAGACTCAGAAGAGCTAAGAAGGTATCAATCCTCTAGTCCTCTGTACCTCATTTTATGTTAGTTACATGTAGATTCTGTTGTGTCTTCAATGCCTTCCCGGTCCACACGTGGGACCCATTTTCTAAAGTCCCGTGGAAGACACAGAATGTTTCCTAGACACATATATCAGTTGTTATTTGAACACATAGCAATTGGATGTCAGTGCATAAGTATAAACTCAGGGCCACAGCATACACACATAACATTCATGTACAATTTCATATAATAATTATCTAGTGTCAGCACTGCTAACTGCAAATATGAGAATAATGACACACAATGTAAATAATGATATTGGTGAGGCCCAAAGAGCGAATTCAAGGCTCTTTGGTCTGGGCAGAGACTACATAACTCTGCCTAAGATTTAATACCAGTAAATCCTGGCATGGGCTATTCCAATTGGCACTCTATAGTTGTTAAGTGTTAAGGATTAGGGGCCTGCATTAGCTATATTGCTTGGGCTGAAGCTATATGATATGTGAACCTTATGGGGGCAGGTGGGCATGACTTTCTACTTTATGTGGGAGGTAGGGAATATCCCCTACTCAGTAAGTCATAAACAAAATAGGAACTCCTATGGCACGCTACGATCATAGCCAGCAAATAATCAGCCATATATGGGCGATTGCATGAGTACCTCATCTTAGCCATGTATACTGTCTGTAGAGGCATATAGCCTATGTTGCAGGCTCTAGATTGAGAAAAGGGAAGTGCATCCAAGGATATTTTACAAGGTGCTTATATAAGGCAATGATCTAAGGGCTCTATAAAAAGCATACCATCACTTAAGAGCAGATTAGTGAATAATTTCTAAAGATTTGGACATCCTCTATTTCAAGCCCAATGGTGATGCCCTCGGTAATTCTAAATCAAGTTAAACATATAGCACATACATAGTAACGCATGCAGGCACATATATACAATGACATTTTGAGTTAAACCTCCTGGAACTAACATATTCTACTAGTTGTATTGCGGAACCTAAGATATGGCATCAAGTATGAAATACAAACAAAGCAACAAATCTAAGTTAACACTATTAACAGGTCATTAGTTTACTTTATATGTTATAGTCTCATGGTAAAGAAAAAAGGGGAAAACAAAGAAACCCAATTATAGCTGTGGGGAAATAACGTGGGCAGTGTTACCAACAGAGCAACCAAAAACTGGACCTGAACATAGAGAAAGTTAGCAGCTCGCCTTATGATGACACGCTCATCCCACATCTATTGGATTGAAGAGAAAAGACCTGCATTTAGACCGCCATTGCAAGATTAACCCCCCATCACGGAGTAGGACTCCAGAATGGAGGAGATGCCCCACTGTTGCCAAGTGGGACCTCTCCTGAGGGGTCGAAAACAGGGTCAAGTGTGGCCAGTCACAACAGACCGGGTGAGGACCAGCCATCGAGCACATAATTGATTGCGGAGCAGCAGCACTCCGCTTCAGGTAGCCCTCCTCTTGCGATGCAGCTACGTTCGATCCGGTCCGCTCTGATGTCACTCTCAACCAAGGTATTTGCTCATGGCCCATGATATGGACTTCAAACAATTGCGCTGTTGTCTCCACTGTATACAGCTGCGTTCGGGTGCCGGGTGCTGTGGGAGGCGCCAAGTCTGCTGCTTCTTCATAAGGCTCTTCACAAGCCCCATTTTGTATATGGTGAATTAGTTTGTCCAGTCTATAACACATCTGTTTCTCAAAATCATTCAGGAGGGCATACAGGGCGCTACTTAGGTTCCCTCTCTCAGGAATAGCCATGTTGAACTAGATTACCCCCGTTCACAGGGGGGGTTTCTGAGAAATGTTGCAGGCCACACACGAGTATATCTTCTGCCCCCCACAGTTCAAGGAAGCCTCAATCGGCAAAGTTTCCATATATGTCTGTTCTGTCTGTACTTAGACATACAAAAACATCTTCAATAGTGTAGATTTCTGATGGGATCAGCAAGTATTTAACAGGTTCTTCATATCACTGCAGGAGCTTATTAGGAAAGCGGCTTCTCATGGCCGTGGTTAGGCACGCCCCCTCCTAAGATATCTTTAACTGAAAGGGCCCTACATCCCCTTTCAGTTGCCTTCCAAAACCTATTTAAACAGTATGATTTATACGACGTGTGGAGAGCTCTCCACCCGAGGGGATGTGAGTTCACCTTTTATTCTCCCCCGCATAAATCCTATACCCAGATCGATTTCTTCTTTCTGGGGTCCCGATTCCTAGATACTGTCACAGACGCATCAATTTTGACTATCTCTTGGTCAGATCATGATTCACTAACCATGACTCTTGGCAAGTATTCCCCTCATACCTCAATATTCACTTGGCGCCTTAAGGACTTTCTTGTCACTAACCCGATGTTTAAAGTGGAAATACAAGAGGTCATAGCTGACTTTCTGACTAGAAATGACGCTCCGCCGTTGTCGGAGGAGGTTGTATGGGCCCCTCTGAAGGCTTACCTCAGAGGATACTACATAGCGAAAGCTTCTCAATTAAAGAAAGCTCAAGGGTGTTCCCTTGCGTCTCTCAACTGTCAACTTAGATCTTTGAAAATCAAACTGTCTGCTTTGTACTCTACCTCTCTAAATACCCAAATCGCAGAAATCTTTAAACAGATATGAATGCTAGAAGTCTATAGAACCCAATCCAACTTAGAAAAACTTAAGCAAATATACTACTATAAAAGTAACAAAGCCTCTTCTCTTCTAGCAAGGAAATTAAGAAATAGAACAGCCCAAGCAAAGATAACCACTATTAATTTGAGCAATGGTCCAGTGTCATCTCCTAGAACAGTAGGTGAAGTCTTTAAGGACTTCTACTATAAGCTTTACAACTTAGAATCGTCCGACTCTCAAAGTCGCTCCCACTTGACGGCATTCACTGTTATTTGCAAGCTCTAAACCTCCCACAATTGGATCAATCAGATATTCTAGACCTTGTTTCTCCGATCACACTTGAGGAAGTCCGGTCGAGTATCAGAGACCTTAAAATAACCAAATCACCTGGCCCGGGCGGTTTTACGGGTCAATTTTACAAGACCTATGTCTCTCTGATTTCCCCCATTTTATGTAGAGCCTTTAATGGAGTTAAAAGCAAGGGGCATTTTCGAAGTGAGTTCTTAGAGGCATCGGTTTCTACCATTCTCAAGCCCGGTAAGGATCCTTTGGAGTGCGGGAGTTATCGCCCAATCTCCTTGCTCAATATAGACACTAAACTTTATGCCAAGACTGTCGTAAATTGTCTAGCTAAAATTATCTCCTTCATTCCTCAAAGGGAAGGCCCAGACTCCACAAGGCGTATCCTTGACATATTGATTGAAGGGGCTAGGGTTGAGACTCCCATGCTTGCCCTGTCGTTAGACGCAGAGAAGGCCTTTGACGGGGTGAAGTGGGAGTACCTTTGGGAAACCTTTACGTGCCTTTAATCTTCCTGAGGAATTTATACTTTCGGTTCAGGCTCTCTACTCCTACCCGGCGGCCAGAGTCAAAGGAGTTGAACTTCAGTCTAGCCGTTTTGACATCACAAATGGAATGAGACAGGGGTGTCCTCTCTCCCCTCTCTTGTTCGCTCTTTCCATTGAGCCTATGGCGCAAGCTATTAGACTTGACCCAGATATCTCTGGGTTTCAGGTCCGGTCGTCTCAACATAAAATCTCCTTGTACACGGACGATGTTACCCTTCTGCTTACTAATCCATCCACGTCCCTCCCGGCCGAATTCAGGATTCTCACCCAGTTTAATGCCATGAGTTATTATAAGCTTAACCTGTCTAAGATGGAACCCTTACATATTAATGTTTCACCACTCAAGTTATCCTCTCTACAGAGAAACTTCCAATTTCAATCACCTAGTTCTATTAAACTTCTAGGTATCTACCTCTGCCCATTAACGGCCACGGTAATTTCCAAGAACTATGTGGAAAGACTCCCAGAATGGAGGAAACTCCTAGATTCTTGGGACTATCGTGAAATTTCATGGACAGGTAGGATCGCTGCCATTAAAATGTCCTTTATTCCCAAGATAACCTATTTGTTCCAATCACTTCCGATTAATGTCCCTAGACCCATCCTCAACAAGTTACAGAGCTTAATCACTAATTATGTTTGGAAAGGTAGAAAACCCAGGACCTCCAGACAAACTTTAAAGCAGATCTGTGATAAAGGGGGGCTTAGTTTACCAAATATCATCCTGTATTATCAAGCAGCTAGGTTGACCCATTTGATGAGTTGGGGTCAACATAATTGTCTGGCTTCTTGGAGAGAAGTTGAACATTCCCTCCTACCATCAGGCTTGCGTTTAATTGACTTGCCCTGGGTTCCGTCTCATTGCAAGAAAAGTCTTCACATCACCCACCCGGTGATCTTAGATACCTTACACTTTTGGGAACAAACAAGGTATTTACCTGCGATAGCCCCTCACCCTTCCCCGAGACAAGCTATCGCAAGTGCTCTTTTTTGCCTTCCTGATTCCCACATCTCCAGCTTGAGGGATCTTGATGCTACCTACATTTCGGACCTATATAACCATACTAATGAACTATCATATAAGGCAGTCTGTGACAAATTACAAGTCCCGATTTTTCTGAGATTTGAGACCTTCTGACTTTGCTCCATAGTTAGATCATGGGGATTCCCTAAAAAGAATCTTAGAGCGGTCACGATATGGGAGCAGAGATGGTCACTACCCCATAAACTTAAACTCACTCTTTCCTTCCATTATGACATTTTACTTAATCCTTCCTCCCAACATAAAATCTCTCAACACATAGCCTGGGAGAAAGAATTAAATTTCACATCTGACACTGACTCCTGGTACAGAGAACTAATTTTCACTAAGAAGTTACTACATTGCATGACCCTATGGAAACTGCACTATAAGCTAACAGTCCGTTGGCACTTAGTTCTGGCCACATTACGTAACATAAGATATACAGCACCCATCCTCGCACTTGCTGGAGGGGATGTGGGCAATTAGGATCTCAAGCTCATATTTGGTGGTATTGCCCTAAGGTAACGCCAGTTTGGACTCAGATCTTCAACAATTTACACTCGCTAGGCATTACCCCTACCCTGAGCCCACAAACATGTCTTCTCCATCTAAACTTTTCGAATCTATCCTCCGCACAAAAATCTTTGACCATTTACATACTCATGTCTACTAAGCTAGAAATTGCAAAAACCTGGAAGCTTCCCACTCCCCCCTCCATTGCACAGATTCTAACTACTGTTAACTTTCTTCTAAGAATGGAAGCATACTCCTATTCAATGCAGGATAAACTAGACTCCTTTTATGAGATTTGGTCACCTTGGTGTGAAAAATTCCCCCCCTGAAATGGGTTAAACCGGGTAGAAAAATCCTACTGTATGCATCCCCTCCTGAACTATTTATGCTTCCCTTCTCACCTCCTCCTCTAATATCTCCTTCGTTTTGCACTCTGTTCATCTTCAAATAAACTGTGAGAGTTATTGTATTGTATAGTATATATTATAATGTTAAATGAAAAATGAGAAAAACCTAGGCCTAGATTTGGAGTTCGGCGGTAGACGTCAAAACCAGCGTTAGAGGCTCCTAACGCTGGTTTTGGCCGCCCGCTGGTATTTGGAGTCAGTGATTAAAGGGTCTAACGCTCACTTTACAGCCGCGACTTTTCCATACCGCAGATCCCCCTACGCCATTTGCGTATCCTATCTTTTCAATGGGATCTTTCTAACGCCGGTATTTAGAGTCGTTTCTGAAGTGAGCGTTAGAGCTCTAACGACAAGATTCCAGCCGCCTGAAAATAGCAGGAGTTAAGAGCTTTCTGGCTAACGCCGGTTCATAAAGCTCTTAACTACTGTACCCTAAAGTACACTAACACCCATAAACTACCTATGTACCCCTAAACCGAGGTCCCCCCACACCGCCGCCACTCGATTAAAATTTTTAACCCCTAATCTGCCGACCGCCACCTACGTTATATTTATGTACCCCTAATCTGCTGCCCCTAACCCCGCCGACCCCTATATTATATTTATTAACCCCTAACCTGCCCCCCACAACGTCGCCGCCAGCTACTTACAATAATTAACCCCTAATCTTCCGACCGCAAATCGCCGCCACCTACGTTATCCCTATGTACCCCTAATCTGCTGCCCCTAACATCGCCGACCCCTGTATTATATTTATTAACCCCTAATCTGCCCCCCTCAACGTCGCCTCCACCTGCCTACACTTATTAACCCCTAATCTGCCGAGCGGACCTGAGCGCTACTATAATAAAGTTATTAACCCCTAATCCGCCTCACTAACCCTATCATAAATAGTATTAACCCCTAATCTGCCCTCCCTAACATCGCCGACACCTAACTTCAATTATTAACCCCTAATCTGCCGACCGGAGCTCACCGCTATTCTAATAAATGTATTAACCCCTAAAGCTAAGTCTAACCCTAACACTAACACCCCCCTAAGTTAAATATAATTTTTATCTAACGAAATAAATTAACTCTTATTAAATAACTTATTCCTATTTAAAGCTAAATACTTACCTGTAAAATAAATCCTAATATAGCTACAATATAAATTATAATTATATTATAGCTATTTTAGGATTAATATTTATTTTACAGGCAACTTTGTAATTATTTTAACCAGGTACAATAGCTATTAAATAGTTAAGAACTATTTAATAGTTACCTAGTTAAAATAATTACAAATATACCTGTAAAATAAATCCTAACCTAAGATATAATTAAACCTAACACTACCCTATCAATAAAATAATTAAATAAACTACCTACAATTACCTACAATTAACCTAACACTACACTATCAATAAATTAATTAAACACAATTGCTACAAACAAATACAATTAAATAAACTAGCTAAAGTACAAAAAATAAAAAAGAACTAAGTTACAGAAAATAAAAAAATATTTACAAACATAAGAAAAATATTACAACAATTTTAAACTAATTACACCTACTCTAAGCCCCCTAATAAAATAACAAAGCCCCCCAAAATAAAAAATTCCCTACCCTATTCTAAATTAAAAAAGTTACAAGCTCTTTTACCTTACCAGCCCTGAACAGGGCCCTTTGCGGGGCATGCCCCAAGAATTTCAGCTCTTTTGCCTGTAAAAAAAAACATACAATACCCCCCCCCAACATTACAACCCACCACCCACATACCCCTAATCTAACCCAAACCCCCCTTAAATAAACCTAACACTAAGCCCCTGAAGATCTTCCTACCTTGTCTTCACCATCCAGGTATCACCGATCCGTCCTGGCTCCAAGATCTTCATCCAACCCAAGCGGGGGTTGGCGATCCATATTCCGGTGCTCCAAAGTCTTCCTCCTATCCGGCAAGAAGAGGACATCCGGACCGGCAAACATCTTCTCCAAGCGGCATCTTCGATCTTCTTCCATCCGGTGCGGAGCGGGTCCATCTTGAAGCAGGCGACGCGGATCCATCCTCTTCTTCCGATGTCTCCCGACTAATGACGGTTCCTTTAAGGGACGTCATCCAAGATGGCGTCCCTCGAATTCCGATTGGCTGATAGGATTCTATCAGCCAATCGGAATTAAGGTAGGAATATTCTGATTGGCTGATGGAATCAGCCAATCAGAATCAAGTTCAATCCGATTGGCTGATCCAATCAGCCAATCAGATTGAGCTCGCATTCTATTGGCTGTTCCGATCAGCCAATAGAATGCGAGCTCAATCTGATTGGCTGATTGGATCAGCCAATCGGATTGAACTTGATTCTGATTGGCTGATTCCATCAGCCAATCAGAAAATTCCTACCTTAATTCCGATTGGCTGATAGAATCCTATCAGCCAATCGGAATTCGAGGGACGCCATCTTGGATGACGTCCCTTAAAGGAACCGTCATTAGTCGGGAGACATCGGAAGAAGAGGATGGATCCGCGTCGCCTGCTTCAAGATGGACCCGCTCCGCACCGGATGGAAGAAGATCGAAGATGCCGCTTGGAGAAGATGTTTGCCGGTCCGGATGTCCTCTTCTTGCCGGATAGGAGGAAGACTTTGGAGCACCGGATTATGGATCGCCAACCCCCGCTTGGGTTGGATGAAGATCTTGGAGCCAGGACGGATCGGTGATACCTGGATGGTGAAGACAAGGTAGGAAGATCTTCAGGGGATTAGTGTTAGGTTTATTTAAGGGGGGTTTGGGTTAGATTAGGGGTATGTGGGTGGTGGGTTGTAATGTTGGGGGGGGGTATTGTATGTTTTTTTTTACAGGCAAAAGAGCTGATTTTCTTGGGGCATGCCCCGCAAAGGGCCCTGTTCAGGGCTGGTAAGGTAAAAGAGCTTGTAACTTTTTTAATTTAGAATAGGGTAGGGAATTTTTTATTTTGGGGGGCTTTGTTATTTTATTAGGGGGCTTAGAGTAGGTGTAATTAGTTTAAAATTGTTGTAATATTTTTCTTATGTTTGTAAATATTTTTTTATTTTCTGTAACTTAGTTCTTTTTTATTTTTTGTACTTTAGCTAGTTTATTTAATTGTATTTATTTGTAGCAATTGTGTTTAATTAATTTATTGATAGTGTAGTGTTAGGTTAATTGTAGGTAATTGTAGGTAGTTTATTTAATTATTTTATTGATAGGGTAGTGTTAGGTTTAATTATATCTTAGGTTAGGATTTATTTTACAGGTAATTTTGTAATTATTTTAACTAGGTAACTATTAAATAGTTCTTAACTATTTAATAGCTATTGTACCTGGTTAAAATAATTACAAAGTTGCCTGTAAAATAAATATTAATCCTAAAATAGCTATAATATAATTATAATTTATATTGTAGCTATATTAGGATTTATTTTACAGGTAAGTATTTAGCTTTAAATAGGAATAAGTTATTTAATAAGAGTTAATTAATTTCGTTAGATAAAAATTATATTTAAGTTAGGGGGGTGTTAGTGTTAGGGTTAGACTTAGCTTTAGGGGTTAATCCATTTATTAGAATAGCGGTGAGCTCCGATCGGAAGTTTAGGGGTTAATAATTGAAGGTAGGTGTCGGCGATGTTAGGGAGGGCAGATTAGGGGTTAATACTATTTATGATAGGGTTAGTGAGGCGGATTAGGGGTTAATAACTTTATTATAGTAGCGCTCAGGTCCGCTCGGCAGATTAGGGGTTAATAAGTGTAGGTAGGTGTCGGCGACGTTGTGGGGGGCAGATTAGGGGTTAATAAATATAACATAGGGGTCGGCGATGTTAGGGCAGCAGATTAGGGGTACATAGGGATAACGTAGGTGGCAGCGTTTTACGGAGCGGCAGATTAGGGGTTAAAAGTGTAATGCAGGGGTCAGCGATAGCGGGGGCGGCAGATTAGGGGTTAATAAGTGTAAGGGTAGGGGTGTTTAGACTCGAGGTACATGTTAGGGTGTTAGGTGCAGACGTAGGAAGTGTTTCCCCATAGGAAACAATGGGGCTGCGTTAGGAGCTGAACGCTGCTTTTTTGCAGGTGTTAGGTTTTTTTTCAGCTCAAACAGTCCCATTGTTTCCTATGGGAGAATCGTGCACGAGCACGTTTTTGAGGCCGGCCGCGTCCGTAAGCAACTCTGGTATCGAGAGTTGCATTTGCGGTAAAAATGCTCTACGCTCCTTTTTTGGAGCCTAACGCAGCATTTGTTTTAACTCTCGATACCAGAGTTAAATTTATGGTGCGGCCAGAAAAAAGCCCGCGGAGCGTTAACAGCCCTTTTACCGCCGAACTCCAAATCTAGGCCCAAATTAGAAAAGCAACATTTCAGTGAAGGTCGTACAGAGATTTCTGGAAGTATTATTTATCTGTTCCTTCTCACCTTACTTAATTTAGGTTATTGGAAATTTTTGCTTTGTCACTTGTCAGTGGTAGAAATTATTTGGTAAGCTGCTCTCCTATTGGAAGTGAACTACTAACTGTTTACAGGTGTATTGTTGTCACTTATTTATTTGTGATGTATATTACTCACAGATATGTTGCACACTTTTGATGTTATTGAATTTTCTCAATAAAAATTTATTTAAAAAGGGGGGCGGAGCCGGCACTGGAAGGAGATGGCCGCACTTTAGGTGAGCTCCGGTGCTTCAGCCTTCTAAGTGCCTCTAATGTTAACTTAGACCGAATATATCCCCAGGACAGTACATTACCAATGTTCTGGTTCTGACCCTGCATAGAATTACGCTTCTAAAAAGGAGCAGGAGCGAGAATCCAGAGATGAAGGGAGCAGCTACAACAGGCTCCGGTTTACAATAATCAAATACAGGCAAGTAACACCCCAGCACAAACCAGAGTAGCTCTACAAAAAGCTGCAACTCCTAATTGAAGGTTGACACTGTGTAAGTTTAAGGAAAGCACGGATCACATACTCTTTATAAATACTAAGAGAAATTTGAAAGCCGCTAGTGCCCGCCATTTTGATGCGACACACGCATATTAAAATCAACAACCATGAGGGTATTATGATGTGGGCTCAATTTACGTAAAGAGAAGAGACAGGCTAGCTTAAAAAGGTGATTAAAGGTCAAATACAAACACCTTAAAAGAATCAACAGTTCATAGATATATACAGGGAGAAGCCTTTTGGCAAGTTCTAAACACAGAGCATGCAGCATTTGTTAGGTGAAAATGAAGGACACAGTCTATCTCACGCAGATTTCACTATTAACTGATTTGGGTAATGACATACTGTGCAACAATACAAATTAATGTTTAAAGACACTTATATGTACCCAGCAGAACCTTATACTGGTGCAATTGGGATGATGCCCATATTTACTCTACAACAGTCAATGTGATTCTTCAAAACAAAACAAAACAAGACCAGGGGGCCATATAATAGGGTCTGAACATTGACATGAACTTTTTTTGAAATTTAGATATCTATCGATTTATATGCCATTTGCCAGACACTCTACACAGCGCTAATCCACCACACAAGTTTGCAAGAGGAAGTTTTGGTTTTGAGTGAACCTTTACCACTAATATTACTCTGGGACATAAATCTAGGGTCTCTTCTAATAACATATTCTAAAACATATTCCTAAATACAAAGGACATTTTTTCTGAATACATATCTTTACTAAATAATTGTCAAATACATACAGAACTCTAACCAGGAAAGCATAGTATACTGCAGTGGCGAATCTTAAGCAATATACAGTTAATGTCAGACAAGATGTCGCCCAGGAAAAGCCTACAAAAAGGAAAACAAAACAAAAATGGATGCAAAGGGAATCCATCAATGGATACATATTTTAAGGCAGCTACCCCGCTGACGCCAAGAGAGATTTCTATCACACCACAGGGATCACAGCATTCATCCTGTTCCTCAGATTCGGGTTCAGATGCAGAAGAAAATCTGATCTCTGTGCCGCAGTCAGTGATTTCATCTATCCCTTCGAAGCAAGATTTTTCCTCGCTCATTATGCAAGTAAAGCAGTGTATTAAAGATGAGATCGCAGAGCTGATGAAAGATGTCACGGAAATTGGCAGCAGAGTGAACTCACTTGAAGAAAATATTCAGGAACATGATTCATGTCTGGTGAAAATGAATGCCCAGATGGAACAACAAGACCAAGCAATACAACAACTAGAGGACAAAATAGAGGACCTAGAGAATAGGTCCAGAAGACATAACATAAGGATAATAGGAATCCCAGAGGAAGTTGATGCCTTAATCTTACAGGAATATCTCCAATCTCTATTCTCGCAACTCAGAGACACTACAGATGACAGTACAGTAGGAATAGACAGAGCTCATCGAGCCTTAAGACCAAGACCCCCAGATATGGCACCCCCCAGAGATGTGATTGTAAAGATCACTAACTTTCAGTTAAAGGAACAACTTATGAAGGCGGCAAGAGAAAATCGTCCTATACAAAAAGATGGAAATACCCTCCAGTTCTTTGCTGATCTTTCGACCAGAACCCTAACTAGGAGAAAACATCTACAAGCTAGAAATATAAACTACCGCTGGGGCCATCCATTTCAACTAATAGTCATCTGGAAAAATAGGAGGGCAAGTTGTTCCTCGACACTGGAAATAGAAGAATGCTGCAGGAAACTGGAAATTCCTCCACCAATAATGGATATGGACAATCAGAAAGATCCTGTCTCCACTCCTCACTCACAGGCATTTCCAATGCCACAGCGCAAAGACTGGCAGAAAGTACGAAATAAGAAAATAAAAAATACTTCACCTAAGGACTCTAGGACCCACGTAGGGTGATTCTGAACATTCTCAGACTCTTTGATCAGGGGTCAAGTTGACAGTGTGAGTAAATATCTTTAAAGTTAGATATAAGAAACTTGTTTCGTTATAATACTAGATCAAATTGCAGATGTTAGTTAATAATAATTTCTCCTGCATTATGAATAGGTCGACAAAAATGTTATAATTACGTTGGTACTTAGAGGGTTGTACGATTTCCAATAGGGATTTCAGAGCCATTCCCCTCTATTGTTTGATTAGTGTAATGGCTCACTATACATATACTGTTTATTTTGTTAGTTTGTTAATAAGATTTGTTCTGCAGAAATATACTACCATGCAATGTGTCAAGAGGATTCATAAACATGAAGCGAGAGCTGAGAAGGTAAAGGTATGACAGACAATTGTATTAATGTTATAACACAAAATGTGAAGGGATTTAATGTTCCAAACAAAAGATCAATAGATCAAAAGAGGGGGGGGGGAATCATTGGGCTCCAGGAGACTCATTTCAAGAGGGGATCTATACCCAGATATTTGCATGGCAGTTTTTCTCAACACTATCATAGTGCCCACAACAACAAAAAAATCAATCGGGTAAGCATCCTCATTCGTAATTCAACACCCTTCAAATTGATAGACCAGAAGAAGGATGCTGAGGGTAGATTTCTAGCAGTTTGTGGAATCCTCTATAACAAGATAGTAACACTATTAAACATTTATGCCCCTAACCACAAAAAAGCAGCCTTTTATAAATATGTACTACCACAAATACAAGATATACAAAAAGGCCAGCTGATAGTCATGGGGGACTTTAACTTACCTATCAACCCTAAACTTGACAGCTCAAACCCAAATATAAATACTTCGAAAACTACACTTAAATCTACATGGAACCTTATCAGGCTACTTGGTTTACATGATCCGTGGAGGGTATCCAACCCTGAGCGAAAAAATTATACATTTTTTTCCAACCCAAATAAATCATATTCGAGGATAGATTATATCTTTTTAGATCACTTAACACTATCCCATGTAAAACACTCGTCCATCACACACACGGTTTGGTCTGACCACTCCATGGTTAAATGCTCCATCAATTGGCCCTCAGCCCCAGTAAGGGATTTCAGCTGGAGACTTGATGAATCTCTACTTCTAGACCCAGTAGTTCATAAGACCTTAGAATCGGAAATACGGGATTATTTCCATATAAATATACAAGACAATATGACACCATCAGTGATTTGGGAAGCTCACAAGTGCTATGTGAGAGGAATATTGATTAAAACTAGAGCCAACAAAATCAAACAAAAGAGAAAAGAATACCAACACATTTCTAGGGAAAATACACAATTAGATTATTTACACAAAATCCATCCAAAAGATGAAGATATTCTTAGCCAACTGAAGTTTTACAGATCCAAACTGATGTCTCACCTACATATAAAAGCCCAAACAACAGCATTTAAACTCAAACAAAAATTTTACTATGAAGCTGGTAAACCGGGATGCCACCTAGCTAGATCACTTAAAACTAAACAGGCAAAAACATACATCCATTCAATCAATAACCCTAGAGGGGGGAAAGTAGAGGATACTAAGCAGATAGCGGAAGTGTTTAAAAGTTATTACCATACATTATATAATCTGTTCCCCAATAGGTCTCTATCAGAACACAAAAATAAGTGCATGAAATACTTAGATTCTATACAACTCCCGACAATTTCAGAGAAAGATAGTGAGATGCTTCAAGCCCCGATTGATTTCAAGGAAGTTAGTGATGCTATTAAGACACTGAGACCCGAAAAAGCCCCGGGTCCAGATGGATTCTCTGGGTCATATTATAAATTGTACTCCCATCTTTTAATAGCCCATCTACTAAACACTTTCCAACAAATAGATAAAGGTAGTATTCTACCGGAATCCATGTTACAAGCCTATATAACAGTCCTCCCTAAACCGGGTAAAAAAACAGATGTAACAGCGAACTTCCGGCCAATCTCCTTATTAAACATAGATCTAAAAATCCTTGCTAAAGTCCTGGCGACCAGGCTCAATAGACTTCTGCCATCACTTATTTCACCTGATCAGGGGGGTTTTGTGCCGCGGAGAGAGGCAAGGGATAACACGGTAAAACTCCTAAATATATTAGAATTTATAAATAAGAACAAACTACCTTCGTTTTTTTTTATCCACAGATGCTGAGAAAGCATTCGATAGACTTGATTGGACCTTTCTTGAGAATACTCTTATCAAATTTAATATACCACCCCCATTTATAAACAAAATAATGGCTCTGTACACATTCCCCACAGCTCAAATTAGAATAAATGGTACACTCTCAGAACAGTTCGAAATTCGTAATGGAACTCGCCAGGGATGCCCACTGTCCCCACTTCTGTTTATCCTATCACTAGAAGTACTAGCAAGTAAAATAAGACTAAATACCACCATAAAAGGTATAAATATTAACCAACCACAGGGAATATAAACTATCCATGTTTGCAGACGATGTTCTCCTGTCTCTATCAAACCCCATAGAGTCTCTCTCCGAGGTGCAAAAAGAACTACAAGATTATGGGGAGGTATCAAATTTTTCTGTAAACGCCAACAAATCAGAACTCTTACCACTACACATGTCTACCAGTAGTATCATTCACCTACAAAACAAATGCTCATTTGCAATTCAATTGAAATCCATTAAATATTTGGGTATATACCTATCTAATAGCTTAGAGTCAATTTGCATAACCAACTACTCTAAACTGTTGAAAAATATCACTAATCAGGCCTCGACTTGGCTGTCGAAGAATATTTCTTGGATTGGGAGAATAAACACAGTCAAGATGGTATTGCTACCAACGATTTTGTACATTCTACAAACACTACCCCTACCAAATATTTCCATCTATATAAAAAAATTACAAAAGGTAATACATAATTTCATATGGAAGAAAAAACCACCACGAGTTAACAAATTATCTATGTATGCTCATAAAGATATGGGAGGGTTAGGAGTCCCAAATATACTATTGTATAAACAGGCCATCTCACTACAAAGAATTATAGAATGGAGCAGATACAATAAAGATGACCCAAAACATTGGATACAAATAGAACACAACATTTCTGGTATACCACAACTAGGGGGGGGTTTGCTGGTTACCCAAAACTTTATCCAGAAATCAGTTACATAATACCTCCACGATACTAAATACCGTATCAGACTGGAAGCTCATCCGAGATAGTTACAGGGGTATCACCAGTGCTCATTCCCCACTGACACCAATCTTAGCTAACGTAGAATTTACTGGAGGACTAGACCACAACCCTGGGGTAGACAACAGCTTAAAGGGATATGTGCCTGTGGCACTAATATGTAAACTAGGGAAAATTCTACCTAGAAACGAAATAGCAGAAATAGGTAATGGGTTCTTTGATCAGTGGTTACGGTACCACCAAGTTAGTCATTATATCTCAACACACAGAAATAGGTCAAACTTGATGAGGCCACTGACGCAGTTTCGAGCAAATGTGCATCTCTAGTGTACCACAAAAGGGATCCATCTAAATTATATACAGACTGTTGCTTACGGCCACATCTCCTACACCCCATAAATACATGACAGGGTGGGAAAAAGAATTGTTGGGGACGCAGGACACAAAAACGTGGAGAAACATTTTTAGTAATTTAGCTCACTCTGCCCACACAACTTACGCTTTAGAAACAAGCTACAAAATACTATTTAGATGGTATCTAACCCCGAACAGAATGAAATATCTATTTCCTTCAGCGAATGAAAAATGCTGGAGATGTAAGAAGACAGTGGGTAATATGGGGCACATTTGGTGGTCCTGTATGTCAATACACACATACTGGAAGGAAATAATAGAGGAAATAAAAATTGCATTATCTTGTAACATACCGCTTTCCCCGAAAGTCTGTCTATTCAATATGATAAATGAAGTTACATGTAAAATAAGGCGAAATGTAGGGCACATTATGTTAAACTCTGCCAAACAATTGATAGCAGCAGCATGGAAATCAGATAAGGTCCCCACAATGGAAGAGTGGAAAGAGAAGGTGAAAAATGCCCTAATGTTAGAGAGATATTATTACTTTAAAACCAACAAGATGACAATGTAGTATGACATGATGTTTTATTGGGACACCTACATTGGCTCAGGGAGATAGATAGAACGCTAAATAATGATTACCTCTGGGAATGCACACTTCTGGATGATGTATACTTATCCTCAAACCTTATTGCAAAGGTTTTAACTCTATTACCACTATAGAGTAAAAGTACCCACACTCTGCAGAAAGTAGTTGTTATTGTTGTTAGATTAGTTATTATGTTACTGTTATTAAGGTTGCTTTTCTTGGGCACTGTTTCTTTTTCAGGATGTACATGGACAATGAAGTACTAGCTATACTATGATATCTGAAAATATAGCATATTTGAACAAAAATGTCTTATTCAGATTCTGGAATATTGTAATGTATTACAGTCATGTAACTGATGCTCACCAATTGTATGGATAAGATTGTAAAGTGTTGGGGTATATGTGATCACCCAGTTATCATTTGCTGTACTTTGCAAACTTTTTCAATAAAGAAACAATAAATAAAAAAAAAAGAGTACAGTAACACCCATAAACTACCTATTAACCCCTAAACCTAGGCCCTTCTGAATTGGAAACACTATAATAAATGTATTAACCCCTAATCTGCCGCTCCTGATATCACTGCCACTTTAAAAAAATATTAACCCCTATTCCGCTAACATCCTCATTCTGACATCCTCAGCACTATAATAAACTTATTAAACCCTAAACCGCCGCCCTCCCGCATCGCAAACACTATTTAAATATTATTAACCCATATCTGCCGTCCGCCCACATCGCCCCCACTATACTAAAGTTATTAAACCCTACACCACCACCGCTATACTAAACCTATTAACCCCTAAACGCAGGACCAAAATATACTAAACTAAACTATTTACCACTAAACCTAACAACCCCCTAACTTTATATTAAAATTACAATTTACCTAGCTTAAATTAAATTTAAACTTACCTTACAAATTAAAAAAACTAAGCTTAAACTAAGAATTAAACTAATATAATTATTAGCAGCAATACACAATACTTGTGCAAAAATAGGAGCGCTCAATATGTGCACACAATATCACAAATAGTGAAATAAAATGAAATTAGATTAATATGCATATAACAAATTTAAGTTACATATAGCGTGCATATAAATAAGGAGCCGGCTTTATTCATCCTGACAGTTTGGTGTAGTATGAGCTTTTGGCGATAATTTCAATATTTGTTGTGAACGATACTTGCACTTTTTACAGTGTATTTAACAGTACTCTTTTGCTACTTACTGAACATTGGAACTTTTAACCCCTTAACGACCAAGGACGTACGCCACACGTCCTCAAAAAAAAGTCAGTTAATGACCAAGGACGTGTGGCGTACGTCCTTGGTCTGGAAAGCAGCTGGAAGCGATCCTGCTCGCTTCCAGCTGCTTTCCGGTTATTGCAGTGATGCCTCGATATGGAGGCATCCTGCAATAACCCCCCTTGGCCATCCGATGCAGAGAGAGCCACTCTGTGGCCCTCTCTGCACCGGACATCGATGGCCGGTATCGTTGGTGGGTGGGAGCTTACGTGGGAGGCGGGTGGCGGCCATCGGTGCGCTATGTGGAGTGGAGGGGGGCGGGATCGGGGGGCGGGAGCTACGGGGGCGCGCACGGGAGCGTGCGCGTGCACGGGGGTGGTGGGCGGGCGCGTGCACGGGGCGGGAGCGGGTGGGAACCGCTACACTACAGAAAAAAAAAAGTTAAAAAGTTGAAAAAAAACCCCACTAAAATGCAATCTAAGGGTCCTGGAAGGGGTTGGGGGTTGGTCTCGGTGGGGGGGGAAAGCTACACTACAGAAAAGGGAATTAAAAAAAAAAAAAGGCACATTTTGTTACAAAACTGGGTACTGGCAGACAGCTGCCAGTACCCAAGATGGCGCCCATTATTGCAGAGGGGAAGGGTTAGAGAGCAGTATGGTGGGGGATCAGTGAGGTTGGGGTCTAAGGGGGGATCCTACACATCAGCATATGTAAATATGCTTTTTTTTTTTTTAAAAAAAGGGTCAAATACCTTTTATTTTAGTACTGGCAGAGTTTCTGCCAGTACTTAAGATGGCGGGGACAATTGTGGGGTGGGGGAGGGAAGAGAGCTGTTTGGGAGGGATCAGGGGGTCTGATGTTTCAGGTGGGAGGCTGAGCTCTACACTAAAGCTAAAATTAACCCTGCAAGCTCCCTACAAGCTACATAATTAACCCCTTCACTGCTAGCCATAATACACGTGTGATGCGCAGCGGCATTTAGAGGCCTTCTAATTACCAAAAAGCAATGCCAAAGCCATATATGTCTGCTATTTCTGAACAAAGGGGATCCCAGAGAAGCATTTACAACCATTTGTGCCATAATTGCAGAAGGTGTTTGTAAATAATTTCAGTGAGAAACCTAAAATTGAGAAAAAATTAACGTTTCTTTTAATTTGATCGCATTTAGCGGTGAAATGGTGGCATGAAATATACCAAAATTGGCCTAGATCAATACTTGGGGTTGTCTACTACACTACACTAAAGCTAAAACTACCACAAAAAGCTCCCTACATGCTCCCTAATTAACCCCTTCACTGCTGGGCATAATACACGTGTGGTGCGCAGTGGCATTTAGCGGCCTTCTAATTACCAAAAAGCAACACCAAAGTCATATATGTCTGCTATTTCTGAACAAAGGGGATCCCAGAGAAGAATTTACAACCATTTATGCCATAATTGCACAAGCTGTTTGTAAATAATTTAAGTTAGAAACCAAAAGTTTGTGAAAAAATTTGTGAAAAGTGAACAATTTTTTCTATTTGATTGCATTTGGCGGTGAAATGGTGGCATGAAATATACCAAAATGGGCCTAGATCAATACTTTGGGTTGTCTACTAAAAAAATATATATACATGTCAATGGATATTCAGAGATTCCTGAAAGATATCAGTGCTCTAATGTAACTATCGCTAATTTTGAAAAGAAATGGTTTGGAAATAGCAAAGTGCTACTTGTATTTATGGCCCTATAGTTTACAAAAAAAGCAAAGAACATGTAAACATTGGGTATTTCTAAACTCAGGACAACATTTAGAAACTATTTAGCATGGGTGTTTTTTGGTGGTTGTAGATGTGTAACAGATTTTGGGGGTCAAAGTTAGAAAAAGTGTGTTTTTTTTCCATTTTTTCCTCATATTTTATAATTTTTTTTATAGTAAATTATAAGATATGATGAAAATAATGGTATCTTTAGAAAGTCCATTTAATGGCGAGAAAACGGTATATAATATGTGTGGGTACAGTAAATGAGTAAGAGGAAAATTACAGCTAAACACAAACACCTCAAAAATGTAAAAATAGCCTTGGTCCCAAACGGACAGAAAATGGAAAAGTGATGTGGTCATTAAGGGGTTAAAAGGATTGTTCTTACGCTGGATTGAACATATCGTTAAGGAACCTTTGAGTGCCATATGTTTGCTGTGTTTTTACATACCTCATATGTTTGAGGGTCTTGAGTGTGAGTGTTTTATCGTGAATACCATAATAAATTACTATTTGTATATACACTCTGCATTTAGAGGTGTTTGCCCTCCCTCTCTCTTTTCTTGTTTTAATATAATTATTAAACTAATATTAAATTAACTACCAATTAAATTAAACTAAACTACAGATTAAAAAAATCCTAACACTACTACTACAAAGTATCTAAATACAAAAACAAAAAAATACTAAGTTGCAAAAAATAACAAACACTAAATTACGGAAAAGAACAAACAAAATTATCCAAAATAAAAAAGAATTACACCTAATCTAATAGCCCTATCAAAATAAAAAAGCCCACTCAAAATAAAATAAAAACCCTAGCCTACAATAAACTACCAATGACCCTTAAAAGGGCCTTTTGTGGGGCATTAGCCCAAAGATATCAGCTCTTTTACCTGTAAAAAAACCACAAAGACCCCCCAACAGTAAAACCCACCACCCAACCAACCCCCCAAAAATAAAAAAAATAATTCTAAAAAAACCTAAGCTACCCATTGCCCTGAAAAGGGGATTTGTATGGGCATTTAGCTCTTTTACTCCCCAGACCCTAAACACAAAAAAAAAAACACACCCAAAAACCCTAAGCCTAACACTAACCCCAAGACGATCCACTTACAGTTTTTGAAGTCCTGCTTGAATGATCTTCATCCTGGAGTTGAAGTCCTGATCCAGGCGGCAAGAAGTCTTCATCCAGACGGCTTAGGTTTTTTAGAAAGTTTTTTTATTTTGTGGGTTTGGGGGTTTGTAATGTTAGTGGGTCTTTGTAATTTTTTTTCACTAAAAGAGCTGATATCTTTAGGGCAATGGCCTACAAAAGGTCCTTTTAAGGGCCATTGGTAGTTTATTCTAGATTAGGTTTTTTATTTTGGGGTGTTTTTTTAATGGGTATTAGAATAGGATTATTATTTTTTTTTTGATAATTTGTTTGTTATTTTGTGTAATGTATATTTTTAGGGGGTGTTTTTTTTTAGCAAAAGAGCTGTTTAACTTAAGGCAATGTCCTCCAAAAGGCCCTTTTAAGGGCCCTTGGTAGTTTGGGGGGTGGGAGTTTGTATAGTACCTGAACTCATTTCAATAATGACTAGGGACAACTTGGATTTAGTAGCTATAACAGAAACATGGTACAATGATTTGCATGACTGGGACATAGTCATACCTGGATACAGGTTATTTAAAAAGAACAGAGTAGGAAAGAAAGGTGGAGGAGTTGCTTTGTATGTAAATGAAAATATAAAGGTTACTGAAATTGTAGGAACAAATGATGAGGTGGAAAGTATTTGGGTGACTTTGGAAATTGGAGATAAAAATGTTTTTAGAATAGGGGTTGTATATAGGCCTCCATTGCAGGATGAAAAACTGGACAATCTGTTATTAGATGAAATAACCAAAATGACCATGAAGGGTAAGGTTATAGTACTGGGGGACTTTAATTTGCCAGATATAGACTGGAAGATTCCTTCTGCTAGATCGGCTAGAAGCAGGTATATTCTTGAATCTCTGCTAGGGGAATCACTTGAACAATTAGTCAAGGAACCAACTCGTAAGGAAGCTATATTAGATCTAATACTTACAAACAGTGATACAGTTTCAGATGTGTCTGTAGGTGAGAACTTAGGATCCAGTGATCATCAATCTGTTTGGTTTAGTATTCATGTTCAGGAACTGTACACCCAGACTAAAACAAAAGTTTTAGACTTTAGGACGGCAGATTTTTCATTAATGGGAGAATACCTAAAAAACTATTTAAAGGGGAAAAATCTTATTACAGGGGTTCAAGAACAGTGGGAATTTGTGAAAGGTGCCATTTTAGATGCAACCGCACACTGTATTAGACATGTCTGTAAAAGTAAAAGAAAGCGGAAACCAATTTGGTTTTCCAAAGAAGTAGCACATGCTGTAAAGACAAAAAAGATAGCTTATAAAAATTACAGACACACACAAGCAGATGATGATATGAAAATATGGAGACTCCAACAAAAAAAGACTAAGCAGTTAATTAGGAAGGTTAAAGCTGATGCAGAAGAGAAGATAGCACAGTCAGTAAAACATGGGGACAAAACATTCTTTAGATATATCAGTGAAAGAAGAAAAAATAAGGTAGGAATAGTAAAATTGAAATCAGTTGATGGTAGAATAATAGAAGGAGATAAGCAGATTGCAGACTGTCTCAATGATTACTTCTGTTCTGTTTTCACTAAAGATTGTGAAGATACAATGTCTACATTAAGGGATGCTATGCAAAATAGAAACAAGCTTAACAGTAATCTTTTTACAGAGGATGAGGTTTTGTTAGCATTATCAAAAATAAATGTTACAAAGGCAGTGGGTCCTGATAATATTCATCCAAGGGTTTTAAAAGAACTTCGTTCAGTGCTAACTGTCCCATTAACTGATCTGTTTAATCAGTCACTATTAACAGGAGCTGTCCCAGATGATTGGAGAATAGCAAATGTAATACCTCTTCATAAAAAGGGCAGTAGAGAAGAATCTGGCAACTACAGGCCAGTTAGTTTAACTTCAGTAGTAGGGAAATTAATGGAAAGCCTCTTAAAGGAAAGAATTATGACTTACATAAAGACAAACAATTTAGAGGACCAAAATCAGCATGGTTTTACTTCAGGGAGATCATGTCAGACTAATCTAATTGACTTCTTTGATTATGTAACAAAAGTATTAGACAAGGGAGGAGCAGTTGATGTAGCATATCTAGATTTCAGCAAAGCATTTGACACCGTCCCACACAATAAACTTATTCACAAACTATATCTCCTTGGTCTAGATTCAAAAATTGTGAACTGGGTGGAATGCTGGCTTAAGGACAGAAAACAAAGTGTCTTAGTAAATGGAGTTCATTCAGCAGAGGGGGCTGTTACTAGTGGTGTTCCTCAGGGGTCAGTTCTGGGGCCTGTTTTGTTTAACATATTTATCTGCGATATCAGCAAAGGGCTACAGGGGAAAGTATGTCTCTTTGCAGATGATACAAAAATTTGCAACAGAGTGGATGTTCCAGGGGGGGTAGACAAAATGAGAAGTGATATACAACAATTGGAGGATTGGACAAACGACTGGGATCTAAAGTTTAACACAGCAAAGTGTAAAATAATGCATTTAGGGAAGAAAAATCCAAATGTTAATTACAGACTCAATGACACTTTACTGACTGTTACAGACGAGGAACAGGACTTGGGAATTATTATTTCAGATGATTTAAAACTTAGTAAACAATGTAGTAAGGCAGCGAGTAAGGCTAGCAGAATGCTTGGATGTATTGGTAGAGGTATTTGCAGCAGAAATAGTAAGGTTCTTATGCCACTTTATAGATCATTAGTTAGGCCTCATCTTGAGTATTGTGTGCAGTTCTGGAGGCCATATCTTCAGAAGGATATTAACAAACTTGAATCTGTGCAAAGGAGGGCTACCAAAATGGTACATGGTCTAAAAAATAAAACTTACCAGGATAGGCTCAATGACCTAAATATGTATAGCTTAGAGGAGAGAAGGGAAAGAGGTGATATGATAGCAACTTTCAAGTACATTAAAGGGTTTAGTAAAACTGAGGCTGTGGGTATTTTACATAAAATGGAAAATTCAAGAACAAGGGGTCATGAGCTCAAGCTAAAGGGTAGTAGATTCAGGAGTAATTTGAGGAAGCACTTCTTTACAGAAAGAGTGATTGATTTATGGAATAAACTTCCTCAAGAGGTAGTAGCAACAAACACTGTGGGGGACTTTAAAAATGCATGGGACAAGCATAGGGCTATCCTACGAACTAGATAAGTTTATACTGTTAGGTAAGGTGGGGCAGACTTGCTGGGCCTATGGCTCTTATCTGCCGTCAATATCTATGTTTCTATGTTTCTATGTACAGGGTACATCGCTGGTCTTTAAAGACCAGGTTGTGTGCGACGTACCCTGTACGACATGCGTTGTTAAAGGGTTAAAAAAACAACACTTTTTTGTCTGTGAAATAATAGCAGTCAGTTTCCTGCTGTGCATTTCAGGGCCTGCCAGGGCACAGTGTCACACCAGTGCAACTCATATCTTGTGTAACAGTAGTGTACATTAAAAAAAACAACTAGAAATTTGACTGTGAAATAATAGCAGTCAGTTTCCTGCTGTGCGTTTCAGGGCCTGCCAGGGCACAGTGTCACACCAGTGCAACTCATATTTGGTGTAACAGTAGTGTACATTAGTGATGTCGTGAACATGAAAATTTGGGTTCGCGTACGCGAACTTTCACAAATGTTTGCGAACGGGCGAACCGGGCGAACCGCCATAGACTTCAATAGGCAGGCGAATTTTAAAACCCACAGGGACTCTTGCTGGCCACAATAGTGATGGAAAAGTTGTTTCAAGGGGACTAACACCTGGACTGTGGCATGCCGGAGGGGGATCCATGGCAAAACTCCCATGAAAAATGACATAGTTGATGCAGAGTCTGGTTTTAATCCATAAAGGGCATTAATCACCTAACATTCCTAAATTGTTTGGAATAACGTGCTTTAAAACATCAGGTATGATGTTGTATCGATCAGGTAGTGTAAGGGTTACGCCCGCTTCACAGTGACAGACCAAACTCCAGCAGTGGGTACAACATCATCATCATCACACCGTATGTCCATGTGTGTAATGCTGCCTGACTGAGACATATCCCTGTTATCTACATCCTCTGGCAATAATGGTTGCGCATCACTCATTTCTTCCAACTGATGTGTAAATAACTCCTCTGACAGATCAAGTGAAGCGGCTGTGGTGCTAGTGTTGGTGGTGGCGGCAGGTGGGTGAGTGGTAACTTGAGAGGTGCCCGAAGCTAAGCTGGAGGAGGGGGGTGCGTCAAGATTCCGAGCGGAAGCTGTAGAAGATTGGGTGTCCTGTGTTAGCCAGTCAACTATGTCCTCAGAACTTGGCCTCTGAACACTGGGCATTATTCTAGGGCCAAAGGGAATCACAGCACCACAACCACGACGGCCTGCCTCTGCCTGTCATTTTTTTTTCGATTAGTGGTACTATGCGTGCAAGCTACTGTGACAACAGATATGAGTGGCATTGTGCACTGGCAGAAGTTGGCAGAGTAGATGCTGTAGGCCTGACACACACGCTTGCAGACAACTAACTGCTATTCAATCTATTACAGTCAAAATTGTATTTTTTTTTTTTAAATATACACTACTGCTACACCAGATATGAGTTGCACTGGTGTGACACTGTGCCCTGGCAGGCACTGAAATGCACAGGCGTGAAGGAAACTGACTGCTATTATTTCACAGTCAAATTTCTAGTTTTTTTTAACCCCTTAAGGACCAAGGCCATTTTTCAATTTCTTTCCCTTAAAGGGACAGTCTACACCAGAATTTTTATTGTTTTAAAAGATATTCCCTTTATTACCCATTTCCCAGTTTTCCATAACCAACACAGTTATAATAATATACTTTTAACCTCTGTGATTATCTTGTATCTAAGCCTCTGCAAACTGCCCCTTTTTTCATTTCTTTCGACAGACTTGCAGTTTAGCCAATCAGTGCCTGCTCCCAGATTACTTCACGTGCACAAGCACAGTGTTATCTATATGAAATATGTGAACTAACACCCTCTAGTGGTGAAAAACTGTTAAAATGCAATCTGAAAGAGGTGGGCTTCAAGGTCTAAGGAATTAGCATATGAACCTCCTAGGTTAAGCTTTCAACTAAGAATACCAAGAGAACAAAGCAAAATTGGTGATAAAAGTAAATTGGAAAATTGTTTAAAATTACATGCTCTATCTGAATCATGAAAGTTTATTTTGGCCTAGACTGTCCCTTTAAGGACCAGGGCTATTTTTACATTTCTGCTGTGTTTGTGTTTAGCTGTAATTTTCCTCTTACTCATTTATTGTACCCACACATATTATATACCGTTTTTCTCGCCACTAAATGGACTTTCTAAAGAGACCATTATTTTCATCATATCTTATAATTTATTATTAAAAATATTATAAAATATGAGGAAAAAATGGAAAAAATCACACTTTTTCTAACTTTGACCCCCCAAATCTGTTACACATCTACAACTACCAAAAAAACAACCATGCTAAATAGTTTCAAAATTTTGTCCTGAGTTTAGAAATACCCCATGTTAACATGTTCTTTGCTTTTTTTGCAAGTTATAGGGAAATAAATACAAGAAGCACTTTGCTATTTCAAAACCACTTTTTTTCAAAATGAGCGCTAGTTACATTGGAACCCTGATATCTGTCAGGAATACCTGAATATCCCTTGACATGTATATATTTTTTTTTAGAAGACATCCCAAAGTATTGATCTAGGCCCATTTTGGTATATTTCATGCCACCATTTCACCGCCAAATGGGATCAAATAAAAAAAAAATTGTTCACTTTTTCACAAACTTTAGGTTTCTCACAGAAATTATTTACAAACAACTTATGCAATTATGGCATAAATGGTTGTAAATGCTTCTCTGGGATCCCCTTTGTTCAGAAATAGCAGACTTATATGGCTTTGGCGTTTCTTTTTGGTAATTAGAAGGCTGCTAAATGCCACTGCGCACCACACGTGTTTTATGCCCAGCAGTGAAGGGGTTAATTAGGGAGCATGTAGGGAGCTTGTAGAGTTAATTTTAGCTTAAGTGTAGTGTAGTAGACAACCCAAAGTATTGATCTAGGCCCATTTTGGTATATTTAATGCCACCATTTCACCGCCAAATGCGATCAAATAAAAAAAAATTGTTCACTTTTTCACAAACTTTAGGTTTCTCACTGAAATTATTTACAAACAACTTATGCAATTATGGCATAAATGGTTGTAAATGCTTCTCTGGGATCCAGAGGCGTAACTAGAAACCACAGGGCCCAGGTGCAAGAATCTAGGAAGGCCCCCCCACTGCCCCTCCCCCCTCCAAAAAAAGGTGAATTTAATACATATCTTTTTTTTAATTTATTTTATACATTTAACACAGAAAAAAATGTGAATCAGATTACAGTCTGCAAAAGGGGGTATCCTGTGCCCACAGTCTGTGAGATGGTCTGACCCCCTATTACTGTATATAGTGACGCTATTTAACCACCCAGTACTGTATATAGTAAGTTAGTGACACAGTCTGTAATCTGCCGGTGTGATGGCTGGCCTGACCCTACCCACCCAGAACTTTATAAAGTGACCACAGTAGTCAGTGACATGGTCCACCCCCCATACTGTATATAGTGGTACTGTATAGTGACACTGTTTACCCCCTGCCCTCCCCCCCCCCATGCTGTAGTAACAAGGTCTGTAATTTGCTGGTTCCACAAACATACACAAACACACATACATGCATAAATACACACACAGTCATATACATACACACACACATAAACACCAATGGGTAAAACAGAAACACTAACCCATGTAGTCATGTCACACTCACATGATATCAGTGCAGGCAGTGGTAGGTTAAAGTTTTTTATTAAAAAAATATATATATATATATATATAAAAAATATATAATTTTTTTTTTTTTAAGCTGGGCCCACACCCTCAGGGGCCCAGTCGAACTCTGCACCCCCTGTAGTTTCGCCCCTGCTGGGAACCCCTTTGTTCAGAAATAGCAGACTTATATGTCTTTGGCGTTGCTTTTTGGTAATTAGAAGGCTGCTAAATGCCACTGCGCACCACACGTGTTTTATGCCCAGCAGTGAAGGGGTTAATTAGGGAACTTGTAGAGTTAATTTTAGCTTAAGTGTAGTGTAGTAGACAACCCAAAGTATTGATCTAGGCCCATTTTGGTATATTTAATGCCACCATTTCACCGCCAAATGCGATCAAATTTAAAAAAAACTAATTTTTTCGCAATTTTAGGTTTCTCACTGAAATTATTTACAAACAGCTTGCGCAATTATGGCACAAATGGTTGTAAATGCTTCTCTGGGATCCCCTTTGTTCAGAAATAGCAGACATATATGACTTTGGCGTTGCTTTCTGGTAATTAGAAGGCCGCTAAATGCTGCTGCGCATCACACGTGTATTATGGCTAGCAGTGAAGGGGTTAATTAGGTAGTTTGTAGGGAGCTTGCAGGGTTAATTTTAGCTTTAGTGTAGAGATCAGCCTCCCACCTGACACATCAGACCCCCTGATCCCTCCCAAACATCTCCCTTCCCTCCCCCACCCCACAATTGTCCCCGCCATCTTAAGTACTGGCAGAAAGTCTGCCAGTACTAAAATAAAAGGTTTTTAAATTTTTTTAATTTTTTTAAACATATTTACATATGCTGTGGTATAGCATCCCCCTTGATGATCCCCCCCAAAACAGCTCTCTAACCCTCCCCATCTGCCTTATTGGCGGCAATCTTGGGCAGCTGTCTGCTATTATTTCACAGTCAAAAAAGTGTTGTTTTTTTTAAATGTACACTACTGTTACACCAGATATGAGTGGTGGCACTGGGCAAGTGGGCACAGTATACGCTGTGAGCCTGAGACACATGCTGGCAGGCAGGCAACTGCAATTAGATTACACAGAAGAAAAAAAAAAGCAGACTGATGTTCTAGCCCTAAAAAGGGCTTTTTGGGGTGCTGTCCTTACAGCAGAGATCAGATGAGTCCTTCAGGACTGTAGTGGACACTTAATACACTAGCCTAGCTATCGATTTCCCTATTAAATCAGCAGCAGCTACACTGTCCCTCCTCTCACTAAGAATGCAGCTTCCAAATGAATCTAAAATGGATGCTGTCCAGGAGGTGGGAGGGTCTGGGAGGGAGGGTCTGCCCTGATTGGCTGGAATGTGTCTGCTGACTGTGAGGTACAGGGTCAAAGTTTACTCAATGATGACGAATAGGGGCGGACCGAACATCGCACAAGCTATGTTCGCCGGGAACTATTCGCCGGCGAACTATTCGCTACATCACTAGTGTACATTAAAATAAAAACTAGAAATTTGACTGTGAAATAATAGCAGTCAGTTTCCTTCACACGTGTGCATTTCAGGGCCTGCCAGGGCACAGTGTCACACCACCAGTGCAACTCATATCTTGTGTAACAGTAGTGTACATTAAAAAAAAAAACTAGAAATTTGACTGTGAAATAATAGCAGTCAGTTTCCTTCACACGTGTGCGTTTCAGGGCCTGCCAGGGCAGTGTCACACCAGTGCAACTCATATCTGGTGTAACAGTAGTGTACATTAAAAAAAAACTAGAAATTTGACTGTGAAATAATAGCAAATTTAAATAATATTCAAAAAATGAACAATTTAATAGCACTTTAAATAATATTCATTTTTGAAATTCACACCTATAGCCATTTGCTTTATTTATTTATTTATAGACTTTATTATATACGTAACTTTCCAACTATAATTAATTGTCAGATAGCCTTTGGGCGCCACCTCCCCCCTCTTTTTATAGTTTGGATCTTCCGAATTTGATTGCATATGTGGTGAGGAGTGCAGTCAGGAGGTCGGCTTATCTGGTTTCAGCCTATCCGCAGCTTGCACACACCCTGCATCCTTTTTTGTGAAATAATAGCAGTCAGTTTCCTTCACACGTGTGCGTTTCAGGGCCTGCCAGGGCACAGTGTCACACCAGTGCAACTCATATCTGGTGTAACAGTAGTGTACATTAAAAAAAAAAACTAGAAATTTGACTGTGAAATAATAGCAGTTAGTTTCCTTCACGTGTGTGCGTTTCAGGGCCTGCAAGGGCACAGTGTCACACCAGTGCAACTCATATCTGCTGTAACAGTAGTGTACATTAAAAAAAAAAATAGAAATTTGACTGTGAAATAATAGCAGTCAGTTTCCTTCACACGTGTGCGTTTCAGGGCCTGCCAGGGCACAGTGTCACACCAGTGCAACTCATATCTGGTGTAACAGTAGTGTACATTAAAAAAAAAAACTAGAAATTTGACTGTGAAATAATAGCAGTTAGTTTCCTTCACGTGTGTGCGTTTCAGGGCCTACAAGGGCACAGTGTCACACCAGTGCAACTCATATCTGCTGTAACAGTAGTGTACATTAAAAAAAAATAGAAATTTGACTGTGAAATAATAGCAGTCAGTTTCCTTCACACGTGTGCGTTTCAGGGCCTGCCAGGGCACAGTGTCACACCAGTGCAACTCATATCTGGTGTAACAGTAGTGTACATTAAAAAAAAAAACTAGAAATTTGACTGTGAAATAATAGCAGTCAGTTTCCTTCACACGTGTGCGTTTTAGGGCCTGCCAGGGCACAGTGTCACACCAGTGCAACTCATATCTGGTGTAACAGTAGTGTACATTAATAAAAAGATAGAAATTTGACTGTGAAATAATAGCAGTCAGTTTCCTTCACGCGTGTGCGTTTCAGGGCCTGCCAGGGCACAGTGTCACACCAGTGCAACTCATATCTGGTGTAACAGTAGCGTACATTAAAAAAAAAAAACTAGAAATTTGACTGTGAAATAATAGCAGTCAGTTTCCTTCACACGTGTGCATTTCAGGGCCTGCCAGGGCACAGTGTCACACCAGTGCAACTCATATCTGGTGTAACAGTAGTGTACATTAAAAAAAAAAACTAGAAATTTGACTGTGAAATAATAGCAGTCAGTTTCCTTCACGCGTGTGCGTTTCATATCTGGTGTAACAGCAGTGTACATTAAAAAAAAAAACTAGAAATTTGACTGTGAAATAATAGCAGTCAGTTTCCTTCAAACGTGTGCGTTTCAGGGCCTGCCAGGGCACAGTGTCACACCAGTGCAACTCATATCTGGTGTAACAGTAGTGTACATTAAAAAAAAAAATTGAAATTTGACTGTGAAATAATAGCAGTCAGTTTCCTTCACGCGTGTGCGTTTCAGGGCCTGCCAGGGCACAGTGTCAAGCCAGTGCAACTCATATCTGGTATAACAGTAGTGTACATTAAAAAAAACAACTAGAAATTTGACTGTGAAATAATAGCAGTCAGTTTCCTTCACGCGTGTGCGTTTCAGGGCCTGCCAGGGCACAGTGTCACACCAGTGCAACTCATATCTGGTGTAACAGTAGTGTACATTAAAAAAAAAAAAAATTTGACTGTGAAATAATAGCAGTCAGTTTCCTTCACACGTGTGCGTTTCAGGGCTTGCCAGGGCACAGTGTCACACCAGTGCAACTCATATCTGGTGTA
This sequence comes from Bombina bombina, assembly GCF_027579735.1. NCBI lineage: Eukaryota > Metazoa > Chordata > Amphibia > Anura > Bombinatoridae > Bombina > Bombina bombina. The sequence continues at coordinate 154,426,238 of NC_069501.1, forward strand.
ACAGTAGTGTACATTTAAAAAAAAAATACAATTTTGACTGTAATAGATTGAATAGCAGTTAGTTGTCTGCAAGCGTGTGTGTCAGGCCTACAGCGTCTACTCTGCCAACTTCTGCCAGTGCACAGTGCCACTCATATCTGTTGTCACAGTAGCTTGCACGCATAGTACCACTAATCGAAAAAAAATTACAAGCAGAGGCAGGCCACCCCGCAGGGGTTGTCATGGTCGTGGTGCTGTGATTCCCTTTGGCCCTAGAATAATGCCCAGTGTTCAGAGGCCACGTACCCTGAACTCGAAAAGTTCTGAGGACATAGTTGACTGGCTAACACAGGACATCCAATCTTCTACAGCTTCCGCTCGGAACCTTGAAGCACCATCCTCCTCCAGCTTAGCTTCGGGCACCTCTCAAGTTACCACTCGCCCGCCTGCCGCCACCACCAACACTAGCACCACAGCCGCTTCACTTGATCTGTCAGAGGAGTTATTTACACATCAGTTGGAAGAAATGAGTGATGCGCAACCATTATTGCCAGAGGATGTAGATAACAGGGATATGTCTTAGTCAGGCAGCATTATACACATGGACGTACGGTGTGATGATGATGATGTTGTACCCGCTGCTGCTTCCTTTGCTGAGTTGTCAGATACAAGTGAAGCGGTTGATGATGACGATGCATCTGTGGATGTCACGTGGGTGCCCGCTAGAAGAGAAGAAGAACAGGGGGAAAGTTCAGATGGGGAGACAGACAGGAGGAGGAGGAGACGAGTTGGAAGCAGGGGGAGGTCGTCGCAAGAAGCTAGTGGCACAGTCAGACAGCATGCATCGGCACCCGGGGTCAGCCAGACAGCACGCCAATCAACGCATGCTGTTGCCACCACCAGAATGCCGTCATTGCAGAGCTCAGCAGTGTGGCATTTTTTGTGTTTGTCTGCCTCTGACAACAGCGATGCCATTTCCAACCTATGCCAAAAGAAAATGAGTCGTGGGAAGTCCAACACCCACCTAGGTACAACTGCTTTGCGAAGGCACATGATCGCACATCACAAACGCCTATGGGATCAACACATGAGTACAAGCAGCACACAAACTCAAAGCCGCCATCCTCCTCCTGGTCCAGCATCTTCAGCCACGTCAACCACTGCTGTCCTCCTTGCCCCCTCTCAACCATCCGCCACTCCGTCTCTCGCCTTGAGCAGTTCCTGCTCATCTGCCCACAGTCAGGTGTCTGTCAAGGACATGTTTGAGCGTAAGAAGCCAATGTCACAAAGTCACCCCCTTGCCCGGCATCTGACAGCTGGCTTGTCTGAACTCTTAGCCCGCCAGCTTTTACCATACAAGCTGGTGGAGTCTGATGCGTTCCAAAAATTTGTAGCTATTGGGACACTGCAGTGGAAGGTACCCGGCCGAAATTTCTTTGCACAAAAGGCAATCCCCAACCTGTGTTTTAAAGCACGTTATTCCAAACAATTTAGGAATGTTAGGTGATTTATGCCCTTTATGGAATAAAACCAGACTTTGCATCAACTATGTAATTTTCCATGGGAGTTTTGCCATGGATCCCCCTCCGGCATGCCACAGTCCAGGTGTTAGACCCCTTGAAACAACTTTTCCATCACTATTGTGGCCAGAAACAGTCCCTGTGGGTTTTAAAATTCGCCTGCCTATTGAAGTCTATGGCGGTTCGCCCGGTTCGCCCGTCCGCGAACATTTGCGGGAATTCGCGTTCGCCGTTCGCAAATGGAAAATTTTATGTTCGCGACATCACTACTCATAACCATTCACAAGTCTTAAGTATATGCGAATAAGTTGTCTGGAAATGCCTAATTCTTGTATTAATCTCTATTGGCATTTTAAAATGCCCGTATATATTCACAGTTCTCATATATTTATGAAAAGTGGTGCATGCAATATTCACTGCTTTTAATCTTGCCAATTTGTAGGTTGCGAGGAGTGAAAAATAAAGCGCAATGTTGTTTGTCTGGAGGTAAAATGGAAATATGTCTTTTTCTTGCTGTATCCAGGGTTAGAAATTGCCCACAAGGCAAATCCTGAATAATAATATATATTATAAAAAAGTAAAATAATTTAAGTGCAATTGAAATGAGTGTATTAAAAAGAACAAAGATGAGCTCCAAAAAACAGGCAACCTTTCTTAAGAAAAGAGAGCCAAAGAAAGGGCAAAATAAAAATAACTTTATTATATAAGAAATAACATTCTTTTAAACAATCACTTGATTAAAACAATAAACCATTTACCGGTGTCTAAAAATAAGATTGATAAAGTGAAAATGACATTTTCGCAAGAAAATTAGGATCAGCCATTCACTTCACATCGCAAAAAAGTTTTGCCCAAAAAATGTCTCTAGAATTTTGATAAATACTGGCGGACATTTTTAACTTCACACATTGCGAAATATTGCGAAACTATTTGCGACTTTTTAGGCGCATTTTTTTGGGGCTTGATAAATTTTGCCCTTAGTGAGAGTTAGTGTGAGAGTTAGTGTGAGAGAGTGAGTTAGTGAGCGAGAGTTTGTTTGGGTGAGTGTGCAAGTGTTTTGTTCCTACATTCATTATATAAACATATTTACACGCAAACACATTCAATACATACATACACTTATTACTAACACTACATACATTCCATACCCCATTACATCTCATCTTACACTCCATACCCCAGGGACGTGCACTCATAGGAGGCAGGGGAGGCAGTGCCTACCCTGCCATATGTGGCCAAAGCTTAATTAAATTTTAATTAAAACAAAAAGAAAAAAGTTAAAAAAAAAATATTTTCCCCCCATGTAATGCTATGGAGAGGCAGGTACAGGAACACTTCTCTCCATTGCAGTACATGGGTCAAAGGAAAAGCTGTTCAGCAGCGCCACCTGTGTTCTGTCAATATATTAGCAGCAAAATTTGGGACCAATAGGAGGCACCCCTCTTGATGCCTCCTAGCAAGTGAAGGATATATAGATTAATCAGAAGGAGGATGCAGTGAGCAGGGTCATGTGACACAACTGGAAGCTGAGGTAACCTAAGAACAGATTACACCAAGCAGAAGAGTAAAGTAGTATTCTACATCTCTTGTGATTCACAAATTGTGTTCAGACACAGCTCATTAACAGTGGGGGCAGTATGTGAGCATAACCCAATACTGACAGGAAGTCAAAGGGTCAATTCAAATTTAAATCCATAATTTAAAACCCAGAGTTTGAAGTTAAAGGGACACTGAACCCACATTTTTTCTTTTGTGATTCAGATAGAACATGCGATTTTAAGCAACTTTCTAATTTACTCCTATTATAAATTTTTCTTCGTTCACTTGCTATCTTTATTTGAAAAAGAAGGCATCTAAGCTTCTTTTTTGTTTCAGAACTCTGGACAGGACTTTTTTATTGGTGGATGAATTTATTTACCAATCAGCAAGAATAACCCAGGTTATTCACCAAAAATGGGCCGGCATCTAAACTTACATTCTTGCATTTCAAATAAAGATACCAAGAGAAGGAAGAAAATTTGATAATAGGAGTAAATTAGAAAGTTGCTTAAAATTGCATGCTCTATCTGAATCACAAAAGAAAAAATTTGGGTTTAGTGTCCCTTTAAGTGTGCAGTGTCCACATTATTTAAATTAAAGTTTTTGACATTGAATATTGCTAAGCCTCCCTTTTTCATGGTTATTTGATTTAATTAGGTACAAACTCCATATATGTTATGTCTGTTCAGTCAGAGGATGCAGTATCTATTTTTATTTTTCTCTGTGTCTCCATTTATTTAAAGACTGCTGTAAACTTGTAATTCACAAATCAATTGAAAGCTGTTGCATTGTGTTTTTAATATGTGCTGCTTTTATACAAGCTTATATTAATAAAAAGGAGATAATGAGTCATTTAAAAAATATATGTAATTATTGCAGTTAAATGTTTTTAGAAATAATGCCACTGTAAAGTAACTGGTTAAAGAAATAGTCAAAGGGAGACATTTAAAATTAAACTTTCATGATTGAGGTAGAGCATGCTATTTTAATAGACTTTTCTAGTTATTTATATTTTGAGAATTAGCATCAACTGTTACTGGCCCCATGTCAGCAAATCAAATTAGTTTTTGAAAGGAACATGAAAGTCATAATTACATTTCCAGCTTCTGACTGGGGAAGGGCTTCTTGCTGGGGAGGGGCGGGAGGGTTTTCTGTATGGGAAGGGTGGGAGGCTGATGCCCAGAAGTGGAACTTTCATCTGAAATATATAAAACATTTATATAAATACAAATATGATATGAAAATATATTATTATATTGAATGAAATCAAGATTCAACATCATTTAAAATTTGTATTCTTGTTCTCATAAAATATTTAGACAAAGTCACATTAAATGACTATGTTTTAAGTTATTGAATGATTTGAATCATATATAATTAATAATCACATTTAATTGATCTTTGAAAATCTGAATGTTCACTAGTATTTTTCTTGTAACATTTGATCAATACATTACAAATCATATTTTTCAAAGTCAATATTATGTGCTAATCTTTATGATTTTATAATATGATACTTATCTTTTTGATAATATATCGATACTCATGTATGCATTTGAGATTGAAATGCAATAGAGTTATTTTAGACACATGCCCGTGGATTTCCAACAATTGAATAATATGGGAGTGTGTAATATGATCAGGTCTAAATGTCCACTCCACCTCGCCTTTGAAACAAGGTCTACATAGAGATTTAGGTGATTGCCTTAGTAATCTTAAATTGAATAATTTGAAGCTTGATGGTTCAAAAAAATTAATATTCAGAATGTATACACGATAGATACTACAGTTCATATTAATTATTAAGAATATAATTTTATCTATCTGACATTACATTTTCAGAGTATGTTTTGTGAATATCTCTTTTACATTAGGATTAAATGTATGTCATCCCAATATTAATAGACACATTCAGAAATGCATGCTTTAGGCTTGAGGAATATGTTTGTTTGATTGAAATGAACAGTCTACACATAAATCTTTATTAAATCCCTTTACATATCATACATCATGAAATTAAATGAAGGAATTTCAACACGATTATGGTTTCTGTATTCTTAGAAGTGGCTGAGAAGGTCATAATGAGATGGTCTGCATCTAGGCACTCCGATGAATAGCAATGACTGTCTGTATAATCATAAGATGATGATTATTGGGGGTTTGGATGTAAAATGCATGTGACATCATGATTTCATTCATGAAAATTCATAGATAAATAGGAAAATAAATAAAAATATATGTTCATGCTGCATGAAAAAAAAAAAATATTTTTGAAAGGTTCAAAGTTGTAGACTTTATTTTTCTTCAATAGTATGGTATGTCAAATGTTATAAACATTTGACATACCATCAGACTCTGAGTGAGCCACTTCCTCCTCCATCGCACATGTTACATCAATAGCCTGAAAACATAATATGTTGTGTACACATTAAAATCAAATATTATAACATGTTACTGGTGCTCAAGGACACACATCAATGTTGCATTAAAGAGATACTGAACCAAAGTTATGATTTTCATAATTTTGATGGAGCATGCAAAAGAAATAAAATATATAATTATCGATGATTAATAATTAAATGTTATTGTCTGTATTTAGAAAATCTTCACAAAAGCAGAGTACATGAAACATTTAATAGTTCTCATGTGTGTATCGCTTGATGATTGTTGTATACATTTATACTAAATATAAACATGTGCTAGCCATGTTCTGAAGCACAAAGGTGTAGACTAAGAAGCTTTGAGATCTTAATATTAAACTAATAGAAAATAAATAAATATATATATATATATATATATATATATATATATATATATATATATATATATATATATATATATACAGTATATATATCATTAGAGGAGTACATTATAATTTTTATTCAAATGGAATGCTTCATAATAATCATGATCAGAATATTTCTTAAAAAGACACCTTCAATGACGTATGAATGAGTCAATGGACTTACCAGAAACCTGCAAAGGCAGGTCTGTGTCAGTGTTAGATTCCTCTGAGTCTGTCACAATAACTAGATCTAATTATGATATAAATAAATATTCATAAACACAATTTGGACATCACATTTAAATATACATATTTGTGATTGTAAAATAACATTAGTCTAAAATATTCAAAATAATATCTTTAGAAATGTGAAGACTAGAGCACTAATATGAAAATTAAATTCATTAGTTCATCAAGATGATTGTAAAGAAAATTATGTCTTTCACATATGTCCGATTTCTTACAATATTAGACAGCCAATTCTTATCATATTAATCTATGGCATATCTAAATATAACTATTGGTCAATGTTTTAAAAATAATACAGACAGACAGACAACACTTTGAATAACAACTGGTGACAAATAGTGCATAATCCATGTGGCACATAGATACATTTGTGCAATGTTCAGTAAACTGTTTTCTGACACAACACATATTGATCACAATGCAAGACAGATAAGATAGATTTAAAACAATGTCATGCTTTTATATATATATATATATATATATATATATATATATATATATATATATATATATATATATATATATATAAACCTAGTCCAAGAGTGAAAGATTTGATTTAAATCTCAATATTGTTTCAGCAAAACAGTGTAAGGATTAATAAAGATATGTTGCATTCATGTAAAAAAATCAATGTCTTTATTTGAAAATTTCACTGTAAAGGAATTGTCTATTCCATATATTGATGTAATGAATTGGATAGAGCATGCAATTACAATCAAATAAATAATTTCATCCTATCATCAAGAATATTTAATTATCCTTCTCTCTTAATGATAAGAAGAAAATATCAAAGCATATGAGATGTATATTTATCTAATCTGCACATGTGTAAAAATATGTTAGTGTTGTCTAAATGTAGACAACAACTGTCAAGCACTACCCAGGTGCAGAATAAAAAATGGTGAAGACCCTAATATTAAATTAAAATAAAGATAGCAAGAATCAAAGGAATATCTTTGAATACTCATAAATTGAGATTTGAATTACAATGGAATCCGACCTCTGATTCATGATTCTTCTTTTTAAAAACAATAGAAATCGAATTAGAGGATCCATGTTAATATAGAGCAATGTGAATGAATTAGGTAATGTTATGTCCATGTTTGTAAGACAAAGGTAAAGTATAATGAGACATACCAGACTGGGACAAACCCGGGCTAGAGGTTCCAGCACCAACATCCATATCTGTAAAATATTCAATCAGAATTGGATATCATTAATACAAATCAGGCCATGGACACGAACAATCATACTTTTTTTTATAAATTGACAAATTTAAACATTTTTTGTATTCACGTGAGTTCATTGTTTGAAAAAATGAATTTATAAATAAAGAGATCATGTATTTTTATTTAAAATATTTTATGTTGTTGACTGTCCCTTTAAGTCATTTTATGTCGTCTTGCATTGTCATCAATTGTTAGACATTGATTGGTCAATTTTACTTTGATATTGCTAGTATAGCTTTTGTAATGTAGAAGATTGAAAATCAGGATACTGTATTCTTTACATATATACTAATTAACGTATACATTTTAGAAACATGTCTAAAGTAATGCCACTGTTACAGAAAACACATGTTCACGTCTCTGCGCAATTATATCTTCCATGATGATTACGCAATAATTAAAAGCGTAATTGCGCATCTGTGATTATGAATTGATTTGGATTAAGTAGTGTGATGAGTATAATTTGTAAAGCTTTCGAATATATTTGCAATTGTTTGTATAACAATATTCAAATAGGATATTTGTAAAGATTAAATGATACCAATTAATATTTCTAGCTTTTGTATGATTCGATATTCAATGTATGAAATGGCGGATGATAGGGATTTCACTGATGTGCAATTCCATTTTAGCTCTGTGATGCATATTCGGGAGAGCACAAGAAAAATCATTATTCCTATTTCATGTGTGATGAATCTAAATTCAGATATCTACTGTCATATGTAAGGTCTGTTGGTAGAGCTATATAGATTGAATCAATGACTATATACACATTGCTTAAATATATACTCAAATATTAATATATTATATGAAGTCTGATATTTACCTTGTTCAGATTCTCTACTTCCTTCTCCCAGGTCACTGATTGGAGATGCTGCTGCACTGGGCTCTGGGCCTTGAGTGTCAGAGTCAGCAGCTGGGGACTGAGAAGGGGTCGAGGAGCGTGCGGAGGAAAATCTGCAGGGGAAACGGAGATTGAGGAGGGTGCATAAAGTCTCCTCATGAGCTTGCAGGAAAAGTTTCCGTGGGGGTGGATCCTACTTTCCATCCCTCCGATGGGCTTTTACCCACTCCTTCATGAGGTGGACTTTATTGCGAATCAGCAACCTCATATCCCCGAAACTCTGCATGGTTTGCTCTGTGGTCCTCTGGATGTTACACACCGATTTAACATCAAGGGTGATAGACACCCAGAGAGCCCTCCTAATATTCGGCTTCGTTGACCTCTTCATAGTTCCAAACAGCTGCGGATAAAAGTCCTCGACCGCATCGACTAGTGCAGTACTTTCCACCCGTGTGAACCTGGGAGACGTCATGCCTTCCCTTTAGAGAACTGACAAAAATGGCAACTTGTAATGGATTATTATAGGGGGAAGTAAACATGAGCTATACCATGGGACATAGTATCTGTACATCTGATTTGATAAAATACTGTAATTTTGTAAGCATGTCTGTGAGGCCATACTGAGTCAAGTTATGTTTGTGTGATGAACTCTGATTGGCCGTTACTTAATGTTTCATGGATTCATATCTTTGTAACTTCCATACACATACCTCCTGGGGGTGCTGTTACTACATTTGGCATGTAGACTTATTTGTAATTTTTGAGAATGGTATGCATATATGTGTGATGCATATTTAATATACGTAATCCGTTAAATATTAATATATTTAGTTTACATTTGAGCTCGATTTTATTTTTACTCACTATAGTAAATATAATCCAGTCACATTAGTAAATGTTTTACACATTTTGATGTTTAATATTGATCATGTTATTTCATAAATATATATTTGATTCTAAAAAGTAAACATTGTATGTATTCATTGTTTATAAAAGAAATATTGTGACTCATTGTTAAGTATTGACGTTGCTCTATTAAATGTATTTACAATCCCAACAATGCACATCAATTGTGTACTAGTGCTTGAAATTAGAATAGAAATCTCTAAAGATGTGAATCTCGTTTTGCAAGATATGTTTGCCACGCTATATTTCAAAAAATTGTGAAATGCGTAATTTGTATTTATAATGGATGTAACGTTGATTAAAATGTTTTATATTTTTAATTTGTAAATCAACGTTTCTGTTCATTATTATTAAAATAAAATCGAGCTTGTATTTGTCTCAACTGCTCATATATATTTATTCTTGCCATGGTGTCTTTATTGTTAAAGGGACATTACACCCAAATATTTTCTTTCAGGATCCAGATAGAGAATACATTTTTTGCTTCATTCTTTAGATATCTTTTACTGAATAAAAGCAATGCACATGGGTGAGCCAATCACACAAGGCATCTATGTGCAGCCACCAATCAGCATCTACTGAGCATATCTAGATATGTTTTTAAAGGAAAGTATATCAAAAGAATGAAGATAATTAGATAATAGAAGTAAATTGGAATGTGGTTTAAAATTATATTTTCAATATTAATCATGAAAGAAACGTTTTTGGCTTAATCTCCCTTTAATGAGCAGATATGCAATATAGAAAATTATATTAAGACATCTGGCTAAACATTGAAACGATGCATTGTTGCCCACCTATAAATAAGTAGATATTTCACAGTAATGCTTTGCTGCTCATAGGCCAATGCATGAGAATGAACCATATGTGACTATTAAAGTCCATTTTTATTTTAGATTCAAATCTGCTATTTCTGAATCCTGGAAGATTCAATTCTTTTTGCATTTCCCTTTCGATAAAAATTAAATAGCCATCTCAAGCTCTAAAATAAAACTAAGTTAATTTTTAAATATGCACTGTGCAGTCATCTGTAAATATGAGAATATATTTAAATATATGAGTGTATTTTATATACCTTTAAAAGGGACAGTAAACCAAAAAGATATTTACTTTAATACACTATAAATTATTGCATGTTCGATCCTGTTATATGAATATACATTTGACCTGTATGAGAACCTTGTTTGTAAAATATCCACTTATCTCCATCCTTTCATGGAGCTTTTAAATGATCCAGTGCAGACTCTTAAAGGGACAGTATACTATAATATTTCTAAAAATTAATGTGTTTACAATTCCTTATTATGTTATTATCAGCAGAGTATATAATGTATGAAATTAAATTGTTCATGTTAGTCTATGAATTATTCTTTTGAAGCCAAAACCCAAAATATTTGTATTAGCTTGAATAGATAGTCTGATCTCATAACTTTATCACATTTTTTAACATATACATACTTCTTATATCTGCAAAACAATCAACTGAAAAGATTTGTAATTTGTATTACCATATGTATTGTATGCCCCATTGGGAGTGAAATATTTCATAATGGCTGTATTTAGACAGCTTTGCCTTAAGGACAAAACCATTAGGAATAGGTGGAGATACCATAGGAGAAATAAAATAAATTAAAATCAAGGGTAACAGAAATACTTCAAAAGATTTTATACACTCCAACAGGTAAAGAGTATATTGTGAGAAATTATATTTAGAAATATCTAAAGTTAACTGTCCCTTAAAATGACTCCACTATAGTGAAAAGTCCTCAATATGGCATACAATAACTAGCTTGTTATAAATGTGAAAAGAAAACGTTAACGATCATGTTTTCTTTAAAGATAATTTAATCTACTTAGGTTAACTTTCAAATAATGAAACCCTAATAAATAAGCTACATTTTGTTTAATAATGTTTTTTGGTACCCAAGAAAGATTAGAGATATTACAATGTAAATATAACATTAAACTACACTGTCACTTGAATGTGACAAGTTGAACATTTTCATTTCTTAAAAGGGAAATGACCAAAGTTGGTATGTAGACTCTATACTGCATATCCTCATCATAACATTTTATGATTTTAACATCTCTAAATCACACAAACAAATCTAAGATGGCTGTATCTAACTCCACCTTAAGTTTTGTAAAATACAAGACTTTAACACTCATTATCTGGTTAAGCTGTGTTGATATTTTTTTCATTTAAAAAATTAAAACAAAATAGTATGTTTGATATCAGGCATGTGCTTGTAAATAGATACTTTAACAGTCATGGGAATAATATTTTGTTTACATGTCATAATATTAGAATGATGTATTTCTTATTACTTACTGGGATCGAGATATATATAAAATAATATGTATTTCAATAAATAAAATATAAAAATATAGTATGTAAAGAAATTTATTTAAAAAAAAAAAAAATCAATATTAGCTTTTGAATTCAGCAAAAATGAAAATCTGTAAGAAAGAAAGAAAAAAAAAGATTAAAATCTGAAATCAATTAGGTTAGTTAATGAGCAGCGGACTGTTAACTAATAGTCATCGATCTCGCTGCTCTTCGGCTTTTTCACAGCTTTATTTGTATACTGTCACTAAACACCCACACTAGTTATTAACCCCTAGCCCACCGTATCCAGAGCCCACCGCAATTCTAATAAACTTATTAACCCCTATTCCACTGCTACTGGAGCCCGCCACAACTAAATGAAGTTATTAACCCCTAAACCGCCGCTCCCGGAGCCCACCGCCACCTACATTATACTTATTAACCCTTAATCTGCCACCCCCTATACCGCCGCCACCTACATAAAGTTATTAACCCCTATCCTGCCGCTCCCGGAGCCCACCACAACTAAATAAATGTATTAACCCCTAAACCGCCAGCCCCCCACATCACCATAAACTAAATTAACCTATTAATCCCTAAACCTAACAACCCGCTAACTTAATATTAAATATTAATTCATTCCTATCTTATTATAAATTTAAACTTATCTTTAGAATTAAATTAAACTATATTAAATTTATGATTAACCTACTCTAACTATTATTATAAATTTACATTGAACTATATTAAATTAATAATTAATCTACCCTAACTATTATAATTAAATTACATTAAACTATATTAAATTAATAATTAATCTACCCTATTATAATAAAATTACATTAAACTATATTAAATTAATAATTAATCTAACCTAACTTTTATACTAAAATTACAATAAACTACAAATTAAATTAACTATATTATATATTTAAACACCTAACCTTACTCAAATAATTTAATTCTACACTAAGAAATTACAAAGTTACAAAAAACTAACAACTAATTTACAAAAAATAACAAACACTAAGTTACACAAAAAAAAAGACACTAAGTTACAAAAAAGAAAAAAGAAATTATCAAAGCTTTAAACTAATTACACTTAATCTAAGGGCCCTATGAAAATAAAAAAGCCCCCCCCAAAATAAAAAAAAAAACATAGCCTACAATAAACTACAAATAGCCCTTAAAAGGGCCTTTTGTGGGGCATTGCCCCAAAGTATTCAGTTCTTTTACCTGTAAAAAAAAATACAAATACCCCCCCCCACTCCTCTCTTGGAGACGCCTGATTCTGTTGTACACAACTCGTACAACAGCACCTGCACCAACTAACTGGGGATCATCCATATTTGCAAAACCAAGCAGCACAAAGCTAAACAGCAGAGAAAACACACAAGGAATAACAAGGTATGAAAAAACACAAAAGCGATTTGATACAATGTCGATCACAAGGGACACTTTAGCCATGGAGTTTGGGGGATTTATAGTGCAATATGTCCAATGGTAGTGTGTTCGTAATGATTGCTGATTGTATCCATTTGATTGTATATGAGCCGAATTTCGAGTGTTTGTAGAAATTTATCACGCTAACATAATTGAAAGTGCATACTTGTGTATAATGTGCATAGACATGGCATAGAATCTGATCGATCAATGTTGCTGCAATATTGTTGCCAAATGATAAAGTAACAGGTGACATCTATAATATTGTATATATAAGTGATTGTCGAGATTTTACGTGTCCCATTGATATCACAATAATAATGAAGATCTTCCAACCCTCTCGTTTACGTATATGTAGTATTGAGTGAGAAACTGATGAAAGGGGCGGTACAGTAATAATTCTGTAATCTGTATGGTTGAAGGTTAGAATGATGTCATCATATTAGCAACATGTAAACCAAAAGAATACCTGCACAGTGGGGTCACAAATTTCTCATTCCATGATGATGTCCCATAACGGCTCAAATGGAGAGAGGGCGAGAACACACTCCCCTACTTTCTGTGGTAGAGGCAGAGGCTGCTTTCCAGGCGTGACCGCTCCACCCTCCAACAAACAACATAGAAATCCAAAGGGTGGAAAAAGCGCACTGAGCTTCCCAATGAGTAAAATATTTGAATTTTTTTTTTATTATGTAGCAAAAAAGATTTGTTATAAAAACATAGGTCAGGTTAAAAAGTTCAGATCCAGGATGATATGCAGGTACACAGCGTAGCAGACGCATTTCGTGCACATGCGCACTTGGTTACTGCTCACCTGTGTACCTGCATCTCACATATTTAAAGTGAAAAAACATTTAAAGGGATATGCATAACATTGGCGTTCCCCTTATTATCATCCCTGTACTACACTATACTGAGAGACAACCTACTATGTATAATTATATAATTATTATTGTTATATTACCTAACATCCACTTTAACTCTTATTGTATTATCATGTTGTAGTTATTCATTAATTATATAGCTATATTGGAGGGACCAACATCTTTTTCATATTAGTATCTAACTATCAGTAAAAACAAATAATACCATATGCATGTTGTAGCTCTATGCATTTGTTATAATTCTACTGAAAACAATGACATTTTTGGCAGAGTAATCACGCATGACTCATTTTGTTAACTATAATGAAATAGACTCTCAGCTATTTAGTTATATTTTGATTTCTAGTACTAATTCCATAGAAAGAGAAATGTCTTTTAATTGGAATGATATCACTTCCATATACTTCATCCTATCAAATATTATAGTAGGCACATAACTATACGAAGAGATCTAAGTCTCTTCTCATATTAATGCCAAGTGGATGGCTTGTCTGAAGTGTAAACATCCAAAAGATATCTCTTTTGTTAAGTTTCATTTCCCTATTACCTTTTCTCCTCCATATAGGGACAAAGTTTATACCCTGTATTGACAATGCAGATATATCTGAACCATGCAGTTGCTTAAAGTGCCTGGCCACAGGAGTATCTGACTCTTCATCCTCTATGGAGCGTAGATGTTCTGAGAAACTGTCTTTCAATGGTCTCTTTGTTTTACCTGTATACTGCTTTAGGCAAATTTTACACGTGAGAAGATAAACCACATGTGTAGTTGCACAATTAATAGAGAAATTAAACTCATACTCTTGTTGTGTCACAGTGGATTTAAACTTCTCACCCTCTGATACAAAACCACACGTCTTACAGATAGGCCTCTTACGTTTGTAAAAATCTTTCCTTTTCTGAAGCCAATGTCTTACCCTTCTTGGGAATGAAGTCACATCCTCCCAGTATAATTTGTTTAAGTATAGGGTCAGAAAATAATGTAGGTAGTGATTCTTTTATTATATCACAAATTTTATGACATTCTAAGCTATACATTGTTGTAAATTTGTGTTTTTTTTTTTTTTTATTTTATTTTTAATTCAGTACGTCAACAGATCATCTCTAGACATTTTATCTACAATATCCTTAGCCTGATTTTAAACCTCATCTGTATATCCTCGGTTTTTCAGTCTAATCATCGTTTCTTCTGCCTGTCTCTGGTATTCTGACTCTTTAGAATCCTAATAAGTTCACCTTTGGGTATACACCTGACTACATGTCTGGGGTGACAAGAGTTAAATTTCAGGATAGTGTTACCCGCCGTAGGTTTTCTGAACATGACAGTATTCACTCTCTGTTCTGGTCCATCAACTGAGACAGTTAAATCCAAGAAGTTTATACTCATCTCATTTTGTTTACTAGTGAAACCTATCCCACAATCATTGTGGTTTAGGTATTCACAGAATTTGCTAGCTTCCTCTTCATTCCCATCAATTACAAAGAAAACGTCATATGTATAGCGGTGGTAATGAACCACTTGTTCTCTAATTGGATTTCTATCTCCATAGACGCAGGACATTTCCCACCAACCCATAAAAAGGTTAGCGTACGAGGGGGCAAATTTTGCCCCCATCACTGTCCCACGTCCTTGGAGGTAGAAATCCGTCTGAAATTTAATAAAATTGTGAGTCAACAAATTTTCTATTGCTCTCATTAGAAAAACTTTGGTAGCTGGTTCAAAGTCAGTCTGTGAATTCAAAAAATAATAAATCGCTGTAATGCCTTTCATATGTTGTATAGATGTATATAGTGCTGATACATTAACTACTATAAATCTATATGTGGATTTCCACACAATATCTGCCAATTTGTTTATTAGATGTGTTGTATCCTGTATGTAACTGGGCAAATCTTTGACTATAGGTTGTAAGAAAGAATCCACCAGTTCTGAAAGTAATTCGTTAAGGGAGTCAATGCGTGCGATAATGGGCCTACCTGGGGGAAATAATCGATTTTTATGAATTTTGGGAAGGTAATGGAATATCGGGATAACTGGAAATTTAGGAATCAATGCTTCCTGAACAGATTTGTTAATAATATTGTTGTGTTTTGCATAAAGAATCAAATTTGTCATTTCATTATTAAATGTTTTGGTAGGATTTTCTTTTAGTTTGGTATAAACCTCTCTATCTTCTAGTTGTCTTTTGGCTTCTTTCTTGTTATCCTCTCTATTTAGAACAACTATATTGCCCCCCTTATCAGATTGTCTAATCACAATATTGTCATCTTTAGGGATCTTGTTTAGAGCTGATCTTTCTTGGGGTGTGAGATTATTATAATATTGATCCTTCTATTTTAACACTTGGCTTTTAAGGGATCTTAATTTTTCCTCAATGGTTTTCTGAAAGATATCTAGTACTTTAGGTCTTGTATGTACAGGATAAAAGTATGACTTATTTTTTTAGATGCTTGAGACAGATTTCATTCTCACTAATCAAACCAGTAGTGGTTTGCACTCCTTCCTGAATGAGTCAGTAACACTACACCATTCTGAAAAAGTTAGTTGATCACTATGTACTTCTTTCAAAGCTTCATCTGTTTTTTTCTTGTTCTTGTTCCTGTTCATCACTTAAACCAAAAAAATGTTTGCGCAGTGTAATCTTGCGCACAAACTTATTAATATCAACAACAGTTTCAAAAAGGTTGAAGTGATTTACAAAATTAAGGCCCTTAGATAACACATTTATCTCAATTTGATTTAACACTTTAGATGATAAATTTATAACGTCTGTATTAAAGCATATTTTTTCTGTATCTTCTGGGATATGGTTACATATGTTTTTTGTACAGTCCCCATTCTTTGTGCTTCTTCCTTGTGTTTCTAAATGCTGTTTCCTCCTTTTTCCTCTCCTACCCCTGTGTGTTTTTTTCTCCCTGCGTGTAAAGTCCGTTGTTCCCCGTTTTTTGACATCATAAAAGATGCTTCTGATGTTATTGATTCTTCTGGTATCTTCAATACTGATGGTATGTCTGTTACCTCCACTGTTTCCCCATCAGAGGAGTCAAGTTCATATTCAGTGTCCGAGAATGTTACTGTTTTGCCTTTCTTATTGTTAAATTTTCCTCCTCTGTTTTTGTTCTTATTGTATGACCGATTGTATTTAGGTCTGGAGACATCCTCTTGACTCCACTTATACACTTGTTTAGTATCATAATCCTTCTTGTCCCTTGACATTTTCCTAGATTTGAATTGCCATAATTCCTGTTTAAAGGTGTTCATTTTTTGCTCCAATTGCTTATCATATCTTTTAAAATCCTTATCCCTTTGGTAGTCTTTTAGTTTGTCTTGAATTTCTTTTAATTCTAAATGCAGATTACTTTGTTGTTCTTTTTTATATTGTATAACCTGACCCATGTTTTTATAACAAATCTTTTTTGTTACATAAAAAAATTTCAAATATTTTTCTCATTGGGAGGATCAGTGCGCTTTTTCTGCCCTTTGGATTTCTATATTAGCAACATGCCTGTCTAGTTTGCAAATCTACGTTCTGTTGTTGTAAAATTTGCGTGCATTAGGGAAATCTGCCGTTTGCGTGCACGAGCACGTATTCCCCATAGAAGTCAATGGAGGCGACAAATTTGAAAAAAAAAAATCCTAAAATTTGTGTTGAGCGTAAAGTGAGTGACGTCATGTTCTTCTGTGAAAAAGTAGCTAAATCGTGTTAATTCATAATAAACTAATGTTTTGTGTACATAATGTGCTGTATATTGTTTGTATGTATCGATCTGTGTATATATGTGATGATATTTGTAGTTAGATGTAGCTAAATGAGTGTATGTTCCCGTATGTCTATGTAAGTCAATGTAAAATGGTTTTGTGTGCTTTTTTTTCCAAACACCCAAGATCTCGTAACTTTGATCCGTTATATTTTGAGATTACAAATTTTAAATTAAAAATTAAATATTGTAGAGTGTTTGTATGAGTGTAGGTGTACTTTGTGTAATCTTTTTGAAGTGATTTGTGGATTTTATTTGTTATCGGTATATCATTAATGTCAGGGTACAGGTCAATGACATATATGTATATATAAATATACTAATATATATAAATGAAAATAATATGAAAAGGATGTGTGTATATAGGAGGCCATCCATTTTATCAGATGTGCTGTAGAATAGCATTTCTGATGTAAAGGATTGATTTAAAACCCATAATCAGTCCTCCCCCACTTTTTCAATTACACAGGACACTCATAAAGATTACTTCAAAAGAGACCTTTCTAGCTAGAGTGTGAAAATGAAGTCCATACCAGATTTGTAATTAAAGTTTCCCTCTGACACTGAAACATTTGCTTCTTAATTAGGAAATGCAAATTTCATAGCACTCTGTACCCCATACAGTGAATGGGGACGAGATGTCTGGAATCTCTCTTTCTGATGAGACTCGTGGGGAGGAGCAGTGGGGGTTGAAGAAATGGCTTTTAACAGCTGCCTGTTAAGTAACCCCTGTGAACTAAAGGCACATTTTAAGATGTAACTTTGAAATACAGCAAATAAACATTTTTTTTAATGTATGCCTCTGAATGTATTAAATATAGAAATTTGGGAAATTGTCTGATTCTCTATTATTACGTGGGTATTTGCTAAACTTGGTAGGTAACTATTTTAGTCTGTCTAAAATGTGTAATAACCTCTGTATTGTTTTTATTTTTCAGACATATAATTTCAGATCCACATAGAAATATATGTGTATATTTTGAAAGCATAAAATGTCTTGGCATCTGTATTGTTTTGGGAATGTTTATGGAACTTAAGGGAAGTGATTAATGACACTTATTTTATTTCAGATGGACCATAGAGGAATTCATGCAGGCAGAACTTGTTGGAGATGTAGAACAGGCTGTATTTGTGTAAATGCATGTATAACAGATGTATAATTACCATTAATTTCAGAATAGTTAGCAGTATTGATTTGTTTTAATATAGTATAATGCTAAAGACACATGATGTTTCATATTAAAATAATCAGAATAAATATTGTGACCTAGCCCAATGCATAATGAACATAGAACTTATTGATGTAAGGAAATTATGGCATTTATTACACATTTTAAATAAATATTTTCTTTCAATGTTGGATAGTAAATGTATTGCTGTGTTTGGTTGTCATGCTGCCCCCCGGTGTTATGATGCGAGAACTACACCCAGAAGGCTTTTTAGGCTGTTAAAAATAAGATATTCCAGATATCCAATCAGAAGGGACAAGGCTTCCGTTTGGGCGTTTCCAATCCTCACCAATGATGGAAACATATATAAGTAAGTAGTGATGTCCCGAATAGTTCGCCGGCGAATAGTTCCTGGCAAACATAGCTTGTTCACGTTTGCTGCGGCGGGTGAACATATGCGATGTTCGATCCGCCCCCTATTCATCATCATTGAGTAATACTTTGACCCTGTACCTCACAGTCAGAAGACACATTCCAGCCAATCAGCAGCAGACCCTCCCTCCCAGACCCTCCTACCTCCTGGACAGCATCCATTTTAGATTCATTTGGAAGCTGCATTCTTAGTGAGAGGAGGGACAGTGTAGCTGCTGCTGATTTAATAAGGAAATCGATAGCTAGGCTAGTGTATTCAGTGTCCACTACAGTCCTGAAGGACTCATCTGATCTCTGCTGTAAGGACAGCACCCCAAAAAGCCCTTTTTAGGGCTAGAACATCAGTCTGCTTTTTTTTTTTCCTGTGTAATCTAATTGCAGTTGCCTGCCTGCCAGCGTGTGTGTCAGGCTCACAGCGTATACTGTGCCCAGTTGCCCAGTGCCACCACTCATATCTGGTGTAACAGTAGTGTACATTTAAAAAAAAAACACTTTTTTGACTGTGTTAAATAATAGCAGTCAGTTTCCTTCACACGTGTGCGTTTCAGTGCCTGCCTGTCAGGGCACAGTGTCACCCCAGTGCAACTCATATCTGGTGTAACAGTAGTGTAGATTTAAAAAAAAAACACTTTTTTGACTGTGTTAAATAATAGCAGTCAGTTTCCTTCACACGTGTGCGTTTCAGTGCCTGCCTGCCAGGGCACAGTGTCACCCCAGTGCAACTCATATTTGGTGTAACAGTAGTGTAGATTTAAAAAAAACCCACTTTTTTGACTGTGTTAAATAATAGCAGTCAGTTTCCTTCACACGTGTGTGTTTCAGTGCCTGCCTGCCAGGGCACAGTGTCACCCCAGTGCAACTCATATATGGTGTAACAGTAGTGTAGATTTTAAAAAAAACAACACTTTTTTGACTGTGTTAAATAATAGCAGTCAGTTTCCTTCACACGTGTGCATTTCAGTGCCTGCCTGCCAGGGCACAGTGTCACCCCAGTACAACTCATATCTAGTGTAACAGTAGTGTAGATTTAAAAAAAACAACACTTTTTTGACTGTGTTAAATAATAGCAGTCAGTTTCCTTCCCACGTGTGCATTTCAGTGCCTGCCTGCCAGGGCACAGTGTCACCCCAGTGCAACTCATATCTGGTGTAACCGTAGTGTAGATTTAAAAACAAAAACACTTTTTTGACTGTGTTAAATAATAGCAGTCAGTTTCCTTCACACGTGTGCGTTTCAGTGCCTGCCTGCCTGCCAGGGCACAGTGTCACCCCAGTGCAACTCATATCTGGTGTAACAGTAGTCTAGATTTAAATAAAACAACACTTTTTTGAATGTGTTAAATAATAGCAGTCAGTTTCCTTCACACGTGTGCGTTTCAGTGCCTGCCTGCCAGGGCACAGTGTCCTCCCAGTGCAACTCATATCTGGTGTAACAGTAGTGTAGATTTTAAAAAAACAACACTTTTTTGACTGTGTTAAATAATAACAGTCAGTTTCCTTCACACTTGTGCGTTTCAGTGCCTGCCTGCCAGGGCACAGTGTCACCCCAGTGCAACTCACATCTGGTGTAACAGTAGTGTAGATTTAAAAAAACAACACTTTTTTGACTGTGTTAAATAATAGCAGTCAGTTTCCTTCACACGTGTGCGTTTCAGTGCCTGCCTGCCTGCCAGGGCACAGTGTCACCCCAGTGCAACTCATATCTGGTGTAACAGTAGTGTAGATTTAAAAAAACAACACTTTTTTGACTGTGTTAAATAATAGCAGTCAGTTTCCTTCACACGTGTGTGTTTCAGTGCCTGCCTGCAAGGGCACAGTGTCACCCCAGTGCAACTCATATCTGGTTTAACAGTAGTGTAGATTTAAAAAAAAAAAAAACTTTTTTGACTGTGTTAAATAATAGCAGTCAGTTTCCTTCACACATGTGCATTTCAGTGCCTGACTGCCAGGGCACAGTGTCTCCCCAGTGCAACTCATATCTGGTGTAACAGTAGTGTAGATTTAAAAAAAATAAAAAAATTTGACTGTGTTAAATAATAGCAGTCAGTTTCCTTCACACATGTGCGTTTCAGTGCCTGCCTGCCAGGGCACAGTGTCCCCCTAGTGCAGCTCATATCTTGTGTAACAGTAGTGAAGATTTAAAAAAAACAACACTTTTTTGACGGTGTTAAATAATAGCAGTCATTTTTCTTCACACGTGTGCGTTTCAGTGCCTGCCTGCCAGGGCACAGTGTCACCCCAGTGCAACTCATATCTGATGTAACAATAATGTAGATTTAAAAAAAACAACACTTTTTTGACTGTGTTAAATAATAGCAGTCAGTTTCCTTCACACGTGTGCGTTTCAGTGCCTGCCTGCCAGGGCACAGTGTCACCCCAGTGCAACTCATATCTGGTGTAACAGTAGTGTAGATTTAAAAAAAAAAAAAACACTTTTTTGACTGTGTTAAATAATAGCAGTCAGTTTCCTTCACACGTGTGCGTTTCAGTGCCTGCCTGCCGGGGCACAGTGTCACCCCAGTGCAACTCATATCTGGTGTAACAGTAGTGTACATTTAAAAAAAAAAACACTTTTTTGACTGTGAAATAATAGCAGTCAGTTTCCTTCACACGTGTGCGTTTCAGTGCCTGCCAGGGAACAGTGCAACTCATATCTGGTGTAACAGTAGTGTACATTTAAAAAAAACAACACTTTTTTGACTGTGAAATAATAGCAGTCAGTTTCCTTCACACGTGTGCATTTCAGTGCCTGCCAGGGTACAGTGTCACCCCAGTGCAACTCATATCTGGTGTAACAGTAGTGTACATTTTAAAAAAACAACACTTTTTTTACTGTGAAATAATAGCAGTCAGTTTCCTTCACACGTGTGCGTTTCAGTGCCTGCCAGGGCACAGTGTCACCCCAGTGCAACTCATATCTGGTGTAACAGTAGTGTACATTTAAAAAAAACAAACACTTTTTTAACTGTGAAATAATAGCAGTCAGTTTCCTTCACGCGTGTGCGTTTCAGGGCCTGCCACCAGTGCAACTCATATCTGGTGTAACAGTAGTGTACATTTAAAAAAAAAAATACAATTTTGACTGTAATAGATTGAATAGCAGTTAGTTGTCTGCAAGCATGTGTGTCAGGCCTACAGCGTCTACTCTGCCAACTTCTGCCAGTGCACAGTGCCACTCATATCTGTTGTCACAGTAGCTTGCACACATAGTACCACTAATCGAAAAAAAAATGACAGGTAGAGGCAGGCCACCCCGCAGGGGCCGTCGTGGTCGTGGTGCTGTGATTCCCTTTGGCCCTAGAATAATGCCCAGTGTTCAGAGGCCACATACCCTGAACTCGAACAGTTCTGAGGACATAGTTGACTGGCTAACACAGGACACCCAATATTCTACAGCTTCCGCTCGGAACCTTGACGCACCATCCTCCTCCAGCTTAGCTTCGGGCACCTCTCAAGTTACCACACGCCCGCCTGCCGCCACCACCAACACTATCACCACAGCCACTTCACTTGATCTGTCAGAGGAGTTATTTACACATCAGTTGGAAGAAATGAGTGATAGTGATGCGCAATCATTATTGACAGAGGATGTAGATAACAGGGATATGTCTCAGTCAGGCAGCATTACACACATGGACGTACGGTGTGATGATGATGATGTTGTACCCGCTGCTGCTTCCTTTGTTGAGTTGTCAGATACAAGTGAAGCGGTTGATGATGACGATGCATCCGTGGATGTCACGTGGGTGCCCGCTAGAAGAGAAGAAGAACAGGGGGAAAGTTCAGATGGGGAGACAGAGAGGAGGAGGAGACGAGTTGGAAGCAGGGGGAGGTCGTCGCAAGGAGCTAGTGGCACAGTCAGACAACATGCATAGGTACCCGCTGCTGCTTCCTTTGCTAAGTTGTCAGATACAAGTGAAGCGGTTGATGATGACGATGCGTCCGTGGATGTCACGTGGGTGCCCGCTAGAAGAGAAGAAGTACAGGGGGAAAGTTCAGATGGGGAGAAAGAGAGGAGGAGGAGATGAGTTGGAAGCAGGGGGAGGTCGTCGCGAGGAGCTAGTGGCACAGTCAGACAGCATGCATCGGCACCCGGGGTCAGCCAGACAGCACGCCAATCAACGCATGCTGTTGCCACCACCAGAATGCCGTCATTGCAGAGCTCAGCAGTGTGGCATTTTTTTTGTGTGTCTGCCTCTGACAACAGCGATGCCATTTGCAACCTGTGCCAAAAGAAACTGAGTCGTGGGAAATCCAACACCCACCTAGGTACAACTGCTTTGCGAAGGCACATGATCGCACATCACAAACGCCTATGGGATCAACACATGAGTACAAGCAGCACACAAACTCAAAGCCGCCATCCTCCTCCTGGTCCAGCATCTTCAGCCACGTCAACCACTGCTGTCCTCCTTGCCCCCTCTCAACCATCCGCCACTCCATGTCTCATCTTCCCACAGTCAGTTGTCTGTCAAGGACATGTTTGAGCGTAAGAAGCCAATGTCACAAAGTCACCCCCTTGCCCGGCATCTGACAGCTGGCTTGTCTGAACTCTTAGCCCGCCAGCTTTTACCATACAAGCTGGTGGAGTCTGAGGCGTTCCAAAAATTTTTAGCTATTGGGACACCGCAGTGGAAGGTACCCAGACGAAATTTCTTTGCACAAAAGGCAATCCCCAACCTGTACTCGATTGTGCAAAAGGAAGTAATGGCATGTCTGGCACACAGTGTTGGGGCAAGGGTCCATCTGACCACTGATACCTGGTCTGCAAAGCATGGTCAGGGCAGGTATATCACCTACACTGCACATTGGGTAAACCTGCTGACGGCTGCCAAGCATGGAATGCGTGGCTCTTCAGAGGAGTTGGTGACACCGCCACGACTTGCAGGCAGGCCTGCTCCCACCTCCTTTACTCCTCCTACTCCATCCTCTTCCATAACCTCCTTGGCTTAGTCCTCTTCTGCTGCTGCATCTTGCTCCACATCAACGGCACCCCCCCAGCTCCCCAGGTACTATTCCACATCTTGGATATGGCAGTGTCATGCCGTCTTGGGGTTGACTTGCCTGAAAGCAGAGAGTCACACCGGACCAGCACTCCTGTCCGCCCTGAATGCACAGGTGGATCAGTGGCTGACTCCGCACCTACTGGAGATCGGCAAAGTGGTTAGTGACAATGGAAGAAATTTGGTGGCGGCATTGAAATTGGGCAAGTTGACACATGTGCCATGCATGGCACATGTGTGTAATCTGATCGTACAACGCTTTCTGCATAAGTACCCAGGCTTACAGGACGTCCTGAAGCAGGCCAGGAAGGTGTGTGGCCATTTCAGGAGTTCCTACACGGCCATGGCGCACTTTTCAGATATCCAGCGGCGAAACAACATGCCAGTGAGGTGCTTGATTTGCGACAGCCCGACACGTTGGAATTCAACACTCCTAATGTTCGACCACCTGATCCAACAAGAAAAAGCCGTTAATGACTATTTGTATGACCGAGGTGCAAGGACAGCCTCTGCGGAGCTGGGAATTTTTTTGCCACGTTACTGGACGCTCATGCGCAATGCCTGTAGGCTCATGCATCCTTTTGAGGAGGTGACAAACCTAGTCAGTCACACCGAAGGCACCATCAGCGACAGCATACCATTTGTTTTCTTCCTGGAGCGTGCCCTGCGAAGTGTGGTGGATCAGGCCGTAGATGAGCGTGAAGAGGAAGAGTTGTGGTCACACTCACCACCAGAAACAGCCTTATCAGCATCGCTTGCTGGACCTGCGGCAACGCTGGAAGAGGATTGTGAGGAAGAGGAGTCAGAGGAGGAATGTGGCTTTGAGTAGGAGGAGGAAGACCAACCACAACAGGCATCCCAGGGTGCTCGTTGTCACCTATCTGGTACCCGTGGTGTTGTACGTGGCTGGGGGGAAGAAGATACCTTCAGTGAGATCACTGAGGACGAAGAACGGGACATGAGTAGCTTGGCATCCAACCTTGTGCAAATGGGGTCTTTCATGCTGTCGTGCCTGTTGAGGGACCCTCGTATAAAAAGGCTGAAGGAGAATGACCTGTACTGGGTGTCCACGCTACTAGACCACCCGTATAAGCATAAAATGCCTGAAATGTTACAGAATTCCCGCAAGTCGGAAAGGATGCAGCAGTTCCAAAATAAATTAAAAAGTATGCTTTACACAGCGTATAAGGGTGATGTCACAGCACAACAGGGGAAGAGGTGAAAGTAATACTCCTCCTCCCACGACCACGCCGGCAAGGACAGGACGCTGTACAGACGTGTTGTTGATGGAGGACATGCAGAGCTTTTTAACTCCTACTAATCGCCACAGCCCTTCGGGGTCCACACTCAGAGAACGACTCGACCGACAGGTAGCAGACTACCTCGCCTTAACTGCAAATATCGACACTCTGAGGAGCGATGAACCCCTTGACTACTGGGTGTGCAGGCTTGGCCTGAGCTATCCCAATTTGCGATAGAACTTCTGGCCTGCCCCGCTTCAAGTGTCCTATCAGAAAGGACCTTCAGTGCAGCAGGAGGTATTGTCACTGAAAAGAGAAGTCGCCTAGGTCAAAAAAGTCAAAAAAGTCTAGATTACCTCACCTTTATTAAGATGAATGAGGGATGGATCCCGAAGGGACTGACAGTGGGCGATACATTCGACTAAAAAAGGCCTGATGAGATGAGCTGCCTTGGGCTAAAAATGGTCCAAACGCTGCTGTATTTTATCTCTGAATGCCAGATGACTTGCGTGACTTATCCGCCACCAACTAGGGTTCAAGCCGCAATGTTTTAGGGCACTTTCTGCCTGGGAAACAAACATCATTTTTTCTGGCTGCTGCTACAGCAGCGGCTGCTACAGTACCTAATTTTTCAGGCATGTGTACATGTCTAATTTTTCTGGCCTCTGGTGCTGCACTGTGGCTTCAAAAACCAAACCAAAAAAAGGCACATAACAGGGATTAAACTGATAGTAATAGTACTACTTAACACACCACTCCTATCTGGTGGCATATTAGATTGCACACGCAGTGCCCCAAATTTGAAGTAGGAGGTCCGACCAAGCAACTTTTTCCATCTCCCGGTTCCTAAAATCGATGCCATATACACATCCCCTGATAGGGGACGTAACAGGGATTAAACTGATAAGAATAGAACTACTTAACACACCACTCCTATCTGGTGGCACATTAGATTGCACGCGCAGTGCCCCAAATTTGAAGTAGGAGGACCGACCAAGCATCTTTTTCCATCTCTCGGTTCCTAAAATCAATGCCATATACACGTCCCCTGATAGGGGACGTAACAGGGATTAAACTGATAAGAATAGTACTACTTAAAGGACCAGTAAACACAGCATATTTGCATAATCAACAAATGCAAGATAACAAGACAATACAATAGCATTTACTCTGAATTTCAAATGAGTAGTAGATTATTTTCTAACACATTTTAAAGTTATGTATATTTCCACTCCCCCTGTATCATGTGATAGCAATCAGCCAATCACAAATGCATATACGTATAGTCTGAGTTCTTGCACATGCTCAGTAGGAGCTGGTGACTCAAAAAAAGTGTAAATATAAAAGACTGTGCACATTTTTTTTAATGGAAGTAAATTGGAAAGTTGTTTAAAATTGCATGCTCTATCTGAATCATGAAAATTTAATAAAGCCTGAGTGTCCCTTTAACACACCACTCCTATCTGGTGGCACATTAGATTGCATGCGCAGTGCCCCAAATTTGAAGTAGGAGGACCGACCAAGCATCTTTTTCCATCTCCCGGTTCCTAAAATCGATACCATATACACGTCCCCTGATAGGGGACGTAACAGGGATTAAACTGATAAGAATAGTACTACTTAACACACCACTCCTATCTGGTGGCACATTAGATTGCATGCGCAGTGCCCCAAATTTGAAGTAGGAGGACCGACCAAGCATCTTTTTCCATCTCCCGGTTCCTAAAATCGATGCCATATACACGTTCTCTGATAGGGGATGTAACAGGGATTAAACTGATAAGAATAGTACTACTTAAATCACCACTCCTATCTGGTGGCACATTAGATTGCATGCGCAGTGCCCCAAATTTGAAGTAGGAGGACCGACCAAGCATCTTTTTCCATCTCCCGGTTCCTAAAATCGATGCCATATACACGTCCCCTGATAGGGGATGTAACAGGGATTAAACTGATAAGAATAGTACTACTTAAAGGACCAGTAAACACAGCATATTTGCATAATCAACACATGCAAGATAACAAGACAATACAATAGCATTTACTCTGAATTTCAAATGAGTAGTAGATTATTTTCTAACACATTTTAAAGTTATGTATATTTCCACTCCCCCTGTACCATGTGATAGCAATCAGCCAATCACAAATGCATATACGTATAGTCTGAGTTCTTGCACATGCTCAGTAGGAGCTGGTGACTCAAAAAAAGTGTAAATATAAAAGACTGTGCACATTTTTTTTAATGGAAGTAAATTGGAAAGTTGTTTAAAATTGCATGCTCTATCTGAATCATGAAAATTTAATAAAGCCTGAGTGTCCCTTTAACACACCACTCCTATCTGGTGGCACATTAGATTGCACGCGCAGTGCCCCAAATTTGAAGTAGGAGGACCGACCAAGCATCTTTTTCCATCTCCCGGTTCCTAAAATCGATACCATATACACGTCCCCTGATAGGGGACGTAACAGGGATTAAACTGATAAGAATAGTACTACTTAACACACCACTCCTATCTGGTGGCACATTAGATTGCATGCGCAGTGCCCCAAATTTGAAGTAGGAGGACCGACCAAGCATCTTTTTCCATCTCCCGGTTCCTAAAATCGATGCCATATACACGTTCTCTGATAGGGGATGTAACAGGGATTAAACTGATAAGAATAGTACTACTTAAATCACCACTCCTATCTGGTGGCACATTAGATTGCATGCGCAGTGCCCCAAATTTGAAGTAGGAGGACCGACCAAGCATCTTTTTCCATCTCCCGGTTCCTAAAATCGATGCCATATACACGTCCCCTGATAGGGGATGTAACAGGGATTAAACTGATAAGAATAGTACTACTTAACACACCACTCCTATCTGGTGGCACATTAGATTGCACGGGCAGTGCCCCAAATTTGAAGTAGGAGGACCGACCAAGCATCTTTTTCCGTCTCCCGGTTCCTAAAATCGATGCCATATACACGTCCCCTGATAGGGGACGTAACAGGGATTAAACTGATAAGAATAGTACTACTTAACACAACACTCCTATCTGGTGGCAGTCAGAGGAGGAAGGTGGCTTTGAGGAGGTGGAAGACCAAACACAGCAGGCGTCCCAGGGGGCTTGTTGTGCCATGGGGGATGGTAATGCCATGGTCAGATATACAAATTGATTTTATTGGTCGGGTAACTAGATCATCAAGAGGTAACAAATACATGTTAACCGTGA